>NC_134570.1:210894749-211197249 GCF_050947875.1 Dermacentor variabilis | reverse complement strand
ATATCTACACTGGTGCTCCATTTTGTCGAAGTAGACACATTGATGCACTACGCTGGTAATTGAAATGTTTTGAATGCACAAGTATTGGCTTCACCAGAAAGACTTGCCCACATACCACCACTGGCATATATATTCACTTGCTCTTCACTCAGTAGCATTGAACTTAAAGTGTTCGCTATGTGGAAGCCATGTGTAAAACCGGTGTCACACGACCACTCTCGATCGCGATCAAGCCCGATACGGATCGAAATTATTGATGCGACTGGCTCACTCTCCTAGCTTGCGCAGAGAAGCCAATCACGACCGAGAAATTCGATTTGTAACGGACTGGATAGCGCCTAAAGGAGCCCCGTGTGAAACCGGTATCAAGTAATGCACAGACGTACGCTAGGAAAATGTGTTGCACAAGGACAAAGAACTGCGACATGCCCTGTTGTGCGAAGCGCGCGAACAGAACACATGTATATATATATATAAAAACTGCGAGAGCGCTTCGCGAACTCCATGCGCACACATGGCACCCGCACGAACTCGGCAGGCCGCCGTAAAGCGCGAAGGGTGCACAGCGTACATTCCGACATATGTCCCAATCTGCAAACAATCGTACTACCTAAAGCATACAAGTTATTTTATACCAAGGGCATACTCGACTCACGTATGCAGTATCCACAAGCGAGTTATGCAGCGTACATGCTGTATTCATTCGCCAAATAGTAAAATTGATAACAAGCTCAAAGCTACAAGGGACTCAATACATTACTACCATTTGAGGCGTCAAATAAAATCGAATTTGGCCGTTTTATATATTGGACATAATATATGGACACATGTGGTACACTGTAAGACCATGAAATACCCATCACGTGGGTAAAGGGGGCGAAAACACAATCGAGAACCGGAAGCGCAAACAATAAAAGCACGGTATGGTGCACGCAAAATTCTGTCAGTGCGCTGTAGCGCGAGGGAAGAAAATAGGGCGAGCACTTGACCTCACATTTTGGGATATCGCACTAGTACTGAATAATTAAAAAAAAGCCTGTTTGAACCAGTTCTCTTGTCTGCAACACTCTTGCTAAACGGGAGACTAAAATACCACGATGACGGCTCTATTGCGGAGATCGGCAAGGTACGCACAGACAAATTTTGCAGCCTTTCTTCGCATTCTGCAAAATACGTTCTTGTTATGATCATGCATAGCGGCTGATCCCGACGCTAGGGACACACAGGCACGATTTCGTCCCTCTAACTTTCGTCCTTATACTGCCCTTAACGTCTTAATTGCAGCGTCAGTGAAAAGGCGCCTCACATAACATGACAATGAACTTGAAGAGCTGATTAGTGCCTTCCACTCCGCGCCCTCCAATTGAAAACACTACTGATTTCCAAATTAAACTACACAAACAGATCGCACAACCCAATCTAATCACAGAACATCGTTTTCTTGACGGCGAAACCCTGCAACACTTACGTGACAAGGGGCAGCGGCAGTACATTCAGAGCAGCCGCTATCATACCACAGCGCAATGCAAGTGCGATAACGCTATTATGCCCGGCTCAAACAGATCGCACCGCCCAAACTAATCAGAGAATGTCGTATTCTTGACAGCAAAGCACTCCAACACTTACATGACAAAGGGCAGCGGCAGCACATTCAGAACAGTCGCAAACAGACCATAGTGCCATGCGAGTGCGATAACGCAACTATGCCCGGCTTCACGAATAACGTGGCCACCTTGGTCACATAACAATTGAAAACACTACTGATTTCCAAATTAAAACCACACAAACATATCGCACAACCGAAACTGATTGCAGAATTTCGTTTTCTTGACAGCAAAACACTGCAACACTTACATAGCAAAGGGCAGCGGCAGCACATTCAGAACAGCCGCAAACACATCACACGCAATGAGAGTGCGGTGACGCGACTATGGCGACTATGCCCGGCTCGCCAGGCTGCCCGGCATCACGAATCACGTGGCCATCTTGGTCACATGATTTGACGACGGTATTGCCACCTTGCGCAAGGTTGGATCGCGTTGATGGGTTGTCGAATACTGTAGAAGCCGCTAAAGAGGCTGACGCGCCGTGGCATGGCGGTGGCGCCTTGAGTCGTTTTCAAAACGTATTCACCCCTCGTTTTTAAGCTGCCTGGCTTCCAACGTTATCAAAACGTATTCACCCCTCGTTTTTAAGCTATCTTGTTTGAAAAGTCTTTGATGCGTTGATTTTGGTCAAAAATCCCTTTCAGACGCTGAATCCCTT
Organism: Dermacentor variabilis; assembly: GCF_050947875.1. Taxonomy (NCBI): domain Eukaryota; kingdom Metazoa; phylum Arthropoda; class Arachnida; order Ixodida; family Ixodidae; genus Dermacentor; species Dermacentor variabilis. The sequence goes on along the minus strand of NC_134570.1, from coordinate 211,194,984 downwards.
AATACGACGTTTTCAAGACTTTGTGTGCTACCTGGGAACCCAGGGCCCTACAAGAGCTTTCGCCAGCTTGGAGATGTCAATTACAAAGTATCCCTGCTGAACTATCATTTACTGTCTGCCCCTGGTGCCACTGATTTCCACATTTCTAGAATGAAACCTTACTTCAACGCGATGTCGCCCCCATAAACATTTCCGCCGAGACGGCGGCTTTTTGACAGTGGCGTGATGTTACAGAGCAGTGGGGCATAATGCGACTGTGAAAAGAGTTGACGATTTGGCGTGAAGAGCGTGCGGCTGGTTCGGGCAGCCATATTGTGCATGCAGTGTCGCCAACTGCAATACCATTTCGCCTCTTCAGTGGGCTTAGTTCCACAGACAGTGGACATCATAAGCTCGAGAAATTATAGCGAGAAATTCACAGACAAATTTATGCTAATTACCGTTTTACCAAACAACCACAGGGCACGCGCTGCATTGGCGGAGTTGTAGCCAGTCGATTATATTGTCACGTGGTAGTGACGTATAATGAATACAGTAGCAATACTTTGAGAGACAAAACTAACTTTTTTTTTGGCAAACCTGTGCCTACAAGAACAGGCTACACTTAAAGAACGGCGACAGCGGTGAACACAGTTGGAGATCGTCAAAATATGATCAGCGGGTGAAGCGCATCGGCTTTTATACATCAGTCGTCGAATTTTCCAGAGTAATCTCTAGGACCCGCACGTCTTCCGCAAATTTCTACAGTACACATGTCGCGCATTCATGCAATCAAATTACACAGGGTTCCGTGACAACAGCATATGGAACCATCGATACTATTCCAGACACTTCTGGAAACCGCAGGCGTGCCCTGCGCTGTGCGATAACATTTGTTAGGCGCTGAAACGTGGTTGCCCTATAAAGATAAACAAGTACACGTGTCAACATGCCCCTCTTAAGATGCATCGACCAGATTCTGCAAACAAACGGAAGTAATAAACAAAAATACCTGTAGCAAAGAAACGACAAACTAAGAAAGTTCGTCAGCGTGCGTAAAAGGGCTTAAGACGCACCACGTGGACCTCTTCAGATCGTGCGCTGCGTCGCTGTGAATGCGAAATGCCATCTGGCACGACCTCATAGTCCAGTTCGCCAATACATCGGACAATCTTGTAGGGTCGAAAATAGCGCCGGAATAGTTTCTCACTGAGGCGTCGGTGTTGATGCGGCAGAGTCCGAGAGAAAAACGCATTGCTGGTTTCCAGAATTTCCTCGATTTATGCGATTGTCGTGCCCTTGTTGATGTGCTTGAGCTCGTGGCTGAAGTTTGTCAGCAACACTTTCGTTTTCCCTCCTCACAGTCGAGCGATCCCTTTTGTTAAACAAATTTCACGATAGATTTGTAGACGTTGGTCACCCTCGATGACGCCCTGTACGTCTGCAGGTGTTTTGGTGCCGACGGAAATGACAATGCAGGAGCGGAGCGGGATGCTGACTTGATCTTCGAGCACACTAAAGGCGTGGTGACGACGAGAGCTCTCCGGCGGTACCGCTTGATCTTCTGAGAGCGTTATCGATTTCAACTTCAGGTCGATGATTGTGCCGTGTTGGTTCAGGAAGTCCACGCCGAGAATCCCATCTCGTGAACACTGTGGGAGTATGACGAAGGTGGCAGGCTAAGTCCGGTCATGAACGGTAATTTTTGCAGTGCAGATTCCAGTCGCCGTAATGAGGTGTCCTCCAGCGATCCGAATTTGAGGGTCCTCAAATGCAGTCTTAACTTTCTTCAACTGGGCGCTGATGTGCCCACTCAAGACGGAGTAATCGGTCCCTGTGTCTACTATAGTGGTGACTGCGTGGCCGTCGAGAAGCACGTCGAGTTGGTGGTTGTTTGTCTTGAGTTACAGTCAATGCCGCAGCGGTGGCCTAGAAGCATAGCATCCGCCTCGAGTGTCAGAGGACCGTGGTTTGAAACCCGGTGCAGCGCAATTTTTCACCCGATTAAAAAAAATCCGCGTGTTGATAAAATTGCATAAATAGGCCTGGACTGCGGCCTGATATCCCGGTGACAAGAACCCGCAACGCGCCACCACATCATAGGAGGATTGGCCACCCTGGTGCAGTACTCGGCTACGACCTCCTATATGAACACAACAATCAAACCCCGGCCCTCAGTCACAAGCAGCTGCGAAACAACTGACAACGGGGGCAGTCAGAACTGTGACGCAGCAGAGGGTGCTAAGAATCTCTGGCTCCGGACAGGCTCCATTGGAATCTGAACCTGGCAACGTTTAACGTTAGAACGTTATCTAGTGAGGCGAGTCTAGCAGTGCTATTGGAGGAATTAGCGGGCAGTAAATGGGATATAATAGAGATCAATGAGGTTAGGAGAAAAAAATAAGCATATACAGTGCTAAAAAGCGGGTACATCCTGTGCTACCGGGGCTTAACGGAGAGACGAGAAACCATGAGCACTGACGCTATTGTCTCCTATATAAGCGCTAGAACGAAGCTCACTTACGATCATTTAGTTGCGAAAGGAAAAGTGAAGCTGAATATGAAACTTCAAGATTATGAGAAGTTTGTGGTGACTCAAATTCGAAACTGCGCGAAGCCTGCTACCGTTGCTTCGTCTGACACTGAAATCAAGGTGCTCACTAAGTTTCTTGAAGTACAACAGGAACATGAACAGAATGCAAAATGAATTAATGCGTTTTCTTGTAAGCGTGACTGAAAGAGAAATGAACAGGCCGAGTCTCGAATACGTGAAGCCAGACATGTTTGATGGAGATTCCAGTAGTCCCGAGTCCTGGCAAAGAGTTTATGAGTAGGCATGCAATGAAAACTACTGGTACAGTCATGAAGATAAAGTGAAAAAACATGCGACTATTCTTATCAGGAATAACCAAGAGTTGGTACGAATTGCGTATGGACGCTCACAGCAACAAACCATGGACGGAGTGGAAGGAGAATTTTCTCGGCTCTTTGGGATAGAACAAGGTATTATTAGGAGATAAAGCTATCGCATTCAAGTACAGGTATGGGTCTGCACTCAGCCATTTTTATTAAAAGGAGGCGTTATTTTTATTAAAAGCAGACTACTCCAGCTGGCTGACTCAGCCTCGCCCGAGACGTATCTGGTTCCGCTTATCATTCATGGTTTGAGTCCGGAATTTCAGAAGCAAATGCAAGTGTGAGGGCCCAAAACGGTTGAAGAACTTCTGCAGGGAATGCGAAACCTCTACCTGCAAGACTCGGCACCCGAGCGGCAGGCCATGATTCCTGGTGCAATGTCCCCAACTGCCACACAAGCTGATGAAAGACTCCCGCTTGAAAGCTGGAAGTCTACCGCTTCTCCTGTGTCCTTTGTGACTGACCAAGGAGGCACAAGCCAACATGTAGAGTCAAATGCTGCGACAAAAAACTAAATAAATAGGGCTTAGGCTTCCTCCTGTAGACACCAAGAGAAGCTGCTTATTTGTCGCATGCAAACCTCTTGCATATATCTGTTTTTATTGATGGAAAGGAAAGGAGCGCGTTAGTTGACAGTGGAGCAAGCATTGCAAACAAGTTCAGACTGAGAAGTACGAAGTACAAGAGATGTTTAATACCAAAGTAGTATATCAGGAAATTGACCAGCATTTATAAGCAAGCGTCTCCAACAGTGGGCAAAGCAACGAGGAGCTGTTTTGCGACGCTGCGCGCCCTACCATCCTACAGGAAATGGCTTGCCTGAAAGATTCATTCGAGACTTGAAACAGTTTATTTCCTTGTATCCCAGTTTCGAAGGCGGATGGAAGTGCTGCTTTGAGGCCTCTGTAGCTCATGACAATCGGTCACACACTAGGAGTATTGGCTGTTGTCCCTATTTCGCAGCATTTGGAAAGACACTGGTAATCGCTCCTTATCAACAGCTAGGTATTGCTGACCGCCTGAAATTGTGCGAGAAGCGGAAAACTGTGGAATCCTACCAGCGATACCACGAAGGTATGAAGAGGCAGTTCGACCGCCGCCACAACACGCGCATACCCCGTATACAGCTGAACGATTTAGTACTCGTCAGAAAAAGCCTTCCGCGTACGAAGCAGGTTGACATGGGACCGTATCGCATGGTGCAAAGTGCAGTACAGAAAGGTGTTCTCAACAGAGTTGGCTATGTCAACGATGGCGGCATGCTCGAGTTTGCAACCATTGGGAACATATTTATGTACCATTCCAGGAGGGATGCTTCTTCAAAGAGGGGGAGTGTACGGGGACGTTCTAAAGGGCAAGTTACAGGGTTTTTTAACGAAGACGACGAAGGGAAGAGGGGAGGGAATGAAGATGGCTAACAGCATAGCCTAGCCCTACTGTGCATTATTACAAGTAACTTGTGATTCGCTGATGATAATGCCTTGCTTAGTAACTCAGGGGACCAATCGCAATGCATGCTCACTGACCTGGACAGGCAAAGCATAAGGGCGGGTGTAAAAATTAATCTGCAGAAACCTAAGGTAATGTTTAATAGTCTCGGAAGAGAATGACAGTTTACGATAGGTAGCGAGGCCCTGGAAGTGGTAGGGAATACATTTACTTAGGGCAGGTAGTGTCCACGGATCCGGATCATGAGACTCACGTAATCAGAAGAACAAGAATGGGCTGGTGTGCGTTTAGCAGGCATTCTCAGATCATGAACAGCAGGTTGCCGTTATCCTTCACGAGAAAAGTATATACCAGCTTTGTCTTAGCAGTACTCACCTACAGGGCAGAAACAGGAGGCTTACAAAAAGGGTTCTATTTAAACTGAGGACAACGAAACAAGCTATGGAAATAATAATGATGGTTGTGACGTTAAGGGGGATAAGGAACAAAGCAGATTGGGTGAGGGAACAAACGCGAGTTAATCACATCTTAGTTGAAATTAAAAAAAAGAAAGGGGGGCATGGTTAGGGCATGTAATGAGGAAGGATGATAACCGGTGGTTATTAAGGATTACGGACTGGATTCCAAGAGAATGGAAGCGTAGCAGGGGGCGGCAGAAAGTTAGGGGGACGGATAAGATTAAGAAGTGTGCAGGGACAACTGGACACAATTAGCACCTGGCCGGGGTAGTTGAAAAAGTATGGGAGATGTCTTTGCTTTGCAGTAGGCGTAGCCAGGCTGATGATGATGATGACAGTTAGGTCTTCGCGTCGGATGACGGCTGCGTCGCGTTGACCTGTGGCTGGCACGTGGCATCGTCAGGCTGTCTGTCCTCGGCGTGTTCTTTGATTCCAGGCATCGTCGGAACGCCGGCGTGTCGTTATGATTCTCTCTTCGGCGTCTTCATCGGCGGCTGCGGACCTTCTTCAGTTTGACAAGCAGCAACTGCTCCTCCATCGGTTGCTGCTTTTAGTTTTCTAGATATTGGCTCGCAGAGCAGCCCTGCGCTGACCCAGTGTTCTACGCTATTTGCCTCTTGCATACATGCAATCAGATTACAGAAGGTTCGGTGACAGACAGCGGATGGAACCATGGATAACATCCCAGAAACTTCTGAAACATGCATGAACGTCCAGCGATGTGCGATAACATTTGTTAGGTGGTGAAACATGGTCGCGCGATTAAGAAAAACAAGCACACGTGTCCATATATTCGGCTACAATTAACTCTATAATAGCATGATTTCAGAGATATGAATCCTCGAAATATGCCTCACAATGCATTAATGCTCCAGTTTCTCACATCGTACAGCTCAAAAAAATGTGCAGAGAAAGAGGAAAGTTACTTAGAGCATAATGCTTTTCGCACACACTTATACCATCTGTACCTTGAAACAGGTGTCACTCCAGGATACAGGTATCAATTCTACAATATAGCTACGGCACAATATGTGCGATCACGAAAGGCGAGCAGTGTGAAGGCGACGACGACAATTAGAAGCTAGCGCGGGCTGTTGCCTCTTGGCCAAGCGCAGCGTATTGCCTTGTAAATATACTTGTAAATAGCTTTTCGTTCGTATCTTCCTACGTAACAATATCAACATGTCGCATAAATTCCTTGTCTTTCTGCTGTTTAGCCAAGTATGTGGGCTTTGCGTTTTTATGTGACCACGCGGGAGAGGCAGAATAACTATCTTAGACGCTTTAAAAAAACAATGCCTTGTTTACTTTTCTCCCTTGGTCCATAGAAGTTATGTATTTTTGAAAGCAAACTCACTAAGTCGAGCGTTGAGTAAAGCTTGATAGAAGGTGTGGCAGGAGGATCTGTATGTTACCTGATAAAAAAAAGCATTGTATGTTTCACGTGTCACTGTGGCCAGTGAAGGCATATGGATCCAGCCACAGATATCTGCTGCCATGGCATCACCAAACTCCACGCCAAGATGGAAGGCAGAGCCTGCGTCACAGCTCACCCAACGTTTATCGGTGGAATTTCCAATGTGCATGCCACAGAGATTGTTACCTGAACATGATGGCCCTGAACCAAGAAGAAGTCACTGCTGTGGACATACACAGGTACAATCACAAGGGCTGCAACCTTGAACTCCTCAAATTTGTCTATGCAGTAGCTGTCATGTCAGCTGTGTTACAACTTCTCTAACGAAAAGCACTATTCACTTTGGCTTGACAAAAACAGAAGCAAGCCTCTGAATATAAGAAATATTTTATTCCTTCTTTTGCATGGGGTGCCGAATTACGACATATTACCACATTGCAAGGTGGATATGGCACAGGCTCGGCAGGCGCAACCGAAAGCCTCTTCCAAGTTGCGTAGCGCTAAAAATCGGGAAAACATATCCATCGGATCAGTACGCACGCTGTCGTTATGTAGCGTTTAAGGTGGGAGGCCAAACAAAAAAATAAATTTTTTTAAAAGAAAGAAACGAGAATTGAAGAAAATGTTTCTTGAGCGACCACTAGTCATTACCTAGTCATTTACCGTACCCAAATATTTCAGCTCCAAAGAAATAGCTCGTATTTCTGTTCGGTACTTATTGCCATAAAATGTGTTAGAAGTTCTAGTCGTGCCAGCAATGATAACTAATGAAATTTTGAATTGAGTATTGACATTAGCATTTCTGCAGCTCAGCGTGTGACCTATGCAAAGAAGTAGAATAAATGTGATTTGATAAATATCTAGGAAGGCACGTTCGAAAAACATAAGCAAATTGAAAAAAAAGGTCGCCCTTTTGGACCAACCCTATTTGCAAAATGAGAAGTAATATTAAGAATATTGCACTTATTTCTTATATTCTAGTTCGTTGCACACATCTCGATGTCAGGAATGAGTGTAAAAAATATAATTTGAGTGTATTCGTTCTGTAATAAGTTATCTAAGTTAGGGTAACATGAGCTGCAGCAGAATATTGTTTTGAGAAACATGTGAACAAATGTTTCAGACCATGATGTCCGAAACACAAAGGCGTCTAAAATGCACTTGGTTCATATCTAAGGTCCTTATGAAGTACACATGAGTCTCGTTTTGTTCATTTCGTTGCTCGTCGACATCAAATGGAAAATTATTTCGTAAATTATTTATATAAAAGCAATAGTGCTGATTTTTGGCATAAATGCAATGTGGTTTGCGTTTTGCAATACGAGGGTATGCGTTGGAAAACTTACTAACTGCGAAACTAGTTATTTAGAAAGGTAATTTATTTTGAAACACATTTCAGAGTATTCGGGTGTTAAGAAAATATAAAAAACAACAAATTAATATTCTGCAAGAAAACTGATTTTTTGAATGTGGCATTCCCCATTAACTTATTCCCCATTTTTGAAATAAATTTTGTACAGCACTCGGGATGCATTCCTAAATTTGGCACTGCAGCTGGCCTTACTAGGGTGCCACGAGAAGCTACGATTGCTAGGCACCTCAAAACAGATACAACAAAATACTGCTTCAATTCACACCCGCAACACAGACGTTACAGTAGCACAATATAATACGTGCCAGATGTTACGCTTTAGCGCAGGTGTTAATGGCAATAAAAAAGAATAAAAACTATTTGCACCTTGTATGATAATGAAGATTCCTGCTACAACACAATTTATTATGGAAGCTCCAATTAGTAGTTCCGCTTCATCAAAGTGCACTGAAATGCTTATCAACAAGGAAGTCCACACAAAAGCCTGAGCATGGATGGGGGTAACTGACATAATGCTATGGTTATCGCTTGTACGGCATCTACCGTGAAAGGTATTAGCCGCTTCCTAGTGCAAGCTTCCCGGCTTTCGCGATCGCGAAGTTAAGCAGCATTCAGTTCAGTCATTATACAAGAGAGGGACCACTTCTTGGTATGCCCCACACTTATGGCTCCTCCTGTTGAGGAATAGTTCGTCTGCATGACATGAACAAGAAAGCTATGGGCTGACAGCCGACTCTGTTTTAACGGCTTCACAGATCCATCTGTAAATCCAGCCACCTGTTCCCATTACAATCGCCAAATGTTTCCCACCACATGACAATCCCGGCTACAAAAACATCAAAATCGCTGTTCTCGCACATTTCCAATGATAATACAGGCCACCACATAAGGTGGTTCTTCCACCAAAGATGCAATGTTTAGATGCAGTCAGTGTGGACATTCTCACTGTACGCAATCTGCCTATCAGAATGCCATGGTTCTACAACTTGTTGGTGCTACTTGCTGCCAGCCCAGCATCCACTGCACAATTTTGGAAGCGATCTGCTTGCCGAAAAAAGGAAGCAACTCAAAGCACACGTACTATTCAGCAAGCTCTATCAACTTTCTTGTTAGTGCAGAAAATCATTCGAACGCAACGTTAATCGCGATACTTGCATATATCTTTCCACTGTTTTTAAAGTACACTCCAGTGCACTAGTTTCTGTTGTCCCTAGCTCATTTGTCGCCGTCCTGCTGCAGGTTCATGTCCCAAAAGGCGACCTTATGGCCCTGGTAACCACGAATTACTTGTCCTAGGTGTATACCAATCTATGCTCACGTGGAAAGACAAGTCTGGGGAGCAGAAACTGTATCTGTTGGCGGCCAAAACAGTTCCTCTGCTAGGATTCCCTGCAATTCAGGTTCTGAGTGTATGCAAGTTCCTTGACCATGTTTTAAGCTGGCAGAAGCTACTCACGAAGGTGCTCTTTGACCCTGGTCTGTTCAAAAGACTGGAAACACCACCTGAAACCTACAAGTTCCACTTGTAACAATTGCTCAGTGCGCCTCGACGCCTTCTGTTACCTCGTGATGAGCCCATAAAGAAACTGGACACGATAAAAGCAGAGAGGCTGATCTGTCGTGCTGACACTCTGAGCGGTGTGCCGGACTGACAACTGTCCCAAAAGACCTGTGTGAATGCAAAATCTGCATTGATATCTCTGCTTAAGAAGACCACCACATGCGAATGTCACATGCTGCTAACTGTGGAACAATGCCTAGACTTCCTTAGAGATGCCAAGTTTGTCAAAGCTCGATTCTGCATCCTGCCACGCTGGCTGCAGAATCTCAATTGTACACAACATTTCTAACCACATTTGTTCGCCACTGCTTCCTGCGGCTGTTATTCGGCATTACATCGGCGCCCAAGTACTTCCAGAAACAAATGCCCCAAATGGTCAAAAGCCAAGTTGGTGGGGTTAATGTGATTGATGATATCTTCATTTTCAGCAAGACTCGTGAAAAGCTTGACGAGCACCTCCGTCAAGTCCTTGGTCGATTCTTGAAGGTAGGCATGATGATCAACCGTTACAAATTTTACTTCGGCAACAGCAACGTCAAGTTTCTAGGAGCCATCGTGAGTGCTCGAGGAATTTCACCTGAACCCGACAAAGTAGCAGCCATCAAGCGTATGTCACCTCCAGAACAGCTCTTTACTGTTCGTCTACTTGGACTGGTGAATCATGTGGGATGTTTCTCTCCAAATGCCTTTGATATCGCTGCTCCAATCATGGCATATCATGGTTTGTTGTAATAACGGAAGTCCCTGGGCACGGGCAGGCAGTGTCCCGCTGGATGCGGTTCGTGTCTGTTGGTCTTCTGCGGCAGTCGGCATGCTAAACCCTCAGCTTACCCGCTCGGACATCCTTGACGGTAACTGCAACAAGTAGCGGCAATCCAATGCTGCGACAATTGTCGCAAGATTAATACTTATTCTACAGCATTAATGTTTATTGTCTTGTAGAATTGTAAGAGAAAAGGCACCACGTAGCCGCGCTGTGCAAGAAACCTGGCACTACGATAGGCTGGTGCCGAGTATGGGCCATGGAGACTTTAGCCGCTAGCTTCCTGCAACTTATGGTAATTCAATTAGTTTCATTTCAGTATCTCTTCTTCAAAACCGGCGTAATTCACACCCAAGGAATACATATTACAGTTCTTTCATGTCAGCACAGGGTGTAGCGATGCCTTCGCTCGCCCACCAAGTCTTTGATTGGTACTTGAGGATAACTTTTGCTAAGAGGTGGTGGTGGCGTGCTCCTCTTGAGAACTTGTGTTGCAGCGTGAGCAGTCTTCACAACACACTGCAGCAAACCGGCCACATAACCTTCAATTTTGAGGTAAAATAAATAGAATATAGTTACATCTAAGGGAAACGATCATAACAGGCCTCGTTATTTTGCAGTGTTGGCTTACGGCTGGGTATAATGCAGATAATGCTTTTATTTGTACTACAAAGCAAACACCCAGAACAAGCAGAAAGAAATTTAAAACACAATTTAGTGCCAAAGATGCATGAAAGTTTGGTCTGTTCTTTTTTTGTAGTGATCATGGAAATTCTAGCAGATATTTAAACTCTACTATCATATTTAGTTATCAATATCATAAAGGCGTCACGGGAAGAATGTTACACCTAGCACGAACATGACATTTCAAAATCAAAAGTAGTATGGGGTTGTTTGAACAGCAAGACGATCCGATGAATTTTCTGAAATGCAATGTCTACAGTGTCGTCGGACAGCACAAAGACAAGGTCTTGCAATTTTGTCGAGTACCATCTGAGACCGCATACCACTTTCACTGACATGCTGTTTATTTCCCCTGCAAATCCTATTAGCAGCGCCGTTGAAGACTCTTTAAAGGCATCCCGAAGGTCAGCATGGAGAGGCAACTGCTGTGAACTCATAGCAAGAGCAGGTTTCCATCATTCACCCGTACTTCTGCTAAGCCTCTGCAATGCATTGTCAGCTTATTTTGCCAAAAAATGTTTTTCTGGCTGTCGATACTTGCTGGGCTTTCCAGAGAATTAGCTTTGCATGAGCAAAGTTTACATTTTTACACTGTTAGCCTGTATTGCACATGCCTTCGTTTGCTATTCGGTTGTAAATACGATTTTTCATTTTTTAGGAAATTGGGAGAACAGTGTGATTATTTTTAAATTAACAATGTAATCTTTTAATTCACTTTGCCTCGACTTGTTTTTGCGTCGTCCAACATATATCACCGGGGAAATTATATGTTTACCATGTATGAAGTTAGTAACGCAATAACCCCCCGCACAGGCTTGCTGGCTATGGCGTTCTGCTGTTATGCGCTAGATCGCCTGTTCGTTTTCCGGCCGTGGATGCTGCACTTCAATTGGGCTGGACTACGAGAAACGTTCGTGTACTTAGCCATAGAGGCAGGTTAGTGAACCTTAAGTGATAAAAATTATCCCTGAGCGTTGCCCTACGTCGATCCTCATATTTGGTTTGTTAGGCCTCACAACTTATTTAACCATCAGACACGGATACGAATACGAAGAGCTTTATTAAAAGGATTCCTAGATGTGCCGCCCCCCCCCACCTTAGGGCAACACCATGGGCCGCTCCCACATGGGGACAGTTAGGCCTAACCTAACCTGTCGCATCGCAAGCTCTCTGGACAGCCCAAAGCTGACGATGGTATTCCGAGCTCTTGATGGCCGGGTTCCACTTCTGTTTAGTGATGTCCTTATCCTCTCGTAACGAGGGGCACTAGTAGAGCATGTGTCTTAAATTGTGTGTCCCCCACAGATAGAACACTCTGAGGTAAAAACGTCCGGGAATAAACAGTGCATGAAGGCCAGACTAACATAAGAGCTAGTCTGAAGCATCCTAAGGTTTGTAGCTTGAGCTATGTGAGCTTTTTATGTGTGGTGGAGGAAAAATTCTTTTTTCCAGATAGAAGTGTATTGTGAATTCATTAAAGGTGAATAGGGCGCCTCGGAATTGATCAATAAAATTTATAATGTCACTTGAATACACACTGCGAAGAAAGAGTAAATTCATTGAGATTCAAATGGTATGGTTTGAAAATTCTGTTACCTAACCTAGCAGTAATCGCGCACAGTTATAAAAAATGAACATCAAACTTTCATTTCTTTTTGCATCTCCGAAACTCCTACGCCGGTACGTGAGAGTGACGTGACATAATCCAAAACATGTTTTTCTGAATTTGGACCTTCGTGGCTCAGTGAACTTGTTTGAGACGCAAGCTAAGTTTCGCCATTGGCTTTTAGAATAGAATGTAGTCAATGAAGTCAGCCTTTAGCGATAAAACAAATCAAATACCTCCCAGCAGACACGGCCTAAATCTTTGACGTTACAGCGATCTGGCGCGGGATCTTGCCTACGGCATTGCCACCCAGCTTTCATTTTTGAGTCTGTTCTGGCTTGCAAACCTATGCCTTGTTAACAGATATTTTTTGGTATTTTACAAGGCTACTATACCACCTCACCTTAAAAATCTTTAGTGCGTTAGCGTTGTTAGGGTACTGCACGTATTTTTTGGGATCTACATGTGTATGTTTGTTTGCACCGAGCCGCTTTCGCGGCTACCTGGCTCACTGGATAGTACAAGGTAAAATGGGTAGCGCATCGGGCTGCGCGCTACTTCAAGCGCCCGGACGCGCTCGTGCCACTGCTCACTCGTTCGTCTTCTTTCACAGATGACTATGCTGCGCAAAAGTTATCATCATCAACATTGGCTCGAACGTCGTCGTCTTCCACAGCTGGCCTGTTAGCGTCCCTCAGCGCAACCACACGCACACGCTCTTCCCCCTGCTCACGGCTTCGTCGTCGTCTTCCACAGATGGCTCTATTGCCGCTTGTCATTCCAGCGTGGAATTTCACTTCTCTTCTTTTGTAATTGGGAGGCCGCGCTTACGGGTGTATGAGTCATTACTTCAAAAGATATCAGCGATTCATTGTCTTACGTGACGGACACATTTAATAACAGAGGTGTTACGTGAATCTGTGTGCGTACGTAAATCGCCACGATAAGGACAGATCAGGACAATGAATATGTTCATACCTTTCTTCAAAATTCTGTCACCTCTGTGTGGTGTAGTGAGCTAAACAGCTTCGATGTTTATCCCCCTTTAGCTAGTCGAGTGGTCCATAATTTTTTTCTTTGTCCCTTGTCCTGCTTCGCGTCGCACCACGTCATTTGCAAAAAAACTATGTTAGCTAAGAGGGAAATTTACGGCCATCCTTACGCGCGATTTGTTCTTTTTTTGGCTCTGTTCGGGGAGCTAAGGCAATCTTCAGACGCCTTTGAAGTCAGTGGACTACGCGCGTATCGAACGCGTACGGCGAGACTCTGGAAGCCGGCCAGTTTTATGCGTTCGCGGGTATTTCAGGTTTCTCTGTCCGAGTAGAGGCACTAGACATCCTACAAACGGCAGGCCCAAAGGACTGCTGAATGGTATTGCTGTGTGGCTGAACAGCACTTTCTGATTCCGCTGTCCGGGCTGACGGCGCTGCTGCCGGTCTACTCTGCGTGGACCGAACGGTCGCCGAGAATCGCTGTGTGAGTCGCCCTGCTGTGCCACTACGTAGAATAAAGGCAACTGTAAAAATGATAGCAGCTTTCGCGTCCAATTGAAGGAAGCGTTCCCTTGGACATTAATGGTTATGACCGCCTTCTCTGACTCCTATGGCAGGCTATACTTCGAGCGTGCTCCAATTTGCGCAGTGGCATCTTTGATTACAGTTGTTAGCAGAATGGTCGTGCGAACCGCAATTTGTTCACGTAAGTCGGACTTTGTGTCGTCAAGAGTCATGACAGAAATGTTTTTGTTTAAAGCAGTGGCGTGAATCGGGTATGTAAAATACAGCACAGATTTTCTCATTGCCTGTTGCAATGTGCTCTAGAAGTGTACTTATCGAGAATGTAAAATCATTTCGACTGATCCTAATTCTCTCTAACTTCGTCACATGCTGTTCTTTCCAGACCTCAAGCAGCTATGGTTACATCATGTCTCGTAGGTTTCTTCAGTTGTAACTACGCGCGCACTGTTCAGCGAACGGTGCGGGCTTACCGTGATTAGAGCACTGCCAAGTTCAACAACTTCGAACAATTTCTAGTACTGGTGTTTGTCACAGACTTCGAACAATAGGTCACCGCAGGTCATTTTTGTGGCTGTGTAATTGGTATACCCAAGAATGATGGGTGTAACGTCAACGGATAAGAAGAGAGCAGATTGGGTGAGGGAACAAACGCGAGTTAATGACATCTTAATTGAAATCAATAAAAATAAATGGACATAGGTAGGGCATGTAATCTGAAGGGAAGGTAACCGATTTTCATTAAGGGTTACGAACTGGATTCTAAGAGTAGGGAAGCGTAGCAGGCGGCGGCAGAAAGTCAGGTGACCGGAAGAATTTCGAAATGACGACATCATCACAATTAGCACATGACCCGGGTACTTGGAGAAATATGAGAGAAGCCTTTGCCGCCCTGCAGTGCGCGTAGCCAAGCTGAGGATGATGACGATGATGATAATGATGATGATGATGAATCGTGGCGTTGTTTTTCAGTAACCTACTTCAGAACAGCGAATCGCGACTTCCGCTCTCTTCAGGATTTTCGCAGTGTAGGACAAGGTACGCCGGACAAATCTCTTTCTTGCAAAGGAACAAAATGACGGATCCAACTAAGCTCAATCATTTCCAAAGAGGGCGATCAGACAATTGGAAGAAATAGCAAAGATTGACAATGTGTGGTAGGTTGCAGCAGCTATGCCTGCAGCCCACCACCGGGCCAAATAAAGCGAGCCTGCGTGAACCGAAGGAATCGCAGATGGCAGCCAAATAGTTATTATAACCTGATTTAATACGCACAAACGAGTGAACACACACTGCAAGGTTAACGCAAGCCGCCTAGGAAACAATAACGAAAAAAGCGAGCACATGAAAAGATAGAAAGGAAAATACATAGGAGAGTAATAGATCGAGGAGAGCGAGAGAAAAAGCGACCATGGATTTCTCCCGGGTGGGTCAGACTGGCGGTGCTGTTTCCATGAAGTCGAGGCCAAGCATGTGCTGCCTCTGCCAAGGGGATTAAAGGTTTAAACAGTGGGCATCGGTTCAAGCGCCGGGGTCCCCCTTTCCCTGAACAAGACTAACCCATGCATGGCAACACTCTGGAGGGTCCAAACCCCGCGTAATGAAGTCCATGGTATCTCAACATACAAAAACTTGCTCTAGCAAATGCCCCTGGTGGGGTATAATGCGTCATAACTGGAAATATAATGACAGAAACTCTCTAATTTGATAAGTACTACGATGCGAACATCTGTTCAGATTAGTTTTGAAAATGGCTCTTCAACACTCGAAAACGGCGCGCAAGGTATGCGATATTCGATTAGATTCTAGCGCTATGCGATCTTTACTTAATTAGGTCTCAAAAGTTACTATTCGTATGCCCTCATTTAATGTAATTATTTCTATGCGATATGCTATAGCGCGCGGAGCATCTCCGGTGGCGAGTTCCAAGAATTTATCTCGCCTTTTCAGGCTTATTTAGCGGCTATGAACAACTGGCTCGTGTCGGAGCGCAACAAGATCAATGCCCTAATCAGAAGAGTCTTCAAGCTTTCCCTTGTCCTTCCTATCCAAATGCACACAGAAGACCTGCTCAAGTTGGGAACCCACAACGCGTTCGAACAAATTGTTGAAGCTCAAGAGTTTTCTCAGTTTGTCAGGCTCTCTGTACCCCAGCGGGCCGAGCCATACTTGGTATGCTGGGACGTAATACCATGGCACTCGGTCACGACACCATGAAGCTGCCCAACGACGTAAGATAGAAAATTTCCAGACATCGGATACCATGTAATATGCAACCGACCTACAACGAAGGACGAAGACGAGCCAGGGGTAGAGCTCCACTCGCCAGTGCCCGTTTGGACAAGGATCAAACATTCTTCGTAGGCGCTGCTTCGTTCGCTCAAGAAGAAGCCTTCTCCTAATTTTTCATTGACTTTGATTTCAATGTCCACAGCTGCGCTACCATCCGCACTTCTGGTCCCAGCTTTGCAGAGCAGGCTGCAATTGCTCTTGCATTGACGGACGGTGTACATGACAGAATTTATTGACTCCAAGGCTGCTTTCAGGGCCTTGCAGATGTGAATGGCGGCTCCTCAGGCCGTACGTATCATGCAACGTGCTAAAGACCTATAACATGGCACATCGGCATGGTTCCATGTGGATCTTGGAACCATTGATTGTGCCTCACTCAACTCCAACGAGGAGGCGCACTCGGCAGCACGAAGTTTGACCCACCGTGCGCCGGGTAACGCGTCCTCTCCTGGGTGACCCGAGCCTCCCTGCTCGTACAACGATATCTGAAAGCATAATTATTTCTCAATAAGATTCCTGCCTTTGCCGTACTCCTGGCTGTGAAGGGCCCAGGCAGTCACTATCATACTTCTGCAAACAAGCACTTACCCGAACCCCGCGGTACTGCACACAAAGTACCCCGAATGGTTCTCAAGCCCGGACTGCCCCCTGTGTGGTAGTTATGTGGACTTCGAGCGTGTATTATGGGGCTGCGCATCTGCCGGTCCCCCTTTCATGCAAGAGGACATGATTAAACTTAAGAATGGCCAGGACCAGACCTCGGAAATCCTAGCAGTCCAGGGGGCCCGCGAGAGGGCCTTGCCAGGTGACGTTGAGTTTACTGCCGTGCATCGTAGACCGAATAAAGTTCTTTCACTCACTCGCTCGCCTTTTCAGGCATTTATCCATGGTTTATTGGTTAATGCATCGAATTCAAGTGTCTTTGTGTCAGCCTCTGAAACCGACCATCGAAGATCTTTATTTATTTAATCAGAATATCTTATAGTCACTACTAGCCGCACGTAATGTCCCAAGTTCTCCATAAATGACCATCATCATCATCAGCCAGGTTACGCCCACTGCAGGGCAAAGGCCTCTCCAATACTTCTCCAACTATCCCGGTCATGTACTAGTTATGGCCATGTTGTCCCAGCAAACTCAATAATCACATCCGCCCACCTAAATTTCTGACGCCCCCTGCTACGCTTGCCTTCCCTTGCGGTCCAGTCCATAACCATTAATGACTATCGCTTATCTTCCCTCCTCATTACATGTCCTGCCCATGCCTCCCCCCCATTTCCATTTCCTAATTTCAACTAAGATGTCATTAACTTGAGACTGCTCCCTCACCCAATCTGCCTTTTTCTTATTGCTTAACGTTACACCCATCATTCTTCTTTCCATAGCTCGTCGCATTGTCCTCAATTTAAGTAGCACCCTTTTCGTAAACCTTCAGGTTTCTGCCCCGTAGGTGAATACTGGTAAGACATAGCTGTTATACATTTTTCTTTTGAGGAATAATTGCATCCTCCTGTTCATGATCTGAGAATGCCTGCCAAATGCACCCCAGCCCATTCTTATTCTTCTGATTATTTCAGTCTCATGATCCGGATCCGCGGTCACTACCTGCCCCAAGTAGATGTATTCCCTTACCACTTCCAGTGCCTCGCTATCTATTGTAAACTGCTGTTGTCTTCCCCGAGACTTTTAAACATTATTTAGTTTTCTGCAGATTAATTTTTAGACCTACCCTTCCGATTTGCCTCTCCAGGTCAGTGACCACGCATTGCAGTTGGTCCGCTGAGTTACTAAGCAGTGCAATATCATGAGCGAATCACAAGTTACTAAGGCATTCTCCATTAACTCTCATCCCCAATTCTTACCAATGCAGGTCGATGAATACGTCCTGCCCACACGCTGTGAATAGCATTGGAGAGATCGTGTCTGCCAGCCTGACGCCTTTCTCAATTGGGATGTTGTTGCTTTATGTAGGACTACGGTGGCTGTGGAGCCACTATAGATATATTCAGTATTTTTACATATGGTCGTCTGCACCCTGATTCTGTAATGCCTCCATGACTGTTGAGTTTTCGAGTAAATCGAACGCTTTCTCTTAGTCAATGAAATCTATATGTAAGTGTTGGTTATACTCCGCACATTTTTCTGTCAGCTGATTGATAGTGTGAATATGGTCTATTGTTGAGTAGCCTTTACGGAATACTGACTGGTCATTTGGTTGACAGAAGTATAATGTGTTCCTGATTCTATTAATATTTTGTAGGCCCTGGATAGTAAGCTGATCGGTCCATAATTTTTTTACGTCTTTGGATTTTGTAGCGTTCTTCCAACATTCCGGTACGCTCGAAGTCATGAGGCATTGCGTATACAGGGTGGCCAGATTTTCTAGAACAATCTTCCCAGCATCCTTCAACAAATCTGCTCTTACCTGATCTTCCCCAGCTGCCTTCCTCCTTTGCGCAGCTGTCAAGGCTTTCTTTACTTCTCATGACATTACTTGTGGGATTTCGAAGCGCTAAAGAACTATAACATCACGCATTGGCCTGGTTCCCTGCGGACCTTGGAAGCGTTGAGGGTGTCTCACTCAAGCGCAACGAGGAGGCGTACTCGGCGGCGCGAGATTTCAGTTTTTGGCCATAAATGGGCAGAAACTGAAAATGAAGAGAAGATTCAAAGTACGCTATCACTCAGAAAGGCAGCCAATCTGTAATGCCACAACAATTCTTCTCAAGCGGCCAGTGCGCTTTCGCCATTTGCGTCAACCACGGGTCATGCGCCGCAGTTGGATAGCAGCGGCGCGTTGAACAAAAGTAAAGCTGCTCACCAAAAATATATGTACACTACTTTACCCGTTAACGATATATTGTTCCAGAGCCTGTACTTTCTTTTATTCATATGGTGGTCGAACGATCGCAGCGCAGCATGGAGACTTTATGAGTGCCACAAACAAAATAATGTACGGACTTCGTGACGACGCAGGTTATTTCCACTCTTATAGCGACGCTCACTGCTCATCGGCCTCGCCGCGGCCACTTTACGTTTTTTATGTCATGCAATAAGGTGTTCTAGTGAGCCAGTTGGTTATGAGATATGGTCCGCTCAACATGTAACCTGGCGCCTGATGCTTGGCTCCAGTGTATCTCCACGTTTGCGGAGATACGTTTGGAGCCCAATCAAATTTCGAGACATATGACAATAAAGTCGAGCCTTTTAAGAGAGGAGCCATTTAATAGGGATGGTTTTGAGCTCAGTGAAGCCAGCAGATGCTTCGCTTGCTTTGTGATTTTCGTATCAGCCGTAGTCGTTCAGTGGCTATGGCGGAACACAGCAGAGTTCGAGGTCGCCGTTCCATTCGTGGCGGCAGCGGCCGTGTTTAAAGAGGGCACACTTAAAGAAAGAAGCCTGTTCTACCGTGTTTTGCATAAACGTGAATAACATCAGGCGATCAAGAATTATGCGGAAAGCCCCCTTGAGGCGTGGATAAGCAACCTGCTGTGTAGATACAGGACGTAAAGCACCACGTATGGCAGGATGATAAAGGTACCCTGAACCAATTTTGACGGCTGTGTACGAGCGTGCCGAGTGAGTAGGTGAAGTTTATATGATAATTAGGAGACAGATATCACCGCTGCGCGTAAGGCGTGGAATTTATTATAAGGTTTTATCACTGTACATCACCGCTGCAGGTTACAGCGGCGCCGTTACTCTGAGTTTTTACCTACACTTTCCACCCTACGTAGCGTCGGTGTGTGATGTAATTAGAGCAAGCAATACGATTGGCTAACTATACTGTTGTATACTGATTACTATTCAATGTAACATCAATGGAGACATTACTCGGTCCCTAACCGTTCATTCCATCCTCTTTCTCTTTCTTCAGGTGGCTACAAACACCTGCCTTCTAATGGCGCTGCAGTCGGCAGCGGCGATGTCTATCACATATCCCATTTGCAGAAAAAAAAGTAAGAGAAACGGCTGTCCATTCATGCCTAATGTAGTCCTGAAGCTTCTTTGGCGTCTTGTTACGGACGATTCTTCTCACGCGTGCTGTGCATCCTGGCTTATTGCGTGCGCTCTGCACCAGTGCTTTACGGTTCACGGGTACATCTTCCTAGTTATCAGCCCTATACGTGCCATGTTGTGATGGATGATTTACAGCTGCAATAGCTGGTTAATCGCGTGCGTTACCGGTTCATGACAACACAGGTACCGAATCTAACTTTTATGATAGCTTGATCACGGAAAACGGCCTCTAATTTGGAAGCATTCCACAAACGCCCATTTTACAAGAGGTAAGAGGCGTGTCCGCTGTTTTCATTAATTTTCTTGGGCGCAGCAAACTGTGGAGATAGTTTCCCATGAATTGCAGCTAATTTAACCCACACGTAATCACCAACGACGAAGTTGGGTTCCTTGGTACCGCGCTTTTCATTAGTGTTCCATTGGACTTGATTTGCTTGTTCTTGATGCGCTCTCGCAACTGCTGTAGTGCCTTCGAAGGGTTCTTGCTGAAACATTTGTAAGGCAATCCTACAATGTCGAGTCTAGTTCGAGGTTGGCGTCCATGAAGAACAGTGGCCGCAACACTGGTAGTCGCATAAGGCGTGCAGCGATATGTTTGCAGGTAATCAAGCGTAGCTGTTCTTATATCACGGCGTTCTGACAGGGCCAATTGAATATACTGCTTCAATACTATGTTAACTCTTCGAACGAAATCATTAACTTGTGGATAATACACGGTAGAGTTGGTATGCATGATTCCGCGCTCTGTGAGAAATTATTCTAAATTCGCTGAAGATTGAGGTCCATGATAGGCGCGCCTGCATCCACAATGCGCGCTTCATTGAGACAGTATGTCCGAGGACGACCATTTCACGGCAGACACCGAATGTTTTAATCCACGAGCACTTTCTTGGCATTCCGCCAACTTTCTACGGTCCATAATGCTTCGTCCACGCGCTCAAGTTCTTGGAAGAGACCCCGGCAAGGTGGTTTGTAAAGTTCTCGCTTTTCACTGCAGAGCATGCTTTGGCCCAGTAGTTTGCTATGGAGCACAGAATTCACCCTACATGAAAGAGGGGAAAAACATAAACGTAAACAAAACCGCAATTAAGTTCAGTACATTATCCTATTGACAAACTGACATATTTCTTGACGTTTTAGATCTTGAAATTAAACTAGAAATGGACGAGGCGAAATTATGAATATCGGAGATAGCCCACGTTTTCAATAGTTCACCGATCACATAAGCTACGCTCTCGAAGAGGATACGTAGTTCGCCATGAATAGATGAGTACTGTTGTAAATAAATATCGTAGGCGTTTTAACTAAAGGCTATAGCAGATATAAGGATTTCTGCAATGTTAATCAATGTAGTCGAAATGGTATATTCATCTTGCGTGTTAACACTTGTCTGGTAACGATTTGACATAAACAGGCACTAACATGTTCTCAGCATGGCTAATGAAAAGAGAGCAGATTTGTATTTGACGGTATTGTTGTTGACGCACTTAGCTATTTTCGGAGTATATGCCGCTTCAAGTTCGCCCACTGCTATCTGTGACTGACATCTATGATGCAAGCAATATTACTAGGACGTGACAAAGTGGATGCATCTTCTTCACTGATCAAACTGCCTGCAATAACCTCCTTTGCCAACTCGTCCATGTTTGAAGTGTTTCCAATGCGCTATAATCACATTGCCAGATTCTTTTATTGTGTGCACAAACAAACATGTAGCATCTTATTATAAAACTTTGAAGGTGCCCAACTCCTATATTGCATTAAAATCTTAGGCAGATCTACTCTGAACAAGCGATTCATTCTCTGATGATAGCTTTCCACAATATCATTGTGCTATCCAGTGCTTATTGGCTGGTCGATGAATGCGGTACACGAAGGCAGTAGTATCGCCATAAGTCTTCATCCGAGAATATGTCTCCAAGTGCAAATCATTGCATCAAAAGCACCCACACAAGCTTTGATGGGGATGTATGTGTTCATTGCATGAAACTCCAGAAGTTGAACCCTGAACCTCTTATTTTCTCTGTAATTTATGCTGTTATATGTGTCGCAATGGTTCAATGTCATCATACAGCCCATTCTGCCATGCTCTTGAATGTACTACAAACAGCTCATCGTAAATCTCACTGTCATTAACGAGCTTTTGTATGCACTACGTCTTAAGAACACATACTTTGTATGCAGTTCATAGTCATCCTCAAAGACCATGTTGCCCATACGACTACCGTGCATACACATCACACGCCACTTCACACACCTCGTACATAATCTCGTCTGGTCTACATCGCACGTATCTCATACAAGCTATATGCCTTCTTATAGCACATCGCATAAATCCCGTGTACTTCTTCAAATCTGCGTAGCACATCATACAGATCTCGCACATTTTCTATGGGAGCTCGTTCAATATGCATAGCATATCGTTCATTTTCGGTCAAATCTGTGCGACATACATACATCCTGTTCAATTTCCCATAGAATTCTCATACTAATTTTTCAATAGGGCTGAATCGGCTTTGTAGTGAAGATGTGTTCTTGTTACTGCGCAATCAATTCAACGACACCTGTATCACCTTGGAAGCACCTAAATTACGTGGAGCACTGGCTTCTCGCTTAATGCTAGCACAAGCTTAGTTAGCTCCTGCATGCATTTTCATGACACTGCTAACTCTCCTAACGTCTCATAACTCTCCTAACGTTTCACCTCGTGCTAACTCTCCTAACACAGTACAGCTGTTTATAGGCAGGGCCAGCTGTACGTGAAGCACCTCGTATGTGCGGTGAATGGTATTCATCGTGGCAGGCGCGAATCTGGCACGTAAGGCACATGTCGACCGACCGAAGGCTTTCGTTCGCCGCGGAGCAGTATTTGATGCGAAAGCGTGAAATGGCTCATTGAGTGAATTAGCCGGCGTTCGGTGGTTGTAGCAGCGAAACGGCACCAAAATTCACATTGGCTACCACGCCACGCATCTTTTGTTAATTAGAAGATACTCCATAGTGGCTCGTTTGAAGCCAATAGAAACAACAGCACAGACAGTTTTCATTATTGTAGCAAATTCAGTTTACGGCACTGTAACACAGAAGTGGAAGCAATACGCGGATATCCTAGATTGAGGAAGGGGCAGGACCTATCTCGGATCTAAAGCACACAGCTGCATTGACTGCTACACTAATGCATTTTCTGAGAATAATGAAAATTTGTCGAGATACGTGTTTTCATTGGCAGCTATAGCGTATTTATGCGTTATAAATCAAATCAGTCAGGATTAAACAATCTTCTGCTGCATCGCTGAAAAAGGCCCAGTGTCTTGAAGCAACGCCAGTATAAGTAATAACTGTTGACTCCAAGCGTGTTCCCCTTAGTAGGAAAACGCAATTGGAACTTCGTGGCAGTGCGGCGAAAGCCACGTGTGCAGCACTCCTGCAGCTCTTTCAGATAGAAAAAGAAAACTCTTCAAGCACATCCATTGTTCTACAGGCCAGTGCGTATATTCCAAGGAAAATGTACTGCAGATCAGTAAATTCCCAGCGTGTCCGGCATGCCGGTATACGCAAGCGGATTACGGGGTTAATGAAGCAGCAACCGTGAGTGGCTGGATTGGTGGCGTCACCTGGTGCCGCAAAGCTGCTCCAGACAAACACAGAGACAATTTTATTTACGAACCTGCAGTAACTGAACATGAACTAAGTTTAGCTAAAGTTCAACGTAGTGAGGGGGGGGACTAAATTTACAAATATCGGAGTTATCAAATGTATTCCACAATGCCGATATAACTTTTCCGTAGCTGCTTCATATTAATTACGTTGCTTTTAACAACTTTTGTTTGACGAGAACGCTTATGGAACCCCAATACGAGCTAAAACGCTCTAAAAACAACACTGTTGAGCAGAGACCCCCAACAACCCACCTTCTAAGATATGTCTTTAAGAAAAATCCATACTATAAAAAGGGTTTATTAGACGACAAAGGGATGACGGGTTGAGCACTTCACGGAGCGGAGTCTCTAAGCGCGAGCATCTGCGGCATACGATGCTGTTGGCAATCCTGCTTTCTACGTCCATGCGCTCTTCTTCATTACAATGGTTCCATCAGGAAAAGGAGGCACTCTGGCGAACTAGTCTGAAGATGACGCTGCAAAATCATGATTTGACTTGTGCCGCTGGACGTGGCCGACTTCGCGGATACGACGACGCATGTCAGACAGCGATGTGAGTGGCTATATAAGGTAGTGGACTAGAGAAGCTAGCTGCAGAACGCGGTATGGTCTATCGTATTTAGGAAGAAGTTTTCAAGCGAGTCCTGGTGCGCAGATTGCTACGGACAACCAAACGAGGGTTCCCGGTAGAAAAGTTGGAGTCGAGTTGCTATCATCGTGTTTCGATTTTTGGCGATTCCGATCGTCCGAGCTGCAGCGGCGGGTTCTGACGACGTTCTTCAGCTTGTCTTGCGGCGTCCAAGATTGGCAGGCATTTTGATGGGTCTGGGTAGTAGGGCAAAATGGTATCGATTGTATGAGAAGGACGACGGCCATAAAGAAGTAGAAGGGGGAGAAACATCTAGTGGGTTGCGTTGCAGTATTATAGGTGTAGGTTACAAACGGAAGAACAACAAAGTCCCAGTCGGAGTGGTCGGATGCGATGTACATAGCCAGCATGTCACTAAGGGCGCGAAAAAGCGTTCCGTGGCACCATAGGTTGGCGGGTGATAGGCGCTACATGTGCGATCAACAATGTCACATTAAATCAGCAATTTTTTAGACATCAGACAGGAAGGCATGGCCTCAGTAGCTAAGGCGTTCACGAGGGCCTTCATGACGAAGCACAAAACGGTGCAGTATCAACGTGGCAATTTTCTGGGTTGTAGCAGCTGGGAGGGCAGCAGCCTGCGCATAGCGTGTTAAGTGGTCGACGGCAACTATAATCCACCGGTTGCCGGACGTAAACAAAGCAAGTGGACCATATAAATCGACACCTACACGATAAAAATGTTGAGAAAGGGCACCGCAGGGGTTGTAGTTTACCAGCTGGGAGGTGCGGCTGAGATTTCCGTTGCTGAAGTTCCCGGCAAGAGCCGACGAAATTCCGAACGAATGTGTACATCGCCCGGCAGCAGTAGTGGTGCCGAAGTCGCTCATACATCTTGAAAACGCCGGCGTGGCCACATTGGGGATCCTTGTGGAAAGAGGAACAGATCGCTGATATAAAGGGTCTCGTGATGACGAGCAACCACGTAGGACCCTCTGGTGTATAGTTGCGTCGGTAAAGGAGCAGGTCACGGATCGCAGAACGAGGAACTTGGCGCCGAAGTGTTCGAGCAGCTAGAACCTTTGAGGTATGCGAGAGACGTCTAAAAGCGATGCAATCCAGGGATCATTGTGTTGTTCGGCAGCAATAGGGTCAAGGTCAAGAGACGACAACGTGCGCTCACAGGGGGACTCACCAGGGGCCTCTAGCGAGAGCGCTGAACGGGAAAGAGTGCCAGCATGGGAATGCTTCCGCCTGGAACGATGCATCGCGCCTATGTCTTACTCCTCGATTAGAGTGCTGAGGGGGAAAGAGCGTCAGCGTGGGAATGCTTCCGCAAGGAACGATTGATCACGCCTATGTCGTGCTCCTGGATTGGCCGCGCCCAGGAAGCGAGGTGGCCAGATGGGTCTTTTAAGTTCGACAGCCATCATAGCGCATGGTGGTCGGTCACGATATCAAAAGAGCAGCCGTTAAAATAAGGGTGAAACTTGCCAAGCGCCCAGACGATGGCGAAGCGCTCCTTTTCCGTGGCGCTGTAATTGCTCCCCGCCTTGGTCAGCGCAGGGCTGGCATAAGCCACAACGTATTCTGCCTGACCAGGATGACGCTCTGCGAGAACAGCTCCTAAGCCTACACCACTCGCGTCGGTATGTACTTCAGTAGGAGCTTGTGGGTGAAATTGGCGAAGAATAAGGTGGCGTCGTGAGAAGACGGCGCAAGGTGGTGAACGCATGGTCGCAGGCAGGGGACCACGATGAGAAGTCTTTGGCGCCACGAAGCAGTTGCGTAAGGGGTGATAGTAACGATGCAAAATTTCGAATGAAACGCCAGAAATAAGAGCTTAAGGCAATAAAACTGCGATGTTCTGCCACCGCACTCGCTTAAGCAATCAGAGAAAGCTGGCAATTTTTCGGGATTCGGAAGAATGCCATCCTTGGACACAACGTGGCCGAGGATCGTCAACTTGCGTGCAGTAAAGCAACATATATTTCTTGAGATTAAGCTGAAGACCGGCATTGGTTAAGGAACTCAGCACGTAGGGAAGACGGCGCAAGTCTGATGCGAAAACAGGGGCGAACGCCACAATGTCGTCAAGGTAATGTAGACATACCTTCCATTTAAGGCCGCACAAACGTAGCAGGCGCGTAGCAAAGCCCGAAAGACAAGACGATCAACTCATATAGGCCATCTGGTGTAAAAAAAGCAGTTTTGGAGCGATCGGCTTCCGCCATCGAGAGCTGCCAGTAGCCTGACCGCAAGTTCACTGGAGAAAAGACCTCAGCTCCTTGTAAGCAGTCCAGAGCATCGTCAACGCGCGGCAATGGGTAAACATCTTTCAACGTGATCATGTTTAAGCGCCGAAAATCTACACAGAGGCGTATGGAACCGTGTTTCTTTGTGACAAGTACGACAGAAGGAGCCCATGGTCTTCGTGAAAGTTTCATCGTGCCTCGACTGAGCATGTTGTCGACCTGGCCGGCAATGACGCGGCATGCCGCAGCGGATACACGATACGGACGTTGGCGCAACGGCGAGTTGGAACCAGTGTTTATTTGGTGCTCGACTGTTGATGTGCGGACCCGGCACACTTGAACGACGTAGAAAGAACTTTGGAATTGCTACAGAATGGTCAGAAGCTGGGTTCACGACGAGGGTGTCAGATATGTCGGCGATGAATGGGCTGAAAGCATCCGTAGACGTTGGATCAGGAGCAGAGACGGCGCTGAGGTGAAGGACGGCTGTAGGGGACGCCTCGTCGGGGACGGATACAATCTACATGGAATCGATGGTCTCGAAGTGGCCAAGGCAATTCGTCAAGAAGAAACGTGAGCGGGGATATAAGCGTATTATAAACGGGTATTGTGCTGCAACCGGCGGCAAGGTGAAGAGTAGCAAAATGCAGAGGAAGGTTTTTTTGGGCAACGAAGAGGTCGGATGGCGTGACGAAGACCGTTTGATTGTAGATGAGACTGGTACAAGTGCTCACGAGCATGGCGTTATATTGGTGTCTTCCTTGACAAGTTTAGCAGAAGAATGGGCATGAATAAAGATGAGGTCACTGAGCTGGCTGAATTCAACCTCAGGGCGAGCGCAATCTATCATAGCGTCGGGGGAAGAGAGAAAATCCCATCCTAGAATAATTTCGTGGCAGCACAACGAAAGCACTACCGATTCTATAGTGTACATTGCGTCTTGAATCAGGACACGGACTGTACAGGATGCGGTTGGCTCGACGGGTCGATCACTTGCAGTCCGAAGTGACAATCAAGAAAGTGGCGGGGTTACCTTATGAAGCAATCTACCAAATGTGGCATCGATAAGAGAAACAGCTCAGCCGGTATTAACAAGCACGACTGTAGCGACGGCTTCGAGAAACAGGGCTAAAAACATAAGCAGGTAAGGAACGAGGACTTCGGCATTTCAAAACTTGCGCAGTTGTTGCCTCGGGAACTGTGTCGTCTAGTGAACGACGCGTGGGTGAAAGCGACTGGCGAAGCGGGGATGGCGAGCGGCGATGGTCGAAGAAAGGACGAACAGCGTAAGTGCAAGATGGCGGTGGGTCATATTGAGTGTAACTTGTACTGGAGTCGACCGGATGACGAGGCGCCCGGAGATCATTGTGGATAGTTTGCACCCGGCGTCAGAACGTTGCGACGTGTCGAGGATACTTTATGCAAAGCATATAGGCCGATTGTCGTGCGTGCGCCACGGCTTGGCAACAGGGGGTCGGTCCAGGAGACGGGAGGATAATGGTGGCGCACGGACTTCTGAAAGGCTCGTATCGGCTCTTGGCGTAGCCTGGCAGGCACTAGCAGGACTAACAGGCACCTAGGTGAAGGGTACCAGGGACTGTTGTCGTACCACTTCTTCCCGGACAAGGGCCTTGATCTGCGTGATCAGCGACGCCTGGTTGGATTCAATGGCCAAGTTGGAGATCGACGCCTCTGCTGTAGGAGGAGGCCTCGTCAAAGCTCGCTGTTTGCGTAGCTCGTCGTAGCTCTGACAGAGGGTGATAACGTCGGCAACAGTGTTGGCGTTCCGGGACAGTAGCATTTGGGAAGCATCATCATCAATTCCTTTCATGGTCTGCTTGATCCAGTCCGCTTCCGACATGATTGCTTTGACGCGTTTACATAGATCGGCAACGTCCTCTATGTATCTGGTCAATGTTTCACCCACGTCCTGTGAGCGGTTGCGCAAAGGCTGCTCGGCTCGGAGTTTGCGGACAGCGCGACGTTAAATACCTCCGTAAAAGCCACCTTGAACGTAGACCACGTTCGGAAATCCGCATCATGGTACTTCAACCAGAGGTTAGCCATGCCGGCGAGATAGGAAACAATGTTGGTTAGCTTGGTCGAGTCATCCCGCTTGTTATGAGCGTGCAACTGCTCGTAGGATGCAAGCCAATATTTATCGTCGTTTTCGTCCATGCGGCTGAAGATGGTACGATACTGCTGGCAAATAGCGCCAGCGCATAGAACAGACGGCGACCGGAGCGCCTGCTGGTAGGCGTCTGGCATGGCGGAAGGTTGCGTCCCAGTGGGGAGTTCCATGGTGGGAGAGGTGAAAGGGACCCAGCGCGTCCGCCAATTATTAAGCGGGTTTGTTAGACGACAGACCGATGACGTGTAGAGCGCTTCACCGAGCACAGTCTCTAAGCTCGAACCGTTGGCAATCCTGCTGCTTACGTCCCTTGCGTTCTTCTTCATTAAAATACTTTTACTGAACACCCTTAAAGAGGGTAAGAGTCCTCTTTGTAAGGTGCTTTACTGATATTATAGATGGGGCCCACAGTATTGCGGTACTTACACAAGACGGTAAACGTGCTATATTTTTTAAATTCGTGAAGGTTTTCTTTTTTTGCATGACAACCACTTTGTCGATATATTTACGTTTATGAGTGCAAATATTGATAAGTGACAGTAAATAAAGCGCATGTTTCTTTACACTTCGGCCTGTCCGAAGTCGTCCTTTCTTGATTCAGCAATGCAGGCAAAATAAAGCGATAGAGAATGATGGTCGTGCGCACACCAAAGTGAAATGTTTCTAAATTTTCCACAACATGTTCCTGCACACATGAAATTAGCGCAATTCTTTTATATTGTTTTTATTTTACACCATATCTCACTTCACCATGGTGCTGAGGTAAACATTCTTTTTTTTTCAACCAAGATTTTGTCTCTGCACTAAATTAAGTGTATGAGTCAGCAACAGCTATTTAAATGTAAACTAAAGGTAGTCGACTTTTGTGGCTCGCGCATTTGGCATGAGGAGGAGGAATAAACTTTTGTTGAAAAGAAATATTAACCGGAGCCTCGCAAGGGCACCGGTGATTTTCAACACACACACGCTCAATAAACCGCTTGGGATGAAATTTAATAATAGCAACGAATATTTCATCTGGAATTGACGAGGGGGTTCTTAAGTGTTAAATATATGGTCAGTGGTTGCTACCTTTTTTGAGCAACCCTTTTTCCTCAATTTTCAGCCATACTTTTTCTGGATGAGTAGTCGGTGTAAAGTCGTTCAATTATTATTTGAGTTTCATCCCCCCTCCCGATAAGAAACCGCAGAGGGCATGACCATAACGGAGGTCAAAATTTCAGAAGCCCTACAAGGTTTTACTTTATCTCATTCGATGCTACTTCTCAATATGACATCGCAAGTGATAAGCTAACCACAAAACCTTAAATGCATTTGTCCACGAAGCTTTCCGAATTTAGAAACAAAAAACTCTCAATTTGAGATTTTGGTGGCCCATGCAGGTACACAGGACATGAATAGGTGTTTTCGGTAGGCGACGACGTGTGTTTGACACAGTGGCCGTACCGTAATTGAGTGTCACCATGACAGGTGCTGCCATCTATGCAGTCCCAAGAGCGGTCACCACTGGGCTAGGGCGTGCGCATGCTCACCAGGGAAGTTTGAATTATTCAGCGAATGCCAATTTCAAGATCAAGAAAATGAGTTTGAGGCCAAACAAAAGTATCAGCGCCCATCCTACCTTGGGTCGGGATGGAATGAACTGAAAAATTTAGCCAGTTGGAATCGAAATAATAGAAGTCGACTAAACTTGCTATTAAGCTGAAAATTTTCACACAAGTTTGCTTTTTTCTGGATTGCACAATATTTCGGCCAGTGTGAGAAATATTTTCTCCTGTGTTTCTTTTTGTTGAGCAATTTTTGCTGCTGAAGTCATAGAACCCCGTAAAATTCCGAAAATTCTACCCTCCTAAATTTGCTAGACGCCTTCCTATTTGCACTAACGACATACTGACACGACGCATGAGGAGTAGCTGCCCAGACGTAACGTTTCCTATATTCCCCAATGCGCAGTGGTTCGCAGCGACCTAGTAACGGCAAAGCTTCGTGTCGTATTTAATGCCTCGTCATGTGAGACTCTTCATGCTTGCCTAAACTATGTCCCCTATGTCTAGGGGTAAAACATGGCTTAGACGTCGTCCTCCTTCCACTGAACTTCCACTGCTATCCTGTCGTTTTCACTGGTGCTGCGAAGAAGACATATGTCCAGCTTCTTATTCGGTGCGAGTATTTAGGACTGTTTTGGTTATTGTGGCTAGAAAGATTACCAACGAAGCAACAGCCTATGCCATCCCTTAGCACGTGGATAATGATGAGTGTCCCAATTGGAGTGTCCACAAGCCCATTGCTTCTCGCTGATATGAGATATCCTTTGCACTTATGTCGGCACAAATATCTGATAGTCTCGTCTTACGGCATCAGGCACTCTACGTGCACATCGTCCGCATTGGGCTATGTAGCTCGCAGCATGTGGTGCAGGTATACAAATAAACACAAGAGCGCTTCTTGAAATCCGCAATTGAGGTTAGCAACTGAGCCTCGAGACCCCACACATAGAAAAAATAATTAATTCATTCCTCTTTCAAAGCAATGATTCGTAACACGAAGGTCAAGCACGTATAAGCAAACTAGCGGCAGCTTCGATGCACATTCACAAGCACAAGTCTACAGATGTGCAGGGTTTTTTATTATTTAGAGCTTCGCGCGAAGGACTAAGGGAAGACTGCGATGACACCACTGGTGCTTCCTAGCTCGGAGCTATAATCGGAGGCTATCGCGCGTCATAGGCATCTCGGACGCCACGATCCGAGCGAGAGTAGCTAGAGTGCGTCATTAGAGATCCCTCGGCATCACGCGCTCACCCACATACTCAGATGATTATGCTGACGATTTTTATTGGTAAGCCCTTTGAAACGTGGTGGACACACAGGGTTTCAATCAATTTTTACTACAAATATCGCTATGTAGCGTTTTGCATACCTGATCTCCATCCAAACTTTCTTATGCAAAACCTCTATCACTTTAATCCACTACCTACGCTTGCAATGACTGTACATTTTTTCAATATTTCCCCTGATTTTATTACGCAAGCATTATATGCCCTACTATTATTTACGTCGACCTAACTGAAAGTTTGTACCAAAAATGGCCGACCCCGCAAAGGCTGAAAATTCGTCAGTGACACTAAAGACTGCTTACGAGCGGGAATGCGCCAACATTTAGTCCCTTTGGAGAAATGTCTTTCCGCGCGTTCCTTGTCAGCGCAAACACTTGCCTGCGATCTGTACTTCATCTCGCAAGCTGTTGACAGCACTGTCAATGGTAGAGCTCTCTCGCGCAATCAGTGCTTGAGAAGCCCAGCAAACGGTCTGTCCAATATCTTAGCAATCTAGAACTATTTTTGAAACAATACGCATAAATCTCAAACATAAATATATATAGAACGTCTAAATAATTCATGAAATTAATAGACAAATCCCGTACAGACACAGCTCTGCGGAGGCCTGTTGCGAGGTGGCGATGTGCTGCCTTTTGGCCACATGACTTCGCCAAGTCGATTGTGTTGTCGCAAGCTGTGTCGCCTATGTGCCGTCCATCGAATGCGCGCGGTGTCCGCAAGCTGGCGAAGCAGTTTACCTTAAACGTCTGTTTAAAACGCTTCGTGTCGAGTGCGAGAACATTTCTAGTGCGAATACCTTCATTACGAGGGCGGCAAAACCCACCCGAGTGAGCAAGCGAACGCTCTACGGCGGACAAAGCAGACGTAAACAGCGGGTATATTCGGATTTTAGCTCTGATTCACCCAATAGAGCAACGTTTCACAAGTGCTCATTTGCGTCTACGGGCTAAGAAGGCCATGAAGTCAGCTATGCTGACTTCATCAAGTAACTCCGAGGCATTCTCTCGATTTCCCTCTTAATTCATCAATAGTAGACGATCATCCTCGTCCCGTGTGATGGTGAATAACGCCCACGTGCTTCAAAACGTTCAATGCGCCAAGACATAAAACTAATCTATTTGTAGGAGGACGACACGGTGACCCAAGAGCCGTGCCGTGTTTCCAACGTTTTATTTTGGCAAAAGGGCTAAGGCGGCGTGAAGAGCGGCGGCTGCGGCGATCAACAAGCCAGGCTTCCAAAACGACACTGCGCGGAACGAGCTTGCGTGTCAAGAACGCCCTGCGCATCTTTATAATTTTCTTCGTTCGCAGCCGGCTGAGAGCGCCGACCAAAGCTCGGTGGGCTCTGAAAATTTGATCAATAATAATTATTCTGAAGGCCAATTCTTTCTCTTCCATCCCTTTGGTCTCTCCTGTACTCCTTCCTTCACTTTCACGAATGTTACTTGTCATTTGTCATTCCGCATGAAAGCGAGTTGTTGCCCTAGAGATCGCTAGAGGCTACATCACCTTCAACGAAGCGCCATCGTTGAACACTTTAGACAAGAAATGGTAAGGCGGAATAATAAAGCCAAGCATTTACTAGTTTTACATTGCCTGTATTTACTGTCCTGATTAAGCACTTCGGACAAAATATTAAGAGAGTTTATGTGGCAATGGAAATACTTTACAACTATACAAAACAGCCCTTACACTTGTTACGTCTGCTCTCTCTGATAATTTTCTAGAGGCTTTCTACCGACAATCTCTATGAAATGTGCATGAAGATACGTGGGTCTGCAGGTACAGATACCACCACACTCAAAAATGCGTATTGTCTTCATAGAGGGAACCAAAATAAATTATCACTTCGAATAGCGGCATAAATTCTGTTTCACAAGAGCGAATGGCGTGTCTATGTACGCTTGAAGTTGCAAAGTATTACTGCCTTGCAGATGAAGTCGCTTTGTTGGGTGAAGATGTAAGGCAGTAAGTTTAAAAAAGAGACATTAACAGCGGCCTATTGTTTCTTTCACTTCACGTCGAAGGCTTCTGCTTCCCATCACAGCCCGTGATTCTGTGCCATCCTCGAGTACACTTCGACTGTCTTCGTACGCGTTCTGTAACTCTAATAGACAACTAGGCCAAAAAGTACGCATTAAATTAAGCTAAATAGTTATCCCTCCGCGAGCCGTCTCTTCACACTCGCGAAAAACAGCTGCGCACAAAATCGGGCAAACTGCCAGTTCCGCAGTCATTGCAGGTTCCGAAGAACTCTACTGACCTACCAGTGAGCGCGTTATGCTTTCACTGACACTTATGACTCGAAAATCCAGTTACCTTTTCGGGGCTAGTTCTTGCTCTTCCTTAGAGGCAAACTTGGGGTTGGCAGTGTGGCAAAGACCCTGCGGATAACGAAGAAGAGTGAAGCTTGCGTTGAGAAATGGAAGAACGAAAGACGGGAGCAATACGTGGTGTTTTAGGCAATAAATTCTTGTAAACAAATATGAGTGTGCGGATACTGCTCTACCACAATACTACTTTTATGGAACCTATCACACTGTGGCGATGGGGACAGCCACTAACAGTAATTACGGTGGTCGTCTGTGTTTCTCCTTCGCGACTCCTACCACACGTCAGAATAAACAGCAACGAGCGATTTGCTCAAGTTTTCAGGTGTCTGTGCGCACACATCGGTGTGTCTTTCACGGAACAATTCATAGGTGTCAGAGCCAGTGCCAGGCTTTTCTTCTAAGCACTTCAGCATTTTAGGAGTAATTGCAACCACTCTCTAACGAAGCCGTTGGTAGTGCGTCCAGTTCAATCCGCAACATTTTGAGGGCAATAAGCGCTAAACATAGTCCTGCGGAAGACCGTGTTCCCTTAATTTTCATGTAGACCAACTGAATTGCGGCAACCTATGGAATGTGTTAATTTTCTTTCATAAACTGCTCTAACAATATATTCTGTGTAGCCTAGAACTCTTACGTAGAGATTGCGCTGGACAAGGCTGCAATTATTGCTAACGCTTAAGAGTTTAGAGGCATGCAAATACAAAGAAATTGAATCAATAATATGTGTCGAGGTGCTCATAAATGTATTAACCTGTGAAGTTAAGTTAGCTTACAGAAACCATTCTGCTCTTTCTACTGCGCCATTTCTTGGCCACGGCACACCCGCTGGCCCTGGCTGTGAGGTCCCGGAGACATCCATAGGCCGCGGTAACACTGACTGCGCAATTGAAGATCACTTTTGTGCTTTCTTGAAAGATATATATTCCTAGACTTCTAATCTAGGAAAATAATATTCTCGGGGCAGGCCCCGAGAGTATTAATGCACGCTCTGAGTGATGTTTTCCCTGATATTAGGTGTGTGATTATGGGCACCGCAATTTCCACACGTGAGCCTCTCTCTTCTCCGATATTTATTGCCGCAACCATGGCATCCAAAGCAGCCCCGAGGACTTGATATATATGCTCTCGCGGAAATGTTGACATGCCCTCTTTCTACGTACTCATGGGGCCTGCTACTGCGAATTGTTACGATGCTGCACCTTGCTATTTTTTAGTCTTCCCGTCGTATGTTCTTTCTCTGAACATTTAGTAAATTGTGCGCTTTCCATCGAACGAGCAGTTACTTTTCACTAAAGAGAGTGATGTCGTCCCCTGAGACTTCCCCACAGATGGTGTTCACGGACTTAGTCTGAGCGATTCTGTTCGTTATCAATCAATATATGTTTATATTTATATATGGTAATGTGTTACATATTTGGGTGCTTTATGCAATTTCTCATGGATTTTTGTTTGGATCCTTCTTTGTTTGCATTTGTGTCAATAACCATTTGCAGCCTACCTGGTGCATTGGGTAGTCCGTGGTCAGATGGGTAGCGCATTGGGCTACTCCGCAAGGCTAACATTGTTGGAAACCAACCATCTTACCAATTTCGGTCACTGAGTATGTAGTAATGTTTACTTCCGCCTCGTTCTTCAATGAAACGCTTTTCAGGCCGGAAGGGTTCACTGTACAGGCTAGGGACCGATGTCCGAAGAAAGTTCTGACGCCGGCTTGGAGGACTGGGTATTCAGCGGTGTATGCTGGTCTTGAACGAACGTCTTTTAAGCCAATATTGGTTATGGGTATGTGCCGGTAGGTGTGTGCCGCTCAACAATGACAATCTTTGAGACCAACTTGGTTAACTATGTGCTACTGGGAATGTGCGGCTCTAGGACGACCGAAAAGATGCCTTCATTTCTTCCCATCGAGAGCAGAGTCAAACCCACCTTACAAGGTTGCCTCCAAGGCACTTACCCGACGCTTTGCCTTCGGCAGCACATTTGATCTGGTTATGTGCCGCTTTTCAATATGCTGCTTTCACGCTAAAGCTCGCTAAATGGGTATGTGCGCTCTTCCGTGTACCCCTCGCCAGCTTTGCTCACTGGTTATGCGCCACTGGGCGCACGGCCAGCGAGGGAAGAACTCTTAGTGCTCGAAGGTACCAGCGCTTCACGCTTTTAGCTTCTGCGGCCGCGCGCCGACTCGTCGGCCACGCCACCAGGGCGTACCTGGAAAGAGGCGCGAGAGAGGGGCGCCACGTGCCGCATGATGCGTTTTAAATGTTTGCGCACGCACCGACACGGCATGGAATTTGCAGGCTGCGTGCAGGCTACACCTTGCTGCTACTAGATGGCACCGGATGCTCTCATGAAAGCATGAAAGAGGGGTCGATCTCGCACATAAACGCCTCATAAATAACTTGTTTAAACAGTGGCAATACGTTGTCTGTCTATATTGATTCACTGTTAACGCATTACAGTCGACAATGATCAAGAGATTGGCTCGGGCGATGTTTTAGAGCGCCGCTCTTTGGCGCCCGTTCCTGCTCTTCGCATCGCCATGGTGTCTCGCAGTTATGCCTCGTCCTAACCAGCTCTATAGCTGGGGCCAGCGGGCTACTCTAGCTTGCGCGCCCCTCGCGAAATCTCTCGCGCATGGCGCGAACCTTGCTCGCTTCGCGCCTCCTCCAGTGCCAACCCTGCGCGGCGGCAATCAGAGCGCCGACTCGGTGGAGGCTAATCTTATAATAATAATAATATTTGGGGTTTTACGTGCCAAAACCACTTTCCGATTATGAGGCACGCCGTAGTGGAGGACTCCGGAAATTTTGACCACCTGGGGTTCTTTAACGTGCACCTAAATCTAAGCACACGGGTGTTTTCGCATTTCGCCCCCATCGAAATGCGGCCGCCGTGGCCGGGATTCGATCCCGCGACCTCGTGCTCAGCAGCCCAACACCATAGCCGCTGAGCAACCCCGGCGGGTAGGCTAATCTTGATGATGCGCTGCTGCCCAAGCCGAAACGCATAGCCGCCGTAGTTCGGCACGTCTTGTACCCCTCCTTCGTGGCGGCGACCACGCGAGAGCGCGCAATGTTCTGTATCAGCGGATCACGGTGCGCGCTTCCCAATCCGAAACACAAAGCCACCTTTAGTTGACTCACTAGCAGCGTCAGCAGCGTCAGTCAGTCGCTGCCATCTCTTCGCCGCGCAGCGTTCCTATGCGCCTACGCGCTGCTTCCCGCGACCTCCCGATATGCGAGGCAGTTGCGCCAAAGAACTCTCCGTTTGCTGTGGCTGGTGCGAAATGTTCCACAGGAGACACATTCTCCAAGGCTCTCAGGCGGTTTATATAATAATATAATCCGTATGCTTACATAAATAGTGTATTGTCATCCAGTTATTTCTGAGCCAAGAGTGAGGCAAACTGTGGAAGTCCTTGGTCAGCCGCTGCTGCTAAACGAGCTGCCCGAGCATATGTCCGGCGCTGTGGCCGCCATAATACAGAGGTGCCCTACACCGAACCCGGCATTGCTGCAGCAAGTCGAGCATATATCCATCTATTTCTCCCACCACAAAGCTTCCTTGGTGACAACCAAGAACTGGGAGTGGAGTTTTTCTTGAGAAAGGAATACATGTGAAGATAAAGGGTTGTCCGTAACTGTACATACATGTCTTGCTCGAACTGTCTGCCTCAATATATCGAAAAGCCGAAACAGCTGAAGAGCGGCGCTCAAATTTCGCTTTAGGAAGTAAAGTATATGGGTTCGCAAATTTTTTCCTCGCCTTATTTGAACGACTTTTTCTTTGCGTTGCGTCACACTTTTTAATGCGATCTACATTTTTAGGGTACTTTGCGAGCTTTCACGGGGCTATGTATCTATATAGGTAAGCATCCATAGGTACATGTTTGTATCTATGTATCGTTGTTTGTATTTATAAATATTTGTTTGTAGCAAAATGCGCCACTGAGTAAGTGGCAGCGGAGAGAACAATTATGAGCGTTCGCAGGTACCGGCGTGCCAAGCCTCCTGTCTAGGACGCCATGCGCAGAGTTATCAGTAGCGCCACTAGATGTCGCAGCGTGTCCATAAAGAAGCACGAGTGGTGGGCCTTCTTTCGCGACGTCGCATTTGTGAGCGTTTGCAAGCACCGGTGCACTTTTATTTCGGAGACCACGTGAACGCTTCGTGGTGGCTTACTGAATGTTCTTAAGGAAGCGTCAAAAATTAATCCCGCTGCAGCACACGCCTCATACATAGCTCTTTCCAACGATAGCAATACTTTGTGCCGCAACATTGGCCCCATGTTAAACGCACTACGCTCGACAATCATCGTGATATGGGTTCCGCGTCAATTTTAATGTGGTAACACTCTTAGGGCACATCCCGCACTTTTCCTGGGGTATGTATGTGTGTTGCTATGTTTGTATCTATGTATGTCTATCTAACCATTTTCCCACCTACTTGGGTTGAAGGAACGAGGTTCGAAACCAATCATGCGATTAAATGGGTCAGTGGTGTCTCAATGTCCACCCACGTGCCGCTCCTTACCAAACTTCTTTCACTTCAAAATGGTTCACTCTACATAAAGGAATGAGTAGTTATCACTCTTCAAATAAAGCCTTTCATGCTGACTTAAAGGGATATTTACCAATAAAGAAAGACACCTATAAAGAAAGGGTCACGAAGGAGACAATCTCTGCAATGCCCCTGCATGTAAGGAAGAAATATTGAACCTATTAAATTGGAAAGGCTGAGGAATGGGGATCAACGGCGAATATTCCAACAACCTTCGGTTTGGCAGATGACACGGTCCTATTTAGAAGCACTGGGGACGATTTACAACAAATGACCGAAGACTTTAGCAGAGAAAGTGTAGGAGTGTGGTTGAAGAATATTAAGCAGAAGACAAAGATATTGATCAATAGCCTGGTAACGGAACAAGAGTTCAGGATCGCCATTCAGCCTCTAGAATCTGTGAAAGTGTACGTTTACTTAGGTCAATTAATCACAGGGAACCCTCATCATGAGAAGGAAATTCACACAAGGATAAAAACAGGTTGTAGCGCATACGGCAGACTTTGTTAGATCCTAACTGGAAGCTTACTACTATCCTTGTAAAGAAAGGTGTACAACCCATGCATTCGACCAATGCTGGCATATGGAGCAGGTGAACAAGTTAAGTACCGCGCCAGGGGTCATGGAACGAAGAATATAAGGCGCAACTTTAAGAGACAGGAAGAGCGCGGTATGGATCAGAGAGCAGACTGCGATAGCGGATATTCTAATTGGCATTAGAAGAAAAAAGTTTTGCTGGGTAACCGGCGAACCATTAGGATTACCGAATGGGTGCCAAGAGAAGAGAAGCGCCTTCGAGTACGGCAGAAAACTATGTGAGTTGATGAAATTAGGAAATTCCCAGGCGCAAGTTGGAATCGGTTGGCGCAGGACGGGGGTGATTGGAGACGGCAGGGAGAGGTCTTCGCCTTTCAGTGGATATAAAATAGGCTAATGATGATGATGACGATGACAATTTAGCGAAGTATATAGAAACATAGTTTCTGTTGCTCAAGTAACTTTGAATAATTTACCATGTTTACATTCTCGTAACGAAGACATG
Organism: Dermacentor variabilis; assembly: GCF_050947875.1. Lineage (NCBI taxonomy): Eukaryota > Metazoa > Arthropoda > Arachnida > Ixodida > Ixodidae > Dermacentor > Dermacentor variabilis. The sequence goes on along the minus strand of NC_134570.1, from coordinate 211,155,546 downwards.
AATATTTTGGAAGTTGGCATGAGTTCGCTGACATTCCCTGTATATTGATGGTGTTCTCGTCACGATTAGGCCACATTTTTCAAGAAAAAGTTTGTAATTTCAATAACACAATAAATAATTATTAGTGATTTTTATGGAGCAATCTTGAAAAACATCACTTACGTTAGCTGCCGTTATGAAGAAAATCATCTCTTCGCTGATAAACTTTATGTAGCCGAGCCTCAGCTGCGTGTCTTTGTTGACAGTCTTATGATTGTACATCGTCCTCCATATCTGCAAAGGAAGGGGACCATGTTGCAATAATACAGTGTGCAATGAGTGCACTATTTAAAGTCAGCCAGAGTATCTAGTCCATAGTGGCAGGCGGTCTTTTGTGTTTGGTTGACTAATTTAACTACCTTGGATGTTTTGTATTGGGCATGGTATTTAGGCTAACTTTAATTGCGCATATCTATCAGGGAGCCAGCTGCATTTTTCTTTAAATTGATTTTACTGGTTCGCATACAGATCAATACATTAGCCTACTCCCGTCAATATCGTATTGCATCAAGTTATTGAAGAGTCGGCGAAAACGTCATCTTTAAGCAGAAACAAAGTAACCAGAGCATATTTGGGCCTTAGGATTCAAGTGGCAGATTTGTCTAGTCAACTTCGAAGACGTTGTAGTTTTTGCCACGATTTTAGATCACCTGAGGCAGCTTCAGACTGTACTAGAGGCTGACAACACATCTGGACTCTTTCTGAAGCCGGAAAAGTGCCTCTTCGCTTAATAAGAACGTCTGTTCCTATGTCATGGCATCAGTAAGCCTGGAATCCGTCTTTACCTACAGAATATAGCTGCCGTCGCCATGTTCCCGCGGCCTGTCAGCAAAAAAGCACTCCAAATATTCCTTGGCCTGCCTGGCTATTATAGCCGCTTTGTGAAAGACTTTTCAATAGTTGCGAAACGTTTAACACATCTTGCAAAAGCTGAAGTCGAATATAAATGGCAAATACAAGAGGACCACGCATTCGAGGTGCTTTCACACTTCCAAGAAGACGCCGAGACGGAAAGCCACACGGACGCAATAGCAAAGGCCCCTGTGCCGCGCCAGCGTAAAGGAAGGACAAAGTTGAAAGGTGATAGCTCATGCTTATCAGTCACAGTCAAAAGAGGAAGCAAATTATTCTACGACCGAGAAGGAAGGCAATGTGATCATTTGAGCTGCAGGAAAATTTCGGCCTTACATATACAGCAGGTACTTCAAAGTGGTAAGCGACTACCAAGCCTAGTGTTGTCTGGCAACCTAAACGATTCTGCGGTCGCCTAGCCCGATCAAATTCCGGACTCCAAGAATTCGATATTACCATGGTGTATAAGCCCGAGAGAAAGCATTCTTACGCCAGCTGCCAGTCTTGCGCCTTTTTTGAATTGCCATCGCAAGACGAAATGGATGACGACGCCTTCCTAAGAACAATAACTGCAGGCGATTTCTGTTTACAGCGATGAGCAGACCGGGAGTAAGAAAGCCTTCTGGACTACTTAGAAGGCAAGAGCGACGTGGCGCGTAGAGTATTTCGGCGCGGAATGTCTTCATTTTGCTGGCCCAAGGACGTCCTCGTAAAAAAGAACCTCTCCCTAGTCCGCACAAACTACCTTCTTGTGGTGTCCACAGCACTCCGGCCATAAGTCTTGCACGCCAAGAAGGGCGCTCAGACATCCGGGCACCTCGGATTATCCTATGCCCTCGCAAGAATGCAAGAGAAATAATATTGGCCGAGCCTGACTGCCGACGTCACCGGTTACGTCAAGACATGCCGTCACTGTCAGCGACACAAGACACCACCGACAAGGCCAGCGGGTTTACTACAGCAGATCAAGCTTCCTGACTAACCGTTTCAGCAGATCAGCATGATTGTTTTAACACTTTTTCCAACGTCAACATCTAGAAACAGGTGGATAGTCATGGCCATCGACTACTGTAGACGCTACGCCGAAACGAAAGCCCTGCCCAATGATAGGATAGCGTAAGTAGCCAAATTTTTTGTCGTTAACATCCTGCTACGACATTATGAGCCAGAAGTCCTCATTATTGGCGGAGGAACGGCTTTTACAACTCAGCTTACTCATGCTATACTGCAGTATAACGAGACAAGTCACCAGAGGGCCACTGCCTACGACCCGCAGACGTATCTAACGGTACGTCTGAACAAGTAACTCGCCGACACGCTAGTCGTGTACGTCGACGTCGAACACAGCACGTGGGATGTCGTACTGCTGTTCGTAACGTTACCTTACAACAAGCAGTACAAGAAACAACACAGATCGAGCCGTTGAAGCTTGTTTACGGCCGGAACCCAACAATGACTCTCAACGCTATGCTGGCGCACGTTATCGAAAACAAGAATGTCGACGTCGCCGCCTATCCCTAGCGAGCCAAAGGAGCCCGACAGCTCGCCCACCTGCGGCTCAAGAACCATCAGAGGATGACAGCCGACACTACAATCTTCGACGATGCTACGTTGAGTACAAGCCCGGCGGCTGTGTTTGCGTTTGGACTCGAGTGTGCCGTCGAGGACCTATTGAGAAGCTTTTGCGAAGCTATTTCAGACCATAGGAGATCATCCGACGTATTGGCGCACTACACTACGAGGCCGTGCCAGACGGCATTTCGCAGTCACAGCGGCATCACTCATGGCCTGAAATAGTCGATGTTGTGCCGCTTAAGCCCTTCTAAAAACGCAAACTCTGGGACTCTGCATGTTTCTTTATTTGTTATTTCTCTTCGCAGCACGTGCTGTAGATTCTTAAGCTGGTGTTTGTGGCATCGTAACGTTGCTTATTAAGTGGGGGGCATTAACAGATGCAGTTATATGTCCTTTTCTGCCTCCTGATAGAGGTTATACCGCTAAAATCAAGCGAAGTCCCGGTCTTTATTCTAAACATATATAGCACCCCCCAAACGGACTCCTCCCCCATAATAAATCCATGAAGGAAGACAGAAAAATCAGTAAAACAAATCGCCTTGTAGTAGTGGAAGGTATGAACGCACAGCAGCTGGCATGGGGTTAAAGAAAAATTTAAAGAAGGAAACTAGCCTCAAGGAACATATTCAGAACGAAGGCTACACGCCCCTGACAGATCCGTTGGGGCCAAATATGATACGAAACTAGTGCAAGCTGACGCACGTCCTGACTTTAACCTATGCAAAAATACAGATGCACAATGGCCGAACACCAATGAAAACTTAGGGAGCAGCCGTTACATTATAGAGGCAACTATAGCCAGCTACACGCTCAAGAATAAATGAAGGGTGACACAAATGATATATTGAGAGAAATTCAGAGAAAGGAGTCAAGGTAACGCAGATGGCAAGAAGATTGAAAACCTAAATGAATGTATTGACCAAATCTTGAAGGACGGGAAGGACACCACCAAGACGGTGGAGATGGAAGCCGGAAACAAATCCGCTGGCAGTGAGTGATTACACATGCGATCGGCACACAATAGCTTACAAAAGGATGGATAAAACGGAAACACAACACAAAATTTTGGATTAGAATGGCCAAAATAGAAAGGGAAATCGAAGCCATTGTCAAAATTTTCTAAAACAACAATGGGGAAAAACATGTAATCAAAATGATCGGAAAATTGAGGCTCAAGGACACATGGAATTTTCTGAGACACCCTTGTACCCAGAAAATAGCAGAGCCACTCGCTAAAGGAATGTATGACGCATAATACATGCAAGCCCGATTAATAAAGAAATGGTAACGAAAGTACAAAACCGATACCTATGCAAAACGAAAAGCCTGACGCTTCCCAACTACAGCGGCAGCCCCAACACTTGACGAAGACATAACGTTAGCAGTGATAAAGGCGGCGCTGCACAAAAATAGAACATCCTCTGCTCCAGGAGCGTAAGGATTGGGGAACAATATATTAAGAAATCTAGTTGAGGGCTGTATCAAGAGATTACATAGCACTTTAACAGCTGCTGGAAGTATGGGTGGCTTCCAGAGATGTCAAAACACGCCCAGGTAACTCTCATACCCAAGCCAGGCAAGAAACTCGAACTAAGCTGCCTAAGGCCCATATTTCTTGTATGCTTAGGGAAGGATGGCGATGATGATGATGAAGCTTTTAGAGTGTGTGGTGGTATGTAGATTACAGGACCACATGGACCAGCACTATCTTTTTCCGCACGCGATGATAGAATTCCGCCTCAAAATATCTACGCAAGATATAAGGCTCAGGGTTTCGGAAGAGGTAATAAACACGCCGAATAGCACCAACACTAAAGCAACCATGGCACTAGACCTCACCAAAGTCTTCGATAATGTCCCCCAAAGTGCCATCATGAAAGCTCTCTCCGACTTAAACGTGGGAGAGCGACCAAGTTCCTACATCGGAGCTTTTCTAACCAGAAGAATGGCCGAAAACATTTTCGAAAGCGTCAAGTCGGATACACTTTAATTATTACGCAAAGGCAGATCGCAGGGGTCGGTCTTGACACCCTTTCTGTTTCTCGCCAACATACCAAACCATCCTTGGCACCCTATGCAGACGATATCACCCTCTGGACAGCCAGGGGAAACAAAGGTGGTATCGACAGCACGGTACAGACGGGAGCGGATATAGTGACCAGATGCACCAGGAGAGTCGGAGTAGCATATTATCCACAAAAATCCGAACTCCAAATAATCAGACCCGGACCAATGAAAAACGATGCGCGGCATAATTGGATGTTAGGGCGGATAAGGCAGAAGTTCCAGACTACATACGTTGAGAATCCTGGGAACGTGCATTCTAAACAACGGGAAAAACACAAGTACGCTAAAGAACTAGTCGCGTGCGTTGGACAAACAAGCAGGCTCAAAAAACGAATAGCTAACGAACACGAAGGAATGAAAAAAACCGATTTCAGGAGGCTATTACAAGCTTTCCTTCTCAGCCGTATAGTATATTCCCTCCTCTATGTCAACCTTCAGGCAACAGAAAAGAACAAGGTTGAATACATCGTAAGACAACCTACAAGGCTAAAGTTTGGATAGGGGAGGTACAGACAGGCTGGAAATGTTAGGAATACACAACACGCTTCCCACGCTAGTCGAGGTGCATCGAGTAGCACCCACGGAAGACACATGCTAAAAACTTTGCGTATAAGGCTAACATATGCATAGGGGCGGAGAGACATAGGCACGTATCTAGATCCAATTCCAAAAACATGAATCCCGAACACCGCGCAGGAAGTAGGAAGGTGAGAGCCAAAAGCCTCAACAGGCAATAGTCAAATAATAAGCAGTCAGTCTGTGCGGACGTTGCATAGCTCCGTGATCACGATGATGTGGACAGGGACCTACAAGCAATTTCCACTGCATCTGTAGAGAGCAAAAAAGCGCACGAGTTGCAGGAAGCGGCCATCGCCCTCGCCAGTATAAGCACTGAACCCAACGGGATTTTTAGAGACTCTAAAGCTGGAACCGCATGGCGCGTTTTTCGCGAGCGAAAAACGCGACGGGCGGCAAACGCCGGCGTTGCCGCCCCCCCCCCCCCCCCCGACGCGCGAGGAGCCGTACGAAAAAAAGGAGTGGCGCTTTCACGCCGCGTTTTCCGGGTTGCCAGACAACATAACTCTCAACGACATGTATTGTCTCTGTTACCGCATATATAATATGCCCTTAAACTTACAGAACACTACAATAAAAATAATCTGAGTGTAATTAGACAGCGACATTTCTTTCCGAAGTGTATTTATCAAGCTTAATTTCAAGCAGCAATATTGTGTGCGAAACTGCGACTATTTTACCTTCCGCATGCTGAGAAGCCGCTGCTTGTTTACAACTTCACATATAAAAAGGAGGGTCGGCAGCTTAATACCGAGCAGAAGAGGCGATTGCTACTATTAAGGGGGATGCTGATACTGAAGCAAGAAAAGAATGCGGGTGAGGAGGCACACGTGGGGGCGGCCTGCCTGGTGGAGAAGAGAGCGAGCACCATACACTGGTAATACTATTAGCAAATTGTCTTGCCAGTATTAGCGATGAGACGCGACGCTTCTCCACTTTAGTTATTAGGGCCTCGTTGAAGGTTGCTTTGTTCATTTTAGGTGAACACGATGCGCGAACGAAATCACGGTAGCACATGTTTTCCTTGACGCGAGCATCAGTTCTGCCGAGAAAAAAAAAATCCGCCAAGGAGGTTCCGTCGAGATGCGCAGAGAGCAGGGCCATCTGGTGGCAAAAAAGAACCAAAATGCCACGTGACTTACCTGAACTCTGATTGGTGGACGCGCCGCGTGACGCGTTTTTTACTACTCCGAGCAGCAGCACGCGGCGGCGCGATTTCCTGACGGATCATGCTGGGCACGCGTCAAAATGACGCGCGCGTCCCACCATCCGCGCGTCAATCGCGCCTGAAATCGCGCCATGCGGTTCCGCCTTAAGATAGACATTTGAATCTTTGCAAAAGGCATGGTCAACAAACCCGCCAAAGAAATCCTAAGATCGCAAAATTTCAACTCGAGACCCATTTGGATCACATGGATTCCGAAACATGCGTCGCATCCTGGAAAGAACGCGGCCGACAGCTTAGCCCGAGGTTTCGTCAACCGGGCAGTGGGACAGCAGGTTCTCCAGTCAGTCAGAGAGACCTCGACAACCTACTACGACCATATATTATAAAATCAACAGAAGGATGCTGCCGCCGCCAGACAAAATCCTTAATAAACTTCTTCACGGCACAAGCTACAAAATAACACCATCCTTGACCCCTATATATACTCCAAGACATACCCAAGAACCTACACCCCCGAACGTAAGCTCTGTGGGGCCACACAGACACATTTAAAGCCCGTTCTATTCGAATACATTAATATAAAATTGAAAAGAGAATGGCAACTCTCCTATGAGCAAGACTAGCAATATGGAGCGTCCAGTTCAGACCCACAAGTTCAATTGCAGGCCGTCAAGCCGGCTTTGTAAGTGTCCAAAAAACAGGACCACACGACCATAGCTTGCGACAACGAAGGCCCTGATCGGAAGCGACCTCACGCACCCTGGAATCCTACTAAAACTAACCAAATCCTTTCTGTTGAATAAATGCATTTGTTGTCCTATCTCTAGTTGCTCGCGTAATGAGCACGTTCCTTGTCCGCGCTAGCAATCTCCGCCGTTCTACTGCATCATGGTCAGGCAACATGAAAGCGCCTCAAGCGTCTCGACACGCTCGCTTGCCCGCGAGAAATGTATAAGGGTGTTCTATACCATCTGTCGGTCCGACCTGCAACGCAGCTGAGTGTGCTCAGAATCTCCAGACACAGACAGGCTGCAAAAGTAAATTGACCCTCGCAACCTCTAACACCCGAACTTTGTCGAGTGAGGCTAGCTTAGAAGGACTCTTCGAGAAACTGTCAGACATTGTTTGGTATATCATTGGCTTTATAGAGATTGGAAGAACCGGCGAGATTAATACAGTACTGACTAAGGGCCATGTCTGCTGCCATAGAGACTCCCAGATAAGAAGCAATGCGGGGAGGATTGCTAAATCATAAGGACATAGCAGAACAGTGATGAATTTTGCAGAATTAGTGAGTGTACCACTAGTCGTAATCAAACCTAATAAGAGGTATAGATTTAGGGCAGTACCAGTGTACGCTCCAACATCCAGTCACGCTCATGATGAAGTAGATCAGTTTTGTGAACATGCTGAGTTAGCCACGAGAAAAGTGCTGACGCAGTATACTGCAGTAATGGGCGACCTCAATGCAAAAGTGAGAGAAAAGCAGGCTGGTGAACAAGCATTTGACAACTACGGCGTCGATTCTATGAACGCTAGAGGAGCGATGCGTGTAGAATTCGCTTAAAGGAATCAGCTTCGAATAATGAACACACTTTTCAGACAGCGTAGCAACAGAAAGTGGACCTGGAAAAGGCATAAATGGTGAACCAAGAAATGAAATTGATTTTACCCGTTCTGCCGATCCCAGCATAGTGCAAGATAACGAAGTCATAGGTAAGGTAAAGGGCAGAGGTGATAGGTTAGTGACGGATAGGATTTATTTCAATTTGAATATAGTAAGAGTAAACGTTTTCAAGAAGAAGCAGGTCAATCTAGCGGCCGTTAGGTTAAAAGCAGACAAATTCAGGCTGATACTTGCAAACAAATATGAAGCCTCAGAACCGTGAGATGATGACACAGAGGTTATGAATGAGACCGTAACTAGGCTGGCTTCCGAGACAGTAATTAAAGTAGGAGGCAAGGCACCAAAGCAACCAGCAGGCAAGCTTTCCGAAGTAACAAAGAACCTAATAAAGACATGACAAAGAACGAAAGTGTGCAACTCAAGAGACAAGATAGAATTCTCGGAAATGTCAAAACTGATCAACAAGACCAAAATAAAGAATATTGGAAATTATAATGTGATCAAGACCGTAGAAGCCGTAAAAATGGACGCAGTCTGAAATCATTGAAAAGGTAAGTTGGCACTGGACAAACCAAGACATATGAAATGAAAGCTAAGCAGTGTTTTTTCATCGGCAATTTCGAATGTCGAGTAAAAGCAGCAGAATAATTCATTACTGACCTGTGCAATACCCAGAGGAGCCACGATACTTCCATTCGAAGTAGTAATGAAGAGGTTGCAGAGACTCCTCCCATACATAGCGATGAGGTCAGAAGTGCATTGCATGACATGAAACGGGCAAAGGCATCAGGAGAAGATGGATAACAGTCGATTTATTCAAAGATGGAAGAGCCATAGTGCTTGAAAAACTGGCGGCCCTTTATACGAACTGTCTATTAACTTGAAAGGTCCCAGACTACTGGAACAATTCCAACATTATACTAATCCACAGAAAGGGAGACGTTAAACAATTGAGGAATTATAGTCCCATTAGCTTACGGCCAGTATTATATCAAATATTCACCAAGATAATATGCAATAGAAGAAGGACAATACTACACTTTACTCAACCAAGGGAACAGTATTAACGATCACGAAGAGTCGAGCAGTGTGAAGACAACGACGATGATTAGAGGCTAGCGTGGGCTGTTGCAGCTTGGCCAAGCGTGACGTATTTTCTTGTAACTATACTTGTATATAGCTTTTCATCTGCGTCTTCCTACGTAACATATCTGCTGGAGGTGGACGTCCCCTGCACGTCCTCGTCACGGAGCTTCGCAGTGGATGGTACGTCGAGCCTTCCTTCATGGCTCCCGCCGACGATAACTCGACTCCGCCGGCTCTGACACCTGCTGCCACTTCGACGACCTACATCACTCTCGCCGCTCCCCATGATCCTGGCATATTCTCGGGCAAAGATGGGGAAGACGTCGAGGACTGGATTAGCCTCTACGAACACGTCAGCCGCAAGAACCGGTGGGACACTACTATCTATGCTCGCCAACTTTTACCTCGGTGGCACACCTTAAGTCTGGTTTCGGACACACGAAGATGAGCTAACCAGTTGGGATTCACTTAAGCAAAAGCTTCGAGACTTGTTCGGCAACCCCTACGGTCACCAACTTGCCGCACAGAAGACGCTTTCCAGCCGTGTGCAGACGTCCAGAGAGCCCTATGTCACAGACATTCAGGACGTCTTGGCTCTGTGCCGCAAAATTGGCACACATATGACTCAGTCAGACAAAGTTTCCCAAATCCTGAAAGGCATTGCCGATGACGCCTTCAACTTGCTCGTTATTCAACAACGTGGCGACGGTGGGTGCACTTATAAAAGAGTGCTGCCGCCTAAAACTCGCTAAAAGCCAATGTATTGACCAGCAGTTTGCCCGTCTGCCCAACACCCCAGCGACATCTTCCTGTGCGGACGCTCCTCGTCCCAACAACACTGCCGATGTTACCAGGATCGTCCGGCGTGAGATCGAGGGTCCCACCAACGCATCTCCAGTCACGGTTTCCCTGAGCCAGGCAGTTGTCCGCCAGGAGTTCGAAAACATGGGTCTTCACAACACCTGCTCGGCCCATCGCCCTGATACCCGCCCGGCTTCTTCTATTCCGCCCCGTCCCGCATCTTCTTACCCACAAAGATTCCGCAACCCATATGAATGGAGCACTGCTGACGAAAAGCCCATTTGTTTTCACTGCCATCGAATCGGGCACATTTCTCGGCACTGTCGCAGTCGCTGGAGTTCCCCGACCCGGTATACTTATACTGCGTACTCGCGCCCCCCGGGGGGCCATTCTAGTCCCTATGCCGCACGCTCCGATAATGCCGCCGCTGATTCTCCTGCACCGAAACGCCCATATTCTCGTTCGCCTTCGCCCCAATGGCGACAACCTCGCGCTCCCCAGCCCCTTCGCTCCTATTCGCCGACTCCCTTCGGACGCCGCTCCCAGCCGGAAAACTAGACGATGCAGCGCTTCGAGCTGACGCTGCATTGCTCGCTACGCCCCCAAATCCTCTACTGACGTTGCCCACTCATCTGAACCTTCTGGACGTGCAATTCGACGGTATTTCTGCGTCTGAACTTACAGACACTGGGGCGCATTTGTCGCTAATGGGCGACGACCTTCGTAACCGGCTCAAGAAAATTATTACGCCCGCCACGACGCCTGTTGTCCGTGTCGCCGATCACGAAACAGCCCCCGTTATTGATATGTGTACCACCCGCTCATTCTTCGCCGATCGCTCCACTATCGTGCTATTCACAGTCATCGCCCACTATCTCCACGACATCATCGTCGGCTTAGACTTCTCCGCACATTCTGCTCTCATCGAGTGTTCCGCCAATACTCTCCGCCTTGACCTGCCTGTTCTGGATCCCGCTGAACCACACCCCAGTCGCCTCAGTTCCGTCGACTTCGTTCGCTTGCCACCTACGGCACTGACTAAACGTTGACTTAGTGTCATCCCCACCAGTCCCCGACGGTCACTACATTGCGGCTCCTAGGCAAGACGTCCTCCTTACACACGGGATCACAGTACCTCATAAAGTTTTATCTATTACGGCAAATTGCGTCTGCCTGCAAGTGGTCAATTTCGACTGAACGACTCAAGTGCTGCCATGCGAGATGTCTCTGGTCCAGCTTTGCTCATTCGAGGATCACTCAGTAGCTTCTATTGCAGTAACCGACAATTCATCCGATCCTCTTCTACCATCGCAGTCGGCAACTTGTACCATCGCCGACTTACAGAAAATGATTGCGCCCGATTTGCCTTCCGAGCACGCTCGTGAGCTCGACCGCGTTCTGTTTTCCTGCCACGATATTTTTGTCTTTAACGATCTTCCTTTGGCCCCAACTACAGCTGTTAAATATCGCATTAATACCTGCAATGCATCTCCTTTTCATCGCCGCCCGTATCGAGTGTCGCCGGCTGAGCGTCAAGTTATTCCCGTAGAAGTTCGCAAAATGCTAGCCAAGAACATTCTTGAACCGTTATGTAGTCCGTAGGCGTCACCAAAAGAAGGATGGCTCATGGCACTTTTGCGTGGATTATCGGCACCTTAACAGGGTTACCAAAAAGACGTGTATCCCCTAGTTCGGATTGATGACGCCCTTGACTGCCTCCACGATGCTCGCTATTTCTCCTCTATCGACCTTCGCTCCGGCTGCTGGCAGATTGCTGTGGACGATCTCGACAGCGAGAAGACTGCTTTTGTAACACCCGATGGTCTTTATCAATTCAAAGTGATGCTGTTCGGTGTATTTAACGCCCCGGCCCCTTTTGAACGCATTATGAACTCCCTTCTTCACGGTTTCAATGGTTTACGTGCCTGTGCTACTTGGACGGAGTTATAGCTTTCTCCCCAACGTTCGCTACACACCTAGAGCGCCTCTCACCAGTCCTGGACGTTTTTCGTTGCGCCGGTCTGCAACTCAAGGCATCGAAGTGCCAATTCGGCCGTAGCCAGATTACCGTCCTTGGAACTCTCGTTGACGCGAACGGAGTGCAACAGTACCCAGGCAAGATCCATGCTGTTACGCACTTCCCTGTTCCGAAGTGTGTCAAGGATGTGCGCAACTTCATAGGCCTTTGTTCGTACTTCCACCGTTTCGTGAAAAATTTCGCCGCCAGAGCACGACCACTAACCGAGCTTTTGAAGAAAGACGCCCCTTTCCAGTGCGGCAATTACGAGGCCTCTGTATTCTCGCATCTAATCGACCTTCTCACAGCTCCTCCCGTTCTGGCGCATTTAGATCCTTCTGCGCTTACCGAAGTCCGTACTGATGCAAGCGGTCACGGAATTGGCGCAGTAGTGACACAACGCCAGCGCGGCAACGACCGTATCATCGCTTACGCCAGCAGGCTCCTCTCACCCTCGGAGAGCAACTATTCCTTCACTGAGCGTCAGCGTCTGGCCTTAGTTTGGGCGGTTACGAAATTCCGCCCGTACTAATATGGTCGACGCTTTTCCGTTGTCACAGACCATCACGCGCTTTGCTGGTTACGCTCACTGAAAGATCCTACCGGAAGACTTGGTCGCTGGGCCTTACGCCTCAAAGAATATTCGTATAATGTCATCTATAAATCTGGCCGACTACAGAAGGACGCTGACTGCCTTTCTTGCTACCCGGTAGACAAGCCTGACGGTAGACGAGACACATTTTCTCTGTGTCTGCCTTCGCTAACATCACCGATGAGCAGTACCGAGACCTATCGCTGCGAGCACTCATCGAGCGTCTGCGCTCTACACCTACCGACGCATCCGTTCGCCGATATGTCCTCCAGGGCGGCATTCTGAATCGAAGGAACTTCCTCCCTGACGACTCTGATCTTCTTCTTTTCGTGCCAAAACATCTACGACAGACTGTGCTCTTTGAGATGCATGACGCACCCACTGCAGGACATCTTGGTATAACCCACACGTACTATCGCGTCCGCCGCCGCTTCTATTGGCCTGGTCTCGCTCGCTCCGTCCGACGCTATGTTGCTGCTTGTGATCCCTGCCAGCGTCGGAAAACACCTCAGGTGCTACCTGCCGGTCATCTCCAGCCGACCACCGTCCCTGTGGAACCGTTCTTTCGTGTTGGATTAGACCTGCTCGGTCCGTTTCCCACGTCATCCTCTGGGAACAAATGGGTAGCCGTCGCGACTGATTACGCCACCCGATACGCTGTCACTCGGGCTCTCCCTACCAGTTGCGCCACTGACGTCGCGGACTTTCTGTTGCGTGACACTATCTTACTTTATGGCGCCCCGCGACAGCTCCTTACTGACCGTGGTCGAAACTTCCTCTCGAAAGTTATCGCCGACATCGTGCCTTCCTGCTTCATTCAACACAAGCTGACTACCTCATACCATCCTCAAACCAATGGCCTGACAGAGCGGTTAAACCGCACTCTTAGCGATATGCTGTCCAAGTACGTTTCCAAGGGCCACCACGACTGGGACATTGCCCTTCCTTACCTAACATTTGCGTAAAATTCTTCCCGCCACGACACCACCGGATTTTCTCCATTTTATTTTCTGTACTGTCGCGAACCTACCTTGCCCCTAGACTAGGGCACTTCCTCCTGCTGCGATCTCAACAAGCGAGTATGCGCACGACGCCATCGCCCTCGCCGATCATGCACGCCAGCTTGCACGGGCTCGACGGACTGCCTCGCAAACCACTCAGCAGTGTCAGTACAACGCCCGCCATGGCGACGTACAGCTGGTGCGTTCGCGCTCCTGTGGTCGCCCTCTCGTAACGTCGTACTTTCAGAGAAGCTCCTTTCACGATACACAGGGCTCTACCACGTGCTGCGCCAGCTGACGCCTGTGGCGTAGGAAATTGCTTCTGTGGGTTCATCCTCAGCCTCTCCTCTGGCATCTAGTGATGTCGTGCATGTCAGTAGGGTCAAGGCCTACTACACTGCTTCCTTGTCCGGCCTTTAGTCGCTTCGGGACGGCGCTTTTGCCGCTGGGGGTAGTGCTACTGAACAGTATTTGCGATCACGAAGAGGCGAGCAGCCTGAAGACGGCGACGACGATTAGAGGCCAGCGCGGGCTGTTGCCTCTTGGCCAAGCGCGGCGTATTTTCTTGTATATATACTTGTATATAGCTTTTCATCTGCGTCTTCCTACGTAAGAATATTTTGGAAAATTGCTACACCGATTCTACAGCTATCTTAATTTTACACATGTAGGAAGATACTTATAAAGAAAGGGGTGCTTGGAAGAAGTATTCAAGCTATTAAAGCGGAAAGGCTTTGGAAGAACAATGAACGGCGAGTATCAGAGCAATGGTCGGTTTGCAGATGACCGTGTTCTATTCAGCAACACTGTAGACGAGTTAGAACAAACGATTGAGCGCCTTAACAGAGAGTATGTAAGAGTGGGGTTTAAGATTAATATACAGAAGACAAAGATAACGATCAATAACCGGGCAAGGGAACAAGAGTTCAGGATTGCCAGTGAGCCTCTAAAGTCTGTGAAGTTGTACGCTTACCTAGGCCAAATAATCACACGGAACCCTGATTATGAGAAGAAAATTCACAGAAGTATAAAAACGGGTTGAGCGCGTACGGTAGATATTGTAAGCTCCTGACAGGAACCTTACCAATATCACTGAAAAGTAAGGTGTACAATCAATGCATTTTACCTGTATTGATATACTGTATGGGGCAGCGATTTGGAGGCTGACAAAGAAGCTTGAGAACAAGTTTATGACCGCGCACGGAGCAATAGAGCGAAGAATGGTAGCCGTAACGTGAAGATGCAGAAAGAGAATGGTTTGGGTCAGAGTGCAAACGGGTATAGGCGATATTCTAATTGGCATTAAGGGAAAAAATGAAGCTGGGCAGGTCATGTAATGCACATGTTAGATAACCGTCGGAACAATAGGGTCGCATAATTGATACCAAGAGACTCTATTTCTTACGAAGAGAAGGAAAGAGCAGTCGAGGACGGCAGAAGACTAGGTGGGATGATAAAATGAGCAAATTTGCGGCCGCTAGTAGCAATCGATTTGCTCAGGACAGCGGTAATTGGAGATCGCAGGGAGCGGCCTTCGTCCTTTTTTTGCAATGGGCGTAAGATAGTCTGTTATGATGAAGGTGAGGAGGAAGTGAGAGGGTGATAATGATGCCACATGTCGATGCATGCGCACATGTCGTAATGCTTTCAATATCGGGTTTCTGTACTAAATGTGTGTTTCAATACTGCTGCCAGAAAATTTAATAGGTGTTTATTAATTTCTTATAAGACAGTGCCCAGTTTAAGATTATGAATTTACAAAGTAACGTAGCCGTTTGAAGCCAGAAGGTAGAACTTTAGGCGTACATGTGCACTAACCATCACTGCCGTGCCGGCTGAGCAACCCTACTAGCTCCTTCCGTAGACAGTAGCGCCACCGCTCATTCTAATAATTATTGTCCGAAACGCCTTTGTTTGGGCTTTGGGCGAATGTTATTCAGAACTTGTCGGCTTTCTGACAAGATATCACGTCGGGGGCTCGTGGAAGCACAAGCAGAAAGCGCTAAGCGTACAGAATGTGCGTATTCGAATATTCAAAGCTACGTGGTGCTAAAATATTTTAGAACATGAAACTTGAAGTGCGGAATGGAATGGAGCTGACAATTACCCGGACCACATAGCCAGAGATTGCTACGCAATAAAACAAAACACCTAATGCAGGTACTTTTCCACCACCGACGCGATGATTCCCTTTTCGTTTTTCTCGAAGGCACTCGTGATGTGCACCTTGGAAACGGAAATGGAACCTCTCTGTGGTCTATGTGAACCAATGTGATACAATGTCATGTTGATGGTCTGGGAAAGCACCGGTGGGTAACAGGGCATTCTTTATACGTTCTTTCGCACTTTCTCTTTGCAATATGTGCGGTGCGCTGCTGGGCCTCTAGAAGCCTAGTGTAAACAAAAGGGGCAGTGATCGGTGTATCATCCACAACACCGGTTGCATCGCGACACCGCTTTCAGGTGTAGAAGGGTGGTGCCTACACAGTAGCTTTACGAAAGATCCGGAGTCGTACTAACCGAATGTGGACATTTAAAGAAAGAAAGACAAATATGACGTTGGTAATGACGTAGCTTCCGCATGTCATTTAGAGGAGTCGAGGGGATTGCACGGCGAGGGGACGTGACCACGCAAGGGAAGACGGGAAGGAAAGGAGGAAGCGAGTGGCGGCCCGGCATTTTTTATTTCTAAACACCTGTAGCTGCGTTTAGGGCATTAAATCCAAAATAAATTTGTGGCTTCATGTTCGTTTTGGGCTCTTACACAACTGGCTCTGCATAAAAAAAATCTTGTACTTCGGGGTTGTTTAGGGGTTACTTAAGAATAGTGCTACCGGCAGCTCGAGCTTCGTAGGCTTCTTTGCGAAAAAAGAAAGCTAATTTCAGCAATCGCTGTAGTGATTCGAAGCTGAAATGCATTGCTCTTCGGGTGACGAATGCACCGATATTCTGGATGATATTTTATCTCAAAAAGACAATCGGCATTCTTTTTGTGCTTGCCACCAGGCGATCCCTTCACAAGCTCCCGCCTAGACGACGACGGGTCCCGGCGCTGACAAATCATGGGAAAACAAAGAAGCTCCCTTCTAAGTAACAGCAACCCCTGAATCTTGGGGTAATGGCAACGACCGTCAAGGCCAGGCTCCTTATTGTGACAAGAAGCCAATACCGGTGATTCCTGCGAGAACAGGATGGACCACTGCTTCCAGATTGATTAGTCATTACATCGCAGGTGGGTTGGAATCTTGTACATTATAGGCATAGTTCAGCAAGGGGGCAAGACCATGAGGGGAATTCTGTGAACGGGGCTTATTATTTTATTATTTATTATTTATTGGTACCTCAAAGGCCCCATTGAAGGGGTACTGCATGAGGGGGTGGAATTGCAGCAGTACATAGCTTCTATGGACGATCTGAATGACGATGATTAGATCTGACCAACAATTGCGTTTGGCTGGAACACGGTAATCTGAATGGCTGGAACAAGGTAATCGCATTTCCTTCTGGAAGGATCTAGATAAATTAGCTGCTTTAAAATGATCTCTCTAGTATGATTGAGGGAGCTCTGACTAAAATCTGACTACTTGCTTCAATATGTCTATACGCCTCTTTTTTCCCTCCAACTCCCAGACGCATTCATTCCAATGCTTGAAGGGTTCTTGGCCTGAGCGCTACCCTGAGTCGCAACAATGCACCCAGCTCATCTTCTTAGTGTTGTACTTCTGGTCAACTTGAGGTCGCCAGACACTGGTGCGAATTCCAGTAAACACAACCCCTAAACTCGCCTTCAGATGATTGTGATCTCCAGTTTTTTTTATTTTTATAGCGTATTGGGAAAGCGAGTATTGCGTTTCATGTCCTTCTTTATACTTACCGTACGGTATGGGATGTATTGGTGTTAAGCTACAATTTTATAAATGTGGTTCAAATTTTGCACAAAGAAACACTCGAAAATTGTCTGCAACGTTTATTGTAAGCAATAAATCTATAAAAAGTCTCCCCGTTTTTGGTCACAAGTTCGAATAATGGCGTGGCACGGAAGAGTTAATAAACTGCTTCCTGTAACACATATACATAAGTTAGTCAGCCCAATTTGCTCCTGGTAATTAGTCTATCACCTACCAGTGCCTGTTCTATAAACCATTCCAACACGTTTTGGGCACAGCTGTTAAGTTCATTGTCGCAATTTCTGGTCAATTAAATAAAACTGAAGAAATATTATAGTCATATACGAGGCGAATCAGAAATTCTTTGCCCGTATTTTTTATTAGCCAAAATGATCCCGATACCGGTAATTGCAAATATACGCAATATTCTACTGACCTTACACTATTTTTGGACAGTCTCCTCCGCGGTTCAGACATTTGTCCCAACGCAGCACTAAATTTGAGATGGCCTTCAGGTGCAATTTGTCTCTGTGACTGTGGAACCAACGTCGGACTGCTGTCTTGGCTTCATCGCTGAATCGGAATCGCTGTCCTGCCAGTAACTTCTTCAGCGGTGCCAAAAGGTGGAAATCACTAGAGTTCGTATCCAGGCTGTATGGTGAGTTGTTCTGATTCTCGCAGTGACATGAGCAGAGCTTTTCCACGGTTCTGATTGCAGCATGTTGCCTCGCATTGCCGTGGAGGAGCGGTCCTCGGTGACCCCAGAAGACGTTAACATCATTTTCCCAACCGATGCCACTGAACGGATTTTTATTTTGTCACAGGTGAACCCAGACTTTTCCACATCATCTTCTGCTGCTTCGATTCCGGCGTCAAATGTAGTATCGACATTTCATCGCCAGTAATAATGCGGCCAAGGAAACGGTCACCGTCCTCGGCATGCCGTTGCAGGTGATAAAACGTACCAGTCATTCGCTTGCCTTTTTTCATGTCATCCAAATGCTTAGGCACCCACCGGCATGAAACCTTCCGGTACCTTAAGGAGCCCTGAACGATGTCGTAAACAATGCCACACGAAATGCCAAGCTCCCGCGAGATGTCCTCCAGGTGCATAAGCCGATCCGCTTTCCCCATTGCATCCACGCGGGAAATGTCTTCAGTCAATGACGCACCCAGCCTCCCCGAATGCACACTGTAATACAAGTCGTAATGGCTTTTTGCAAACTCACAACACCACCATTTCACACTACTCAAAGCGAGACACCTTTCCCACACACTGGCTGCATTTCCCTGTGGATTTTCATGAGCGTTCGTCCCTTGCTCTATAAAAAGCGAATCACACTTCGTTGCTGCTCGTACACCGTGGACCTGACAATCACAACCGCTATCTCTAACAATCGGGAGAGGCGCCTTGCCGCCGTCCGGTTCAAGAAAGTTCCACCGCTGGAATGAATATGCTCACTTCTCATTTACATTAGGGTTGCCAGCTCCAGAGGAAGTCCAGACGGAGAGTAGGGAGAGGAAGGTGGGGTTGACTGGCGACTACCAAACCTGTCAGTGCCAGGATCCACCATCAAAATATCTCTAAGTGTGGACTAGTCATTTACCATGTTCGACGTTGCATCAAGAAAGGTGCAGTAGTTGCCATGCTAACATAGTTACCAATAAAAACAGAGTTACGATGAATAGTTAGCGCCTACACAAGAACTATGACATCGACGAAAACAAAACCGCCTTTATGTTTACTACAGTGCATCAAAAGACAAAAACTACAATGTCCAAGCAAGGCTTCAGGCATTATAAAAATAAATCGTGGTTTGTTGATGACTATACATTGCCAGATCCTGACTGGAAGATTACCACTATCATTAAAAAGAAAGGGATACCATCACTGCATTCTACCGGTGCTGACATATGGGGCAGAAACTTGGAGACTGACAAAGAAGCTCGAGAACAAGGTGAGGGCCGCACAAATTACGATGGAACGAAGATTGTTAGGCGTAACTATAAGAGACAGGAAAAGAGCGGTGTTGATCAGAGTGTATACAGGGATAGCCCATATTCTACGTGATAATAGGAGAAAGAAATGAAGGAAGGCAGGTCATGTAACGCGTAGGTTCTGTAACCGGTGGACCATTAGAGTTATGGAATGGGTGCCAAGAGAAGAGAAGTGCAGTCGAGGACGCCAGAAGTCTAGGTGAGGTGATGAAATTAAGAAATTCGCAGGTGCTAGCTTAAAACGGTTGGCGCAGAACAGGGGTAATTGAAGATCGCAGCAATAGGCCTTCCTAGTGCAGTAGACATAACATAGGCTGATGATGATGATGATGATGATGATGATGATGATGATGATGGTCCAGAAGAAAAAAACAAAAGTTCGCACATTTCGCCGACATTCTCAATTCGGGGCTCCGGATTTTTCTCAAAAGTCCGGACTGTCTCGCTAAATTCGGGATGGTGGGCAACCCTAATTTAGAGTCGTAATTTGGTTTTAAAGAAGGGACAAAGATTTTCTGATTCGCATTCGTACTTAAAGCACTTCGGCAGCTTTAGTTAGCAGTGTCTTCTAAAAGCTTTCTAATTTCTATTCATGCAAAAACAGTCATTGTAATTACAGACCTTCTGGGCAATTTCGTGGGACATGCATCGCGACGCAAAGGGACAGTCGGCGTTGCAGGCAACCGCCAACTAACTCTTTGCTTTTCTTGCAGTATGCTCCCCTTTTCTCCTATTCTGCAGGGAGAAATAGCGGTGTTGGTACTTTGCCTCGCTATAGATGGTAAGTTGACTAAATTTTTTTACTCTGTCTTTACACTTTGTCAGCGGTGATCATTAGCAATTTGTCCTAATGGTATCGTTGCTAAATTAGAGAAAGTCATTTTTTATCTCTTTTATACCTGCATATTAAACGTAAATTGAATTTATTAAGTGCATGCGAAAATTATTATTGACAGAATATATTCCTGCATTGGTGCTTCAAGCATGCTAAACCCTTGTTTTCAAGCTAATAAGAGCTTCTTGAACTTGTCCCTAATTTATTATAAAGGCAAATTCTAAGCGATCACACATGAACGTTAAATACATTCAGTTATGATTTATTCAATCTAAATATTGCTCATACGCTAACCGTGGCAGCAGAAGGAAAGAAAGGAATTACTATGTCAAGTATTGCGTGAATGTTATTGAAATAATAGACAGACAACGATGAAAACGTCGAAATTCTAGGGCTACCCTACGAAGGAAATTCCGACCGAATATTTGGAAATAACAATAGCAATATTTGGCACTCACTCTGTACACCAGCTGCATTGCAGACTTTTCATAGAAGAGGTCCCACATCATATCTGGTCCGTACTAACATGGAATGAAGCAAAAAACTCATATGAATATTTTACTCAAGAATGTCTCATGTATGCACAAATTATAGAACGTTTTGGCTCGCTATGCGTAAAAAGAATACGTTCTCGGGTTTTACCTGCGAAAACCACGATCTGACTATGTGGAGCGGACTACGGATTATTTTTTCCTGGGATTCGATATCGCGCACAGAAATCCCGGTACAGGGGAATTTTTCACATCACCTCCATAGAAATACGTCCGCCACGATCGCGGTTTGAAACCGCAAAGTCGTACTTAACAGCATTGAGCAGCTCGTACTCAGCCAAACCACTGTGCAACCATGGCAGGCACTACTGCATTGCTGTTACAAGTCCGGAGTAAACACCATGTTGCATACATACTTTGAAGAGTGGGCTCTTGTCATGCTGATAACATCTACAGAATGATGGAGCTATACAATTTAGGCCTGGGTAATTCTCGAGGCATAATTTTGCAGGTATTTGGCTCTAGTACAGAATTCTTAATTACTGAGTCATCTATCTGGCGTGCATTTGCCCCGGTAGTAACTCCACCCTATGTAACAAAACCAGGACCATACTACCACACTACCGCAAGATATGCGTCCTACGATGAAGTCCATCATTGCAGATATTTGAGCTTGTTGGTGTAACATGTTGCCGCTTTTTCCTGTAGCACAAATAGCACAAGGATATAGAAGAGAAAATAAAGACACACACACGGGCCTGTGTGTGTCTTTATTTTTTATTCCACATCTTTGCGCTATTTGCGCTCCAGGAAATAACTTACGATAAGATTTCTGACTTTATGGGCATGGGTAAGACATGTAATGAGGAGGGAAGATAACCCATGGTCATTAGGGTTACGGAGTGGATTCCAAGGGTAGGGAAGCGTAGCAGGGGGCGGAAGAGTGTTATGTGGGCGGATGAGATTAGGAAGTTTGCAGGGATAACATGGCCACAATTAGTACATGACCCGGGTAGCTGGAGAAGTATGGGAGAGGCGTTTGCTCTGCAGTGCGCGTAACGAGGTTGTTGATGATGATGATGGAAGTTTCTGAAATTTCCACCAGATGGATAAAACGTGATGAAAAATCGCCAGCGGCTGACAGCTTGCTGAACCAACTGCAGACGTGAAGCGTAAAATTTTGCAAACGATCTTGCCTTCAATGTGTGTGTGGTGGGGAGGGCGGACATTTATTGAAATGAGGTCCAGAGGCTCGACTTTATAAGCCAAGGCGGGCCGCTCCACACCTTGGCACTGTCAGGTCAAGCCCTTCAGCGACATCATGGGACCTATGGACAGCCTTTAGTTAGTGATGAAACTATAGGCTTTGAATGCGTTTTTCCCACTGTGTCCATTCTTCAACGAGGTTGGGGACAGTCGCAGGGAACACCCCTCGAGAGGTGTTTTACCTTCTTTCTTCACGCTAACACGGAATGTATTGTTCACTCCGCTATGAATGTTTCCCTCTGCAGGCGCGCAAAAACAAAAACTAAGACTAATAGCGCCGTTTATTGGCATATATTAACCCTCCACCCAAAAAAATCCTTATATAAGATACGTGTGCTAAAAATAATTTCACTACTTATGGGTCTCCCTCATTCTAACGTAGGCCTAGAAGTGACTGGACCTGCGCACCATCTTAGACAAGCGAGCAGTGGTCAACGTTGGCTGTCCTTCAAAAGGAAAAGTAACAGGCTCATCGCTTTTTATCAACAACGCATGCATATCAAGCATTTGCAAAAGCAGGAGCCGCCACTACTAACTTAAGCCCAAGCAATGCTTTATTAATATGAAGTAGTACGTCTAAGGCACTGCTACTAATAATTTGTAGTGGACCCGTACATCATCCAGCAATAAACGGGCTGCGCAGTAGCTGCAAGCTCCTTAGAAGCGCGTCTAAATGTACACATTTTCGCTAGTGGTTAAAGAAGCAGTTCGCATTATACTTTTGTAGCAGCGCGACTATCGCCTCCATAGCCAGAGGCTATCGCTTCCACAGCAGCAGCAGGCGGGACTTCCGATGTTCTGCGCTAGCACCTTCCGCGGAATCCTGGCCTACGGAAATTAGTAGCCAGGGCGGCCTTCAGTTGCCGGTGAAGGCGTTCCACCATGCCTTTAGCACACCGGTGATACACAGTGGTACGGAAATGTCTGGCACCAAAAATGCTATTAAGTCAAACAAACAGGGAGGACTCAAATTGGCGTCCACGGTTTGTTGTCACGGTGCCAGGGCGACCAAAGTCAGATACCCACGCAGAAATGGAAGTGCGGGAAACAGTCTCAGTGGTTATGTCACGAATGGGAAGAGCCTCTCACCAGCGTGTGAAACGGTCGATCATGCTTAGTATATAACAATAAACTTGAGACATGGGTAGCGGGCCAACTATGTCGAGATGAACATGGTGGAGACGATAGCCGGGTTGAAGGAAGGCTCGCGAATGCGTCTTGGTATGACGGGTGACACTTGTCGTCTGGCAGGGCAGACACATGCGCATCCAAGCGCGCACATTACCGTTCATTCCGGGCCAGACATAGCGATCGGTGAGAAGGTGCTGAGTAGTCCGAATAGCTGCGGGACATATGTCGTGTGGAGAATGGAAAAGTGGGCGACGTAGTGAAGGCGGTACGAAAAGGCGGGGAAGGTCTCCTGAGACATAGCCCCACAAGGGCTCAGGCGTGCATTGACGGGGCACAATTTGCAGGCGGAGTGAACACAGGTATTTCCGAAAAGCGGCGAGCTTTCTGTTTTTCTTCTGTGCAAAAGAAAACGCGGCCCAGTCGACAGTTGGAGATGCCAAGTCAACCGCAACTATTCGAGAAAAGGAATCAGCGGCGGTATTCTCGACAATTTTCACGTGGCGGATGTTGCATGTAAATTCTTAAATATAAGTGACACAGTGGCACAGTGACATAAGTGACACAGTGAACCCCACCTATGTATACTGTGGCGAGGAAAGCATATGTCGCCTTGAAGAAGACAAGTCCACTTGTCGAAACGTTGGCTCCTGCATTCACCTTGTTCACGTTTTGCTCACAGTGGATCTCGGCGTGACGTGTACTTCGATGAGTTAGTGCGGGAAACATACGTCAGTAGCTTATGATTGGACAGCACGTTAAATTGGCATTCCTCAAGAAAATGTCGAAAGTGCTGTATCGTAGTGGTTGGTTGCTAGTAACTGCCAACAGAAGACACCTGGCTCATTGCGGGAAGTAGCGTCCGAGAAAAAAAGGCAAAGTTCCCCACCAGGAGTTAACGCGCTGCTATCAGACTGCACCGACGACCACGCTCGAGGCATCCACCATCAACCGAGTTGGGACATTGCTCTGAGGATGGATAAGAAGCACGGCGTTCGGGACTGCTTAGTGGGCACCAGTAAAGGCGGCCTAGCCTTCTGATGAGCAAAAAATTGCAGAGGGCGGGGCGACAGTTGACTGAAGGAGGTCGGTGAGCGGGCGAAGCATCTCTGCACAGTGTGGTATATATCGCTTGGAAAAATACAGAAGCCCAGGATTTGGCGTAACAGGCGCAGTGTCGTAGGCTGTAGACAAACCTGCATGGTCATGACGTGGGACGGTAGAGAGCGTATACCCTCGGATGATATGTGATGACCCGAAAACTCGAGCTCAGATGTGTCAAAAACATACATTGCGGCGTTGGAACAGAGCACGTAGATGGTGTTCATGATCTTCAGCTGTAGGGATGGCGATACGGTATGCGGACACAGTAGAGAAGCCCTGCGTGACATGAGCGATGCACCAGAGGAAGATTGGAGCCAAACTGCAGAGTACAAAAAGCATCTGCACGTACTCAAACCAGTCAAAGAGCGTTGTGGTGGCGGTCTTAGGTATGTCGGCGGGTTCGTTGGGAGTTTGCTGGTGCGCCTATACCAGGTGCTAAAATGGCGCGACCGCTTTGCTAAAGTGGCGCAACCAATGTAAACTCTTGGATGTAAGACAGCGGATAGCTGTCCATGACAGTGTTGGCGTTCAACACTCGATGGTCTCCACAGAGACGCCAGTCACCACGATCACGTTTGGGCTCTAGATGCAGCGGGGAAGCCAGCTCGTCCTAAAATAAAATGATGATGGGGATGATGATAGCTAGGTGGTGTTCAAACGAGCCGCATGGTCCAGTGGCTGCTGGCGGACCACAGTTTACGAAGTGGTGTGTCACGGTATGTTTAGGGGACTGAGTGAGGTTGCATGGATTTGTTAACGCCGGAAAATCCTTCAAGATTTTTCAGAAGGAAGAGGAAGCTATCAGAGTGCGGATGCCCATGGTAGCAACATCGGACAGGACTCCAGAGATGGAGACGAGTCAGACCCCATGTGAGGCGACGATGTAGCACTCTGACGTAGAAGTCGAAGCATGAGAGGAAGTCCGCGCTGATGATCGGGTGAACCGCGTCTGCGATGACGAAGACCCATTGCAAGTGCCGCGAATTCCGAAGTCCAGGACGAGAGATCAGAGTCCATACGCCATTATAGATGAGGCGTTGGCAGCCCGAAGCGACTGTGCAGGTGACCTGGAACGATCAGCCTTAGTCGAGGAAACGACGCTGATTTCCGCGCCCGTGTCTATAAGGAACCGGGCGCCAGAGAACTTGTCCGTTACCATAAAAGGGCGGCTTGGACGACAAGCGAGGCCACATGCCGCCGTCAGTGATCCTCGCGCGCGTCTCGCGACCACGAAGGGGGAAGTGTGCACATCGTGGCTTTGGTGTCGGAAACGCCGGTGGTACCGACAGAGAGGCGGAGGGCTGGGACTCCAAACTTGATGTGTGTTCAAAAGTACCTGATGACAGAGAAGAGAGGAATGGGTCCCCGGGGAGGGGGGAGGCGGAGGGGCTCCGGAGTACCGCAATTGAAGCCGTGAGCTCATCGACGTGGACCTCAAAACACGCGCGAAATCGCTGGGTCTGTAGGCGGTAAGCCAGCAATGACGGACGGAGAGGTCGCCTCATGAACCTGATCGGCGAGCGGCACCAGGCAGCCGAGCGTAACGTCGCCCACCACCACGAGCCCGATGCGGATGGGCTGGTTGCTGCATTGGAGGAAAAACTCACGAAGCAACGCTGAGTGGGTGGGGTCGTCGCGCTCCCTGAGAAGCTGTCGCACCTGGAGCAGCAGTTGCGAGGAGTGCTAAGGTCGCCAACGTATTTCTTGGTAAAGAACTACAGGAGGCGGGTACGTTCTGACAGCATGAATCTCTCCAGTACCTTGGTCTTCAGACGCTGATATGGTGCAGTGCCCGTGGGGCGGCCAGAACATCCGAGAGCTTGCTCGCAACATCATGAGGAGGGACTGAGGCGATGTAGGGGCGGTATTGAGCATCCATCTGGTGAAACCAAACTTGCGATTTCTGGGGCCTGAGGGGTGGGAGGCGAAGCTGCAGCAACGAGATGTCCTGCAGACGTGAGTCCTGTTCCGTGGAGGGTTCGGACGGATCAAACATTGTGTTCGCCCTCAGTCAATAGTTGTAGGCTTATGTCTCAGGAGTGAAGGAAAGAGACAGCCGATACCAGAATATAACAGCGAGCTCTGGCTTCCCGTGCCACGGTAAGGCGCCATCTTTATTTTCTTCTCGTGAGGGCGCGCGCTATCTGCATCCTAGGCGCCGGCCAAGGGAAAGCGCTGTACGTATAACGTGTGGAGTTGGTAAGTAGAAAGAGCTGCACCTGCCTTGATGTGGCCACAAAGAAAAGGCAGGAACGCTGGGCCCAATGCCCCTTGTCAAGTTCGAATCAGGCGGATGAGGATGAGAAAAGGAAGCCGGGAGAAGCCTAGGCAGTAGAAGAGAGTGAAAGGGTGATTATCGACGGCGACTTAAACCTGGCTTGGTTCTGAGAAGCAATTGTGGAGAAGGTTACAGGCGATAAAAGAGTGGCGCCAGGGACATTTACAGAGTGGGAATTGGGCGCCGTCGTGGAGCGACCAAAAGCAAAGCTCGCGAAAAATGGCCACAGACGGAACGATAAAATAGTAGTAGCTGGGCTAAGTCACGTCCTAAACACAAAAAGGACAGGTATAGTCCAGCGCTTGGAGAAGGGGGTAGACGACTTGTGCGAGCTGTCCCCTTAGGTGCAAATCATGACATGCATGGTGCCAGAGATGCCTATACGTAACAGTAACTTACAAAGAGCCGCAGTGGCTGCCAATAAGGCAATATGGACAATGGGCCGGGAGAAAGGCCTAGAGGTTGTAGAAGTAAACACGGAAGTGAGAACAAAACGCCAACACTTCAATCCCCAGGTTGGAAGAGAAGTGCGCCGGTGACTTGCTGATCACCCAGTTGCTTTTTTGGGAGGTCCATGGCCCTCAGGAGGCCCATGTAAGTACCGATGACGAAAATCGCCAGGGGGAACCTGGAATGGCATCGCCGTCAATAAAAGAAAAGGAAGAAAACAAGAAAGAGAGCTCGCCACACAATAGGTTTCATAAACATGCAGGGTGGCAGAAAAAAGAAAAGGGGGTAGAGATTGAGGAACGGTTAAATATAGAAAAAATAGCCATGTATGTGGTTAAAGAAACGCACCTTGGAGGCTCGGAAGAGTAGCCTGTGATAGAGAATTATATTTAGGACTGATGCACAGAACTAATTCAGGACGGGAAAAAGAGGGAGGGCGAATGCTTACACGTAGAGGATCCACATAGCTATACATACAGCAACGGCAAGTCAATGCTAGATCTTTGTGGGCAACCGGCAATCGACCAATAATTACTCTCTCTGACAGAAGGAATTCATGATAAGCTGATAGAAATGATCATGGACGACGAAGTGTATAGAAGCACAGGGAGCGACCCTCAACGCAATATATTGACAATGGAATATGTGGTTGTGAAACAGAGCAAGGAGGGCAAAATGGCCTGTCAAAATTTCAATGCTGAAAAAATATCAAGTACAGTAACAAGAATCGAGAAAGAATTTGGCAAATGGCCAATCAAAGAGTGAGAATATAGTCAGCTTCTAAGTGCAATAACCACAGAAATACGCAAAGAGAAGCAATGTGCTCGCGTGAAAGGAAAAACAAAACCGAAATGCTGGTGGAACAGGGAGATACGAGAAGCGATCGCCGAACGAGTGAAAACATCCCAAGAGTCATCATCATCATCATCAGCCTGGTTACGCCCACTGCAGGGCAAAGGCCTCTCCCATACTTCTCCAACAACCCCGGTCATGTACTAATTGTGACCATGTCGTCCCTGTAAACTTCTTAATCTCATCCGCCCACCTAACTTTCTACTGCCCCCTGCTACGCTTCCCTTCCATTGGAATCCAGTCCGTAACCCTTAATGACCATCAGTAATCTTCCCTCCTCATTACATGTTTTGCCCATGCCCCCATTTCTTTTTCTTAATTTCAACTAAGATCTCATTAACTCGCGTTTGTTCCCTCACCCAATCTGCTCATTCCTCTTCCTTTAAGTTACATCCATCATTCTTCTTTCCGTAGCTAGATGCGTCGTCCTCAATTTACGTAGAACCCTTTTCGTAAGCCTCCAGGTTTCTGCCCCGTAGGTGAGTACTGGTAAGACACAGCTATCATACGCTTTTCTCTTCAGGGATAATGGCAACCTGCGGTTCATGACCTGAGAATGCCTGCCAAACGCACCCCAGCCCATTCTTATTCTTCTGATTATTTCCATCTCATTATCCGGATCCGCCGCCACTACCTGCCCTAAATAGATGTATTCCCTTACCACTTCCAGTGCCTCGCTACCTACTGTAAATTGTTGTTCTCTTCTGAGACTGTTAAACATTACTTTAGTTTTCTGTAGATTAATTTTTAGACCCACTCTTCTGCTTTGCCTCTCCAGGTCAGTGAGCATGCATTGCAATTGGTCTCCTGAGTTACTAAGCAAGATAGTATAATCTCCTGAGAGTACTGGCAGGTAAAAAAGCGCAGTTGTTGCAGAATGAAGCAGCTAGAAAATGGGAAATATAGGGAAAGAACATTACGCTAGGCATAACGCTAAACGACAGAAAGAGAGTGGTTTGGATCAGAGCGCCAACGGGTATAGGCGATAGTCTAATCGACATCAAGAGAAAAAAAAATGGAGCTGGGCAGGTCATGTAGTGCGCCGGTTAGATAATGGATGGACCATTAGCGTTACAGAATGGGTAACAAGAAAAGGAGAATGCAGTCGAGGGTGGCAGAACACTAAGTGGAGCCATGAAATTTGGAAATTCGCAGGCGCTAGTTGGAATCCGTTGGCGCACGACAGGGGTAATTGGAGATCGCAGGGAGAGGCATTCGTGCCGCAGTATACATAAAGCAGGCTGATGATTGTGATGATGTCGGAAAGAAAAAATCTACACTTCAAATACTGGTTCACGCAAAGATGAAAGGTGAAGAGTGAACGTTGCTTGTCAGAATTACGTGAGAAAAAGAAGGCGGCAGCTAGTGTATTTCTAAAGCATAATTATTAGGAAGACAATCTGGAACAATACAACATATCCTAGACAAAGATAGAAACAAGCTGGAAGGAGACGCCACATTAAAAAACATCCCGAAAATAAGAGCGCAATCTTTCCAAGGCGTAGACGAGGTTCTATTTGAGGAAACAAAAGAGCCTGAAATAGAACCAGATGATGAAAGAGGCTGGTGCTGACAAACTTCAACTGGAAGTAAGCCGAAGAGAAAAATCCTTAGCGCACAGTCACAGGGCTAGCCGAGGTTCCCTTGAGGCTGGTTCATGAACTATGAACAAAAAGTAAGGAAGCTCTGTTGAACGCTTGACAGCACTAGAAACACCTTTGAGAAATAGGCGAGGCTTTGCCTTTCACTGGTAGCTTGGCCTTTCAAGTGTAACTGCAAGATTTTTATTTTCCCATCTCTGAGGGGGCTCAAAAGCAAATAGTTGTGCACGCTAAGGCTTCTTTCTGCTCCTGAAACGCAACAGGCTGCTGTAGCACGACATAGCCGCTTTGGCAAGTGGCTATGGCGTGGCGCTGCTGAGCTGGAGAGTCCAATCACCGCGGCGGCCGCCGAATTCCATTGAGAACGGAATGCAGAAAGACGCGAGTACCGTGTATTCGTTTCACGCTGAAGAACCCGAGGTGATCAAACTGAATCCGCAGTCCCCTCTTAGGGAGTGCCTCATAACGAGATTTTGGTTTCGGTATAAACAACCAGAATTTTGTTTTAACTAGTGGAACTACTCCTGCAATTGACGTTGTTCAGTGCACCTTCGGGACTTGTACTCGCGCTGCGGTGCTGTCTGGAAGCGAAGCCTTTCTTGTGTTTTACTTATGATATGAATCAACTGTGATAAATCGAGGTGTTCCTTCCACAGGAAACCAGCTATCGCTTAGCCGTGTGAGATAGGAGCAGACGTGGGAAAACAAAATCAGCTTTGTGATTTCGAATTCATTTCAGAACATGACGAAATAAACGGACAATGCATTTGAAACAGCATATCAAGCTTGAAAGCCATCCCAAGCCAAAAGCAAGTATAGAACGAGGAGAACTTATGTGGTATCTCATCTCCTGCGATATATTCTTTCTCTTGCCAAGACTCCTGCGAAGTCACAAAGGAGGCTCGATCTTTCACGCCGACTCTTCGTGAGCCATTGGAGTTAGTTGATCTAAGCAGACGGCTTGGCCTATATTTTGTGATTCTATTCAAGTGGGTCTTCAGCAAAGGGGAAGCGAGTCAAGTTCTGATTACTTACTTTACCTCTTTTTTTTTTCTCAGAGTGCCTTTTCTGAGTTGATTCACTTCCGATTTCAACTGCTGCTTCTGAAATTAGCCCGGGGACATTCTGCGACGATCACTTTTAGCGATAGTAACGCCTCGGCTATCAGGCGCACGATGGCTTGCCTGGTCGACCAAAATCTGATGAGCTGGTTGGCTGGTTGATCACTACATCACGCAAAGGCTATAGTATAGCGGGAGTAATCGTCAAAAAATACGTCCCCTAGTTAAGGTTTCGTTCATTTTAACTATGTTATCATGGGGCTGGCCTGTGTTCACTCTGTTTTCGACAGGGTGCGGCAATCATTGATTGCATGCTGATGGTTTCGCACATTTCAAGCTGTACTTTGTGTGTAGCAGAGTTGGCCAGACCGCAACACAATAAACCACATGGAAACACAGCGTATATCAGGCAGTTTGTGCCGTTCACCGCTGCCATATTTTGTAGAATCCAATGCGCGTGCGCTGGAACGAGTGCCTATTCGGCAGAGACGCCTAGGTTTCTGGTTGCAGAAGCAGGCCGTCTCATTTCAGAGCACTCGCCGCGCTCGTTTGCCACCTCTACACCACGCGTCCGCCTGCCGTGCTTGGTTCAGGACATCAACAATCTTCAGTTCGCTAAGCAAAGACAACGGGAAGGTGCTTGCACCACGGAGATGTTCCAGCTATAGATACCTCTCCCGACGTGCTGCCTTGCTCATTGAAAAACATTATTTTAGCCGCTGTGTTTACGGGCATGAGAGACGTATGCGGGTTATTAATATGCTATTTTATACGCATAATGTTTGTAAATGGGGACAAGGTGTCTCAGAAAGGCTGGCACCTTATCCCTATTTACAAACTTTATACCAGAGTGTGCTATTCCATCTGTCGGCCCCTTCTTGATTTTTATACGTAGGTATTCTTAGTTAAGTACAGGAGCAAAATCTGTCCTTAACGTTAGAGGTATCACATCCTTTATCTGCAAAATAAACGAGTAATTGCCAAAGTTAAACATATTATTTGTTATAACATGGTAAGCGTAAATGATTGGTAGCTTTGGGATTGATATGGAATGAACGGAAAATAAACAAAAACTACAAGAGATGCCTGTTCTCATGTCAACTTAAAACCTTACTTTTCCGCAATCACGCGTCTGCATGCAAAGAAGGCTGATTTGAGATTGTGATTGGCAGATGGGATAATACTCTAATACTAGATGATTGGTAGCCTTAAAAATATTTTTAAAATGGTGACGTCACTATCGCCGCGTCGAGGTCGTTACAAAAAGGAAAATACAAAAGTACTATTTCGTGCGGCAAAAACAAACAATAAAACTGGTTGTGACGGCACTTCAGCTCAGTTATTAGGGTACATATGCCAAAGAAAAGCACAATTGGTCAAGATAACATATGTAATCGTGTTAATAGTGTTATGGTAGACTATTAGTACAGGTGGGCAGACATGCACAACGTAGCAAAATAAGTATCCAAAAGTGAAGTAGTAGCCGAGCGAAAGAATGGTTGCGCTCAGAACTTGTTCTCAGAACTTGTGCAGCATTTTTGTTATAATTGCTTGTTCTAGGTTTCCTTTCATATTATGGGTTGTTCCATTTTCAGTGCGACTTGAAACTCAGCTTGTCGTGATTCATCATCACGTATCGGCTTTGCCTGTAATTATGGCTGCCTTTGCGCATGGGCTATAGTTCACTGGTTTAGATGCCTTTTATTAAACCTTCCAGTGCAACTTATCTTTTCTTTGCACCGCTCTATTCACTCAGTAGCGTGTGTTGTGGCCTATTTTAAAATTTAGCTATACATCTTTTGCATTAAGGCAAGCTGTGTTGTAGCCGGAAGACAAGGTAACATCGCATTAATTTCTGCGCGCTTCGAATTTGCAAAACTAGCGACCCTTTTCTACACTAATAATTTGCATTGACTCACAAAAGGCACCACTTATTTTTCCCCCAGTCTTAGATTCCGTGTCGTTGATGAACTGAAAAGAGAGCTCAAGCTACAATACAAGCAAAGGACAGCTTCCTCCCTGCTGTCGGCGTTGCGTCAAATGTTTCACTTACCGCTTTCTTGAAGCACTTGACTTGCTGGCGCACAAAAGATGCGAATCCTTCAACGTCTCTTGATGATATGTTCGCCAAGTACAAGGAGGCATTGTGCAATCCCAGTAAATTGTTTTTCGACAGTTTATTCATTGACATCACTAAAATGGTAAGCGAGAGTATTATTTTTCGGCCCTCAGACAATGTTGTGTTGTATAATTCTATTGTTGCCTACTCACTCTGCCGATAGGAATAATTATCTTGGGTGTGATAGGCGTGGATCAGCTTACTGAGTCCTACAATCGACACCAGCGTCTAAAGGTGCGGCGCTTGGTGAGTGTTTTTCAGATACACACAATGCTTTAGAATAGGTGGCAGCTACGTCTTGCTGCTTGCACACATTAAGTTCATAACTGCAGCAAATACATCTCAATTTTGAACAAAAGCAACCTTGTCGTTGTTAACGTAGTCAAAATAGCTTCTTACAAATGTGGCCCATAGTTTGTAACCTTTGACATCTGCCGCATTATTTTTGCCAATAAGCTCAGAAATCCTACACGAAAAAGTCAATGGCGCGTTGATAATTCGCGGCTACCTTAGAAAAGAAGATTCAAAGCTTCACGGCAAAAGTAACTAGTTTTGTGACTGGGTTTTTAGTTTGTTCCGTCGTTTTGTATTGCTGTGATATTGGCCATCTATTAATGTGTGTCCTGGACGGGATTTTGTCGGTAGAGTTTTCATACACGGGAATGTGTGACTGCAAATGGCCGTCTGAATAATTTAGCAATGATGGAGGCGTGTGAATATCAACATTTTCGAAGACAAAACGAATACAAATAATAATTATTCCATATCAGATCAAACGCACACACACATATTAAACGCAGGAATATTTATTTAGGTACGATTAGGTAGCATGTTTTACTGAGTGGTAAAGAAAGAAAAGCTTACTATCAGAGACAATTCGTATAACCTTTAAACAAGAAATCACTAGTGGTCCTAATTATCTTGAAGAGAACTGCTCGAATAGCCTCCTAGCATCTTCAGAGCCTTATTGTAAAGAAGCTTTCTGAGGATATCGGCTGCGTAATAAAGATTCCTGGCGCTAAGTGCACGGTCCCAAAAAAATTGACGCAAGTTGTGAAAAAAAGATTGAAGCACCGATGAAGTACTTGTGCGCCGTTACTACAAGTAAATGCCGGCACTGGTAGAAAAAAAATCAACAGTTGTAGCGCACAAGATAACGCCACTCAGATAACTTGATTGGCAAAAATACTAAATAACACACTACAAGAAAAAATCGGTGATTTTCTCGTACGTACGGTTTGTCGATGAAATGGGAAATTAAATTATCGGTTTATTTTTCTCCGTTGCTTCGAAAAGCGTTGCCGTAGTTTCATGTTTCACGTTGTGATGCTACGTTTAACAGACAGAAAACAGTGACCAGACCTTAACAGTTCATTGCTGCGCAATATTTATTTACCATCAATATTCAGGAATACCGAATAGTTAGTGTGTAATCTGCAATGCGTATTCTATACTTGGAACATCCGCCCATACCTAAATAAAACTAATAACGTATTAGGCCTTCGTATTTAACGAATGAGCAGTTCCGCACAACTTGTAGACTCTCGGAGCTTTCCAGCAGTCAGCGGCCCACAAGTAGCCGAACATGAATCGTGCCGTGTCATCTGCCGTGTTTTGAAACATGCCGTGTGGGTCTGTGTACTTGTAGCGTTCGAGAGGGCCTAAATTGCGCTCTTAGCTACTACAATTGCTACAGTGGCCCTTTCGTGCTATCGTGGGAGGTTTTCCTACCCGATGTTTTTTTTTGTAGTTGTTGTTTCCCTGAGTGGTTGTGGTGTATACCTAGAGTGGGGGATTGGCCATGACTCGGGTGGTTAAATTAGGTTAAATTAGCGATTTAAAAAGTTGGACATTAGAAAGTGAAATTTTTGTGAGAGGAAAGATCAATCGAAAAAAAAACGTTCCTGCTGATGTAGCGTTGGTCTTAGTCGAGAGACGAGCACCGCCACCAGGCTGATATGCTCGCTTTCCGCGACGCGCGCTGTGAAATATGTAAACTTTGTATATTCGCATAGCCATTGCTGTTGGTAAAGAAAGTTGGTATTTAGCGTTCGAAGAGAGTGAAAGTGATGCACTAGGAACCATAATTTAGCTCTATCCATCCGTTTATTGCCGGCAACTGAGTAGTTATTTAGCCGAGACTAACCTTGTGTGATCCATGTACACATGAATATGCCTTCTTTTGCAAAGTTGAGCCTCTATTGTCGATGTGAACAAGCGGCTGGATGTGATAAATCGTGATAGAAAAGCACGCTCTAAGTCGCACAAGTGATTTGCAAGGTCCCACTGATCGGCGCAAGGTAAGGACGTGATCGTGCCCTTTGCAGGCGGCTCTATTGGAAAGTGTGTAGGAGGATGACGCGCAAGGTAACTGATTTTTCCTGTGTTAAATACTTATTTGCTTTCCAGATGTGGACACGTGTGCGCTTGTCTAGATCAAAGGCGATGCGGTATGATCGCATTTTTATTGCACTGGCGTAAGTTAAATAAAGATTACTCGTCGAGCAATTTCGTAGCATCGCTTTAATATAAAGTCTGAGAAATTGATCAGCTTACACTGCATGTCTATTTTCAACTGCGAGTGTTGGGGAGCGTCATTGAGAGCCATGGCACATTCGCCCGCCGTGGTCCTGGATTCAACATCTATGATCCAGATGCGGGCTAGTTTCCATATCATGATCTAGCTGATGTTCCACTTCCAGGGTAACATCTAGCACATAAATACCCGTGACTTTGGAGAGATTTATGGCTGCCACCGATGCCCAATTGACAGTGCAACGTACGCGTAATTCTGAGGTTGTAGTTTCGTATCCCACCAGCGGCACGTAAACTTTTCGACCACTTTCAGTTACCTTTAACTCATTATTTGTACATATCTGTTTCTGTTTCAGTCACATCGCATTACCATATGATTTCCTTGCCTTTATTGCTTGTTGTTTTCATATGGCCATGCTTAACAAATATCGAGCACTTCTGTTTCTCTTCTTGTTCATTTTTCATCTGGGATACAAGTAGATTGCTCAGCGATTAAAACGCGATTCTCGGACCGCATGTCAGCCGGTTCTTTTTCCCCTCCCATGAAAGACTGCACGATCGCTAGGGCGCCAAATGCTGTCACAATAAGTCACACAGTTATCCTGCTTGGTGCCTCTGCGTTCAAAAGGGCCGCCAGCCACGCACTCACAGCATCGCCGTTAACTTAACTGAGAACTGCATATAGATGTACTGAAAATGTGATAGGGATGCAAGAGCAGAGGCCAGACAGTACCGCAGTGCTATCTAGCAGCCTCGGGGCGAAGCGAGAAGTTGGATCAGGCCAGCGCTCACCGCCAGTTCACGTCTCTCAATCCGCCTCATTTCTCCTCGATCCTAGCGTTGTTCACAGCTGCGGCAGCTGAATAGTGGCCAGCGTGGGGACTTCTGCTAGCATATATAGTATAAGCAAATTTTTTTGGTCTAATGACTTCTGTTAACACAGTTAACAAGTTTTTTTTGTGCTAAAACTGGGGCGTAGATAACAGGTGCGAATTATAGAAAGAGCAGTGCTATTAGCGCCATCGAAATGTCAGGTGTGTTTAACCGCCGAAGCTGCGAACGACGCTACGACTCACGGGCAAAGAAGCGCATCGATAGGCTTCATATGAGTGCTGGCCTGAGCGCATGCGTTCTGCACCTTCTAGCTTGCCCCCGAGGCTGCCGGACGGCACCGGGGTGAATTTCGGCCAGCGCTCTCATGCCCCTATTACTTTTACCAGTAACTGCACCATTATATATCTAGTAACCCACTATCTCAATGGCGAGTACGAAAAGGAATACTTACACACTGTTACGAAGCGTTTCACGACAGGCTTCATGAGCTTCGTCAAGACTCCGGGCAGGGAGTGTTTTCTGAAATGTATAATTCGGTTCACAAAATCTTAGGAACAATTAGGAAGGCTCGCATGGTTTTTTTTTGTCTCAAAGTAGAGCGAAAAATTCACCGACGACTACGATACTCTCTAACGCGAAATTTGAACGCAGCTCTATACACCTTTGCATTTTCACGATATACTGAGTCAAAGGAATTTTAAAGACTTGTGGCAAAGTCCACAATGATCAAAAATCTGATCTGCCGGTCAAACGCGTCGGCTTTCACACATGACTCGTCGAACGTTCCAGTGCAATAGCAGCCGCCGCCTGAGCCAGAGATAACGTTAAGAAGCTTTTGTAATTGCTGTATATATACACACAAAGCTTGTGGTGCATATATGGTCCTATATGTCGTCGTTTTACTTTGGCTTGATGTTATACGCACCCAGTCGTGCTTAATTGTTAAGCCGTTTTCCCTGAGGGTGATTTCAATTATGCTTTTAAAGGTGGCACAGTCGCTAGAAATAGCATTTTGTGGATTTGTTGTAGCTTTTCTTGAAGCAAACAAGGTGCTATATTCTTCATGGATAACAGTTTCCAAAACTGAAAAGATTCCACCTACGAGATGCCTCATGCAAAACGATCCACATATCGCTTCTCTGTGGCGTGGTCTTCAATTACTTCATGTTCTCGAAGTACAGAACGCAAAATCGCGGTGGTGAGCACGTTGATCTGAGTCGGTAGAGCATATTTCTAAGGCAAGCACAACACTATTGCAAGCACAATTGATTTAAAACCTGCGCGAACCACACGCCTGCGAGCTTCCGCTGAAGTGCCTGCCGACAGTGGCAGTTCTTCGGTTGCTTAACTTCGCATCACATTTCCTGGTTTCGAGATGTGTTGGAGGAGACAGGGAATAATTAGGCCGTGGAATCGCACCGTGTCCCAGCTTCCATATTTCCCGCGAGCAACCAATATATATTTGTTCTCAATAATATTTGGGGTTTTACATGCCAAAACCCCTTTCTGATTATGAGGCACGCCGTAGTGGAGGATTCCGGAAATTTGGACCACCTGGGGTTCTTTAACGTGCACCTAAATCTAAGCACACGGGTGTTTTCGCATTTCGCCCCCATCGAAATGCGGCCGCCGTGACCGGGATTCGATTCCGCGACCTCGTGCTCAGCAGCCCAACACCATAGCCACTGAGCAACCACGGCGGGTGTATATTTGTTCTCAAGAATGAAGGTATAGATCGTCGTCCTCAAGGGACGTTAACGCACGTCAGACTTATCTGTGAGACACTTTTTTTTCAGCGCAGCATACGTTACCATATATAGAACTCTCTGCCGTCATCGCGGTGCGAAAAAGAAAACCAGCGAGCACAAGTATCACGTTGCATCTCACCGCTGGAACAGCCGTGCGCAAATCAGAACTGCATAGATCACTTCTTCCTGTTATGAGTCGCCGAAACACTTGTGCGGTAAACTGTTCGCCCGAAGAAACCAGCGCACATTCCAAGACATCCACAACATGACCACAGTAGCGACAGACAAAGCACCGAAATGAATGCGCAAGTGAAAGCAAAAGCAAAACCAGACGCTGCAGAAGAGATGGAGGACGCGTTTGCGGTACCACTAGGTTTCGTGACTACCCTTTTCGCCACCTCCCGAGCGGAGCTGTGAAACTAAACTGTGTGTAAGAACGTTAAGTTCGCCCACTGCCTCGCGTTCTCACTCTAGAAAGAAATGGCGCTTGTGCTTCCCGCTGGGGGCGTTTTTGGCGCTGAACCAGTGACGGTTTAGTTGGTTTGCTTATCCGCGTCCAGTATCGACACGCGAAATCTGTGGAATATGATTTTTACGAGAAGTATTTGCTATGGGTTATCTACCCTAAATCAAATTTACAGTCGCTCTTGTTATGGCATCCCAGATGAGGATTTTTGTACCTAAGTTGCGGGACGCGTTCGTCGTCGAGAAATCTTTACGTGCCTCCTATCGAGGTCGTGCTTTCGCCGTCTGGTATGATCAAATGTTTGCATAGATCTATTCCCACAGTCCGTGCTATGTGAGGTGGCGTAATTGCAACATTGAGAGCGAATATAGTTCGCTTGAGTTTTTTGCTCGATTCTGTTGCCGGTGGTTGGAGCAAACGCGCCGATTCAAACGGAAAGTCATTCGCTTTATAGAGAGCGTTCGTTGTCATACGCAGCATACCGAAAATCTATAAGACGTGCATTAACTCAAACTCTACTAGCGCAGGATATAGACTGCTTGCTGCCTCTGTTCTCTATGGAACCACGCAATGAAAAAACAAGCACTTTCTATTTATCTTAATGGCAGGACATATATGTCACCAAGCACACCATTTAATAAATAAACGGAAGAGCTTTCTTCAAGGGTTCAGCTATTCGTCTACAATTACAATCATCGTCAAAGATTCTCAATAAATTCAATTGCTCCATATATTGTTTATTTTTGAGCTTTTATGTTCCACCACCCCTTTGAGATCAGTAAATTGCAACACCAGACGTTCAACCGCGCAACGTTCTTTCTTCGCGAATGTAAAACACTCTCTGTGGGTAACCTCTGCTTTTAGTCGCATGTTGTGTTTAGCTGTGAGAAGTGTCAACAGCGATGGAGTAAATCTGGGCAATACGCGCAATGCACTTCCATAGCGGTCGATATAACAGGCTATACTTACATGTCAGCAGTGTCATGGTGATAGTACGGAGGCATTGCCACGCCGATTGGTACGTCTATCAGAAGAGACAAAAACCACAAGCTGTAGTTTTACGCTCAAAAGGACCCTGCCAGCACGCTTCAGCATATCTGAAGTGCAGACGAACTTGTTTGTAGGATGTTAAAGCAGATATTTTGGGTAATTTTGTCACTTGCAGCGTTAGATAATGCAATCTATCCTAAAGCAAGGGACAAAGAAAGAGAAATATCGCGGTAACGTAGGTTCCAACAAAAAGTGATTGCTTTCTATAAAAGCTATCCGCTCCCCCACCCCCGCCCCTCTAATATGTTGCTTCCGTGCGTAGCCCAAAAGCAGAAGACGGCTTTCAGTCCGTTCGAATAATATTCTTTAAAATTGTTAAAACACTAAACAGTTGATCAGCCCTTCTACTCTGTGAAGGACGAGCAGTGAAGGTGTGGTGTGTTTTACCTCAATCGATGCACCTATGTATATATAGTTAATAATAATAATAATATTAATAATAATTAATACTAAAGAAGATTCTTCGGCCAAAGTATATGAAAGGTTCTGCATGCAAATGAAAAACTTTGAATTGCGTTGCACACGGCTGATAGCTAAGCCGATAAGGAAGGGTCACTGCTGGATGAACACGGAAATTCTTGCTTCCATTTCGTATCGAGACAACTTATGGAAACCCTGCAAAAGAAATCCCAGAAACCAAAGACTGCGATTAGAGTACAAGTCGTCAAGAAATAGAGTGGTTGCTCTTTTGCGTGGCGCCAAACGCCGTTACTTTTTTTATAAATTCCAACAATCTTCAAATAATGTAAGCAAAACTTGGTCTTTGGTAAATCATCTCAGAGGAGTGAGTTCCAATAGCCGTTCTATTTTCAGTGTTTTTCAACAACCTCCCACAGAAGTGGCTGATGCTTTCAACAGGCACCTTGTTAAAGCGTGCCAAAGGGCCGTCTCTCCATATACAAGCACTTCACCGTTAGGGCATTCCGTATCTGCGTCGGCTTTTCTTCCGAAAATTTTGAAGGGTGATCTGGAGGCAATTTTTTTCAGCTTCCGTCCTAATAAGCCCACTGGATATGATGGAATTTCTTTACACACCATCAGAAGGAATTTCAATGCGCTGTCAGATATTATCCTGCATAACTGAATGGTTTTTTGGAAGGCGACGAAATTCCAGAATGCTTGAAAATTGCAGTTATTGTACCACTACATAAGTCAGGGAAGAAAGATAGTATTGAAAACTATCGGCCAATTTCAATATTGCCGATTATTGCTCAGGTCTTAGAAAAATTTCGTTTCCACACTATGTCTTCTTTTCTTAACAAATTTTCTATCCTGAACAATCGACAGTTTGGCTTTGTTTTAGGGCGTGGTACTGTGGCACTGCTTGAGGAATTTTCAGATGAACTGTCCTCGGCATTTGATCAGAATCTTTTCACATGCGCGCTATTTTTAGATGTAGCGAAAGCGTTTGACACCCTGAATCATCAAATCTTGTTAAGTAAACTGCATTTTTGGGGATTTCGTGGGCCTTTTTACAAAGTTCTCAAAAATTATTTGAGCAACAGATTTCAGGTGGTCTCTACCGATGATAAGGGCATATTTAGTTCTAAGCTGTCGGTAAAAGCTGGAGTTCCTCAAGGGTCCATTTTGTCGCCATTGTTGTTTAATATCTTTGTTAACGACTTCCCTTTGGCAATTTCGAAATGT
Organism: Dermacentor variabilis; assembly: GCF_050947875.1. Taxonomy (NCBI): domain Eukaryota; kingdom Metazoa; phylum Arthropoda; class Arachnida; order Ixodida; family Ixodidae; genus Dermacentor; species Dermacentor variabilis. The sequence goes on along the minus strand of NC_134570.1, from coordinate 211,114,795 downwards.
TCAGTATTCCAGTATGCTGACGACACTGTATTATTAGCGAAACACCTTTCTTATAAAACATCCACTGAAATGTTGCAAAATGACGTGCACAAGGCAATGCTTTGGTTCTCTAATAATGGAATTGTTGTAAATGCCCAAAAAAACAAAACTTGTTTGTTTTCGCTCCCCACTTAAGACTACTGTTATTAACTTGCCTCTTTACTTGCATGAGTCAGACTGTGTTCATTGTAAATGCGCACCTATTCCATACGTGGATTGTGTGAAATATCTCGGAATCTATTTCGATAGTAATTTATCGTGGCAACATCACTTATCACTTATTTTTTCCAAACTGAGGTCAGTAGCCTAGCCGTTATTTGTTATCAAAAGTATGGCACCCTTGTCTGTAAAAAAGATTATAGCACAGGCACTAGGTTACAGTGTGTTAAGATATGGCATTACAGTCTTTGGCTTTTGTTCGGATCGTTGGAGATGCAGGGTTGACCGGATAATAAAAAACATTCTTAAAAACGTTCCGTACAATTCCCCAATAGTAACATCTGCAAACATCTTCCGTGAACTTGGGCTACCAAACTTCCATTCATTACTTATGGAAACAGTTGTACTTAAACATTTCTGGAATTCCGCTTTCAAACAAAAACGTGCCGCCGCAAGGGAGCTTAGAAAACATGTCCGTTACGTAGTTCCGCATTCAGCCACAAGGTATGGCGCGACCAGACGCTGTGCTTATGTGCCTGACATATTTAACAAATTACCAGAAGAGATATTTAACGCGACATCAAAAAGAACGCTCAAACACATCTTAAAGCAGCTAGAGTAAAATTACCCTCTTGTACATTGTTTTTTTTTTGCATCGCAATATTTACCTCTTCAATTTTGTTATATGTAGATAACTAAATGTTATCTTGTTCTTCTTAATATTTTGCCTTTCATTTTTTTTTCATTCGTCTCATAAATTCTTGTACATCTTTTTGCCTTGTCTATCATATTCATTGGCACGGTCCTACAAGCCAACTAAGGCTTAGACCGGCCTGCTTGTGTTGTTTTGTATATTGTGTGGCAATAAACATTATTATTATTATTATTATTATTATTATTATTATTATTATTATTATTATTATTATTATTATTATTATTATTATTATTATTATTATACGTGTTCATCCTTCTGAAATTTCTTCCTGTAAGTCTGTACGCGACATTCGCAAAACTTTAAGGGCATTGTACACAGAATGATTATAGGCGTCGTATTTTTATTTCTCCTGTCATTGTTGAAGCATGTCTTCGCTCTGGTCGTTTCTTCGCTTTCTTTTGTGCTGTTTTTTCGTGATTCTTTCTTTTTTTTTTGCCTTGTACTTTATCACTTGCTACCTTAAGTTTTCAATGTCTTCTTGTTTTCATTTTCTTGCAAGAGAAAGAAAAGTCAGTTTCTGGCTGAGTCTTGTTATTGACTGCCGGGTTTCGCGTGACAAGCCACTGTGATGGCTTAGGCGAACCCGATTTCTGTACATATACTTGCAGATTTGATAATAAATTATTATATTATTATTATTATTATTATTATTATTATTATTATTATTATTATTATTATTATTATTATTATTATTATTATTATTATTATTATTATTATTATTATTGTTGTTGTTCTTGTTCGAATTGGTAAACAAGCAGACCTGAAAAACATTGCTTAGCCAACATGCCTTTTTCTTTCTGTGAACTACCAGACTTCAGTTCATTTAAAACAGAATTTCTGTGCAGATCTGATGAAGATTTTACCATTATGAGCGTTAATATGCGCAGTCTGCGTAAATACTGGGACGAATTTAAATTTCAGGCTGAATCGGCAGCTAACTTTGCAGACGCATTTGTGATTACAGAAATCAATGTTTCCCAGGCTTGCCTTGATACGTTTACATTACAGGGCTTTTCCGCACATTTTGTCACACGAAGCGGGCGTCGTGGCGGGGGCATTGCTCTCTATGTAAATGAGAACTGTGAAGTTTCTTCTATTGATGCATCTTTTGTACATGCCGAATCTATGATGGTCAAAGTTTGTAAAAGGTCATTTTCTGTCCATATCTTATCGATTTATCGACCACCCTCATGCAGCCTTTCACGTTTTCTTGTTGAGCTTGAAGAAGCTCTGCGGCAGTGGAGTTCAGTGGACCAATTTTGCTTGATCGGAGACTTGAATATCAATATTTTATGCCCTGAAAAAGTGACTGTTTGTGATTATTTATCTACGTTGTCCGCTTATGGTCTGGAATGTACAATTGCAGCTCCTACTAGAGCGGAATTAGTTGATAATAGCCTAGTGCAATCTTGTTTAGATCACATAGCGGTCAGAGCTCCCGGCTGTTCATTTAGGTCATGTACTATTCTGCAACGCATGGCGGATCACTATTTCGTAGCATGTCGTCTAGTTCTACCAGACGCGTCTAGAACGGTATCGGTGGAAACTGGATCGGGGCAGCGTAAATGCCTTGTCCCTACTGTTAATCAATCCAAGATTGATAACCTTATCGTTTCGTTTGGCTGGTCATCCTTGTCTGTCATATTCATTGGCACGGTCCTACAAGCCAACTAAGGCTTAGACCGGCCTGCTTGTGTTGTTTTGTATATTGTGTGGCAATAAAGATTATTATTATTATTATTATTATTATTATTATTATTATTATTATTATTATTATTATTATTATTATTATTATTATTATTATTATTATTATTATTATTATTATTATTATTATTATTATTATTATTATTATTATTATTGAAGGACACAGAAAATGAGTGCATCTTTTCACTGTGAGGTAGCTTATTCATATTCTGGCATGGCGTAGTGACGTGTTCAAGTACCACCATGGCGGACAGAAATTCCACAATCTTTACAACTTCACTGTCAATAATGTAATTACGAAAAGTACATGAAACTCGTCGTAACGCTATAGCCGTCCTATCGGGTAACTTTCATATTTGCTTCGAGGCATGTTTGGTAAAGCAAGAGTTACAGTCCTTTTCTGTAACCATACTCGCTCCATAGACGGCTATGTACCGACTGCAGACGGGTATTCTTTAACCTTTGCAACTGCACTGTGAACTAATTATGACAAGTAAACTCGGCGTAATGATATAATCATATTAGCGGCCAATTTCAATATAATTTTTTTCTAAAGTACCTACATTAGATTGAGAGCTACAGAACGTTCGCGAGAAATTGATGACAAACATTTTTTCGCGTTGACGCGACGCATGGACGGATCGACATAGATCGCCGCCGGAGGGTAGCTATTTACAGCTTCGCTGCAAAAAGCATGACGGTAGCACATCGTTACGCATCATTCGCTAGAGTTGTCAACACTAAAACTAAAGCAATTTTGAGCAGACAGCTATGCTAAGTAAGGATATCAGTTTTACCGGCCGTATAAACCTGTAAACATTCGCCTAATTACTCAATTTATAAGCGTTGTGTCAAGCGCACACCGGTAAAAAAGAAGATATCTCGCTCGATGACAGCGTAAACTCGCCGTGAAAACACTGAGTGAAGAAGCCCGGCAGCAGCAGCGAGCGAATTAAACTTCGTACCGTGCCTCGCTGCAACGCAAACAAAACGTATAAAGCAACGCACATACGACGCTACCGACGTTCTGCGTACTTTGTAGGCATCGAAGATCGCTTCGAGATGAGGCCCACGTCGGCGCGCGCTTTGTCGACGTCGCATGTCGCTAGCAAGATACGACGGCCGCGCAACCGCGCCGTAAACAGCAGCCGCTGGAGTAGAACATGTCTCCCGTTTTTGCCTCCCCCGATGCTTCGCACTCAACAATAGCCGGCGCGCTTTCGCCCCTCCTTCCTCCCTCGCACGCGCGAGACTGAGCCGCGAACGTTGGTTTACCTTCGCAAGCTTTCACTCGCGCATACAGCGAACGGCATGCTGCGGCGATGTTATCGTGTTTGAACTTCGTACCGAACATCACGGCGGCGGCAAAAATGCACTTCGTGTCCACATAATTGCTCTCGGAATAAAAGGCACAGAAATTCTGGGAATTGTTTGTCTTGGCTGTGACACCATTCGTGCTTTGTTTTCATACTTGCTGTTCCTTGCTTATGCGCGTCTATGCATGACGTCTGCGGCGGTAAAGATGCTTAGTGTTTGGTAGACAAATGTCAGATTTCCTTGCCGCATCCGGCCCTTCAGGCAATTGCACTAATTGAGAGCCGGAACGCCGAGTACGAGCACTCGTCGACGGAGCAGAGTGGTCGACACCAAGTTGAATAAGACAACAGAAATTTCTGTCGCAACTACAAAAATTTCAGTCGCGACTACACCATTTTCTGTTGTACGACAGAAGTTCCTGACGTTCCTGTAGCTATAAAAGACATTTCTGACGTTATGACAGAAATTCTGATGCCGCAACAGAAATGTACTGTTCGAAAACCAAGAGTTCTGAAGTCGCAACAGAAAAGTTCTGTCGCGAAAGCAAAGAGTTCGGAAGTCGAGACAACAGCATTCTATCGTGACAGCTATTCTTACGTTACGACAGAAATTTTGACATCGCTACAGGAACTATCTTTCACGACTACATATTTTCTGTGGTAGCGTTAAAAATGTGCCACGTTCTGTCGCAACGACATAAGTTCTGACGCTACGGCAGAAGTGCTTTCCGTCACGATGCTTTAAAATTGTATGTCAGTTTCGCATCCACGGTGTGCACTGTACTTTTCTCTTGCGCGGTATTCAATCGTGCTTCTCTAAAGCCGGCAATGCTGATAGCACCGACACCGGTATGAAAGTCGACATGGCCAATTGTTATAATTGTGCGGTGACGACGAGGCACTAGTAACGTCCAACGGCCCTCCTCAAAATCTGCCGCTGATCAAAATCTCATCTGCGGGAATGGCTGCGTATCCGTTTTTTTTATTTGGTAAGATGTGGCACACAGGTCTGTGTACTTACAAGTGCCGTTACGCTGACACATTAGTTAATTTCCCAGAAATATGGCATCAGATTTCACGAAGCGAAAATAAAATTTTACGTTGTTCCACAAAGTTGCGTGAAAAGCAGTCTTGCTCGGGTCTCACTATTCAGTATGCTGTCAGAACACTCATTCAGGAATGTATATGTAGCTATTTTTCACTGAACACACTAATTATATGTGCTCTCGAAAGTGTAAAGAGGTAGATACATCTGTCGAAATTAGCAGTAACAACTCTAACAGTGTCCTTGGTCACCGTTGTATATTTCTGATTTTCCTATTTAATATGGATACCGGAGGGCAACATCGATGTTCTAGCAGTCCACGATGTACTTATCGATGCTAACAACACTTTTACTCTTCTAGAGGTGCGCCGGTTGATGTGGTGGAGTGAAAGATCATCTTGGCTCTCAAAATGCAAATGTAAACACCAACGCAGACGTAGATTCTTACTGTTGAAATAGCCAAACTGTACGCGTACAGTCATTTTAGCGTGGTGCAGTGGTTAGATACTGGGTTCCATCGCAAGTTTGAATCCGCTGCAGGCAGTCTTTTCTTTCTTTACTTTTACATTTTTCTTTTTTGCACATAGCCATAAACAGGTCACTGTCAATTTTTAAATAAGTATTGATCAAGAACTCCAGAACGTCCGACTACAGGACGTCACACTACAGGCAACAGAACGTCAGGCAACAGAACGTCCAAAAATACGACAGACCGGCATTTTCTGTTGTGTTTTTGAACTGGGAAGGGAACGCCAATTGCCGCAGTAGCACGTGAGGCGTTGCGTAAGGAAAGCGTAGATAACCGCGATGCCATGTCACCCTCGCTGTCGCCCTTGCAAGCCTGCGTAAAGCACGCGTTCCTCGCATACGCAAGCTCTCGCCTGCGTTCTGACTGCGCCTCGGTAAGGCCCTGTGAAAACGCGCCAAGCGTATCAACCACTCGCTTCTTCGCGAGGTGTTTATAAATTGAACAACGCTCAGCAACGTTGAATTGGACACTGGGCCACCCGTAAATCTCTAGTTGGACAACACCCAAATTTTAATTTTGTGCATATGAAATTGAGGTAGGTCCATACCCGAATTTGAAGTAAGCCCACCGTGAAATGGAAGTGCGAATCCCCAATAGTAAGTTGGCTATCCCCTAAAGGTATGTTGGGATACCCCCACCCCAAAACTTTAAGTTGACCTTACGATGAAATTAAGTTGGCCCACCCCTAAATTTAGGTTGGCCCACGTGCAAAGTTGAAGTTTGCTCACCCCCAAATTTCAGTTGAAACGCCCAGAAATTTAAGTTCACCAACCGCTCGATTTCAACTTGGCCGGTCCACAATGTTAGATAGGTCTACCCCCGAATTTCAGGTTAGGTCAACATCACATTTAGTTGTGCCAACCCAAAATTCAAGTAGGCCCATTGCGAAATTGAAGAGAGCATCGACAAATGTAAGTTGGCCCAGCCCCAAAAGCAAGTTGGGCCACCCCCATCCCCAGTCTCCAAGTTGACCTAGCCCTAAGTTTAGGATATTATAGGCAAATTTCAAGTTGCCTCATCCCCAAATTTCAGTAGGAGCGCCAAGAATTTTCAGTTCGGCCGTCCCCAGAATTCAACTTGATTCGTCCAAAAAATTTACGCAGGTCCACTCCCAAACTTCAAGATGGCCCAACATCACAAGTCAGTTGTGCCAACTCAAAGTTCAAGTAGGCCAACCGCGAAACTGAAGTGGGCATCCCCAAATGTAAGTGAGCCCACCCCAATGGTAAGTTGCCCCTCCCCCCCCCCAGATTTCAACTTGGCACATCCACAAATGTAACTTTGCTTACTCCGAAATTTGAAGTTGGGCCACCCCCAAATTTAGTCCACATGCAAATTTCAGGCTTGTCCCCCCCCCCCCCCCCCCCAAATTTAAGTTAACCCACCGCAAAATTTAGGTTGCGCCTCCCTAAATCTTTATGTTCGCTCAGCCCCTAATACAAGTTGGCCCGTCTACAAAGTTCAGTTGGTCCACCCCAATGTTCACTTGGCCCACTTACCAATTTCAAGTTGGCGACCCCCAAATGTAACTTGGCCTATATCAAAATTTCAAGCTCGCCCAGCCACTAATTGAAGTTGGCCTACCGACAAATTTCAAGCTGGCTCACTTGCAAATCTCAAGTTGGGCCATCCCGAAATTTCAACTTGGTTCACCCCCAAAGTTGAAATTGGCCTACGCACGAATTTCAAGTCGGGCTACCACAAAATTTCAGCTTGGCCCAGCCACAAATATCATACTGACCCCCAGGCAAATTTCAGTTGGCCCGCGCGTACTATCAGTTTTCTCATGCATTTTCTAGTCTCCCAATATGTCTCTATGGGTATTCTCCTTAATTTTTTTTCTTTACGTTGTTTCTATCACTGAACAGCTATTAATCCTCAATTATTACGCTATCATAACGATTACATGTCCTGTCAAGTTACGCATTCTTGTGCACATACAGGGTATTACACTTTTTGCTTGACAGGGCTAGGGAGCTCGCCAAAGAATGCTTACGCGTTAAAATGTCCGACCTTAAATTTGATTGCTTAGGTTCCATCAGCAATCTTCCAGATTCGTGGCATTTCATCTAAGTATGATAGAAATTCGTGTGGGTGTCCTATTTCAAGGCTGGACGGAACAAGAGCACAATCATTTTTTTTATCCAGAGCTGTTTGCCTTCTCTTTTTCTTATTTTAGATATTTCAGCTAACACTGGGGGGGGGGGGGGGTCGCGTAGGCGTCAAGGGACCTTTCTGCTTAAACAACCCCGTTATACAATGAAAGTATCACGTACGTTCTTTTATAAGGCCGTGAAAGTGTGTGGACAATACTTCGTGTAGCACAGAGTACAACTACAAGAAAACATGCGCGCAACAATTTAAGTGGCGCCTCATAGAGAGTTACGGAGGTACTCTCATCCTCCGTAACCACGTACCCTCATCCATAGCCGTGATTTTTCGGCTGAGCACGTTCACAGAGTGATCAGGCCGAACCTCCGCCTTCACTGGCTCTGCGTCATGACGTGACGCCTTGTCGTCTACTTGCCGTTGTCTAAGAGTCAGCGCACGAAGCCTCTCCAGCCTCTCCATTAGCCACCTGGCTTGCGATCCGCATAGAGAACTGTCCAAGCAGCGTGCATTGCGAGCGTTCTGTCGCAGCGCCACTCGTGTCCGGTATTCTGGTAGCAGCAGGCGTTCTGGTCGTTTTGCCGTATAGGAGGAGGTGTAAACTAAAGTCGCTCCATACTACTACTGCTGTGATAAAGGGGCTTTAGTGCAAACGTTAGCCGTCTTTGCAAAGTGCGTGGGGTTGCCATCTGGCGGAGATTAACGAGCGACACGCAACGCCAACATTTTTTTTAACAAATGTAACGCATTTTGAACACTCAAAAAGACAACGTGTTGAGGATTACGCTCCTGCAGAAAATCTGCCCTAGCAACAAAGTGCAATGCACTCAGTTACTGCTATAGACCCTTTCCTTTTTAAAAACACAGGCCCTGGACGTCTTACGGTTTTGCTCACTGACGTAGTCCGCTAAATCTAGCGAGCAAGTGAGTCATTGGCGGGGATGTAAAGTAGCAGGAGTGTGTTAAAATCTCAGCTCACAGATTTTCTACACTCAGCACCTGTACATAACAGTTTTACAAGTAAAGGTTACCGGAAGGTATACAAAAATTTTTGTTGTAGTAGTGAGGCGTAATGCGCCTGTCTTCTATCTCACAACTTAAATATATGCTTTCCACCCAATCAAATATCTTAAAAACGCGCTTTGGGGTCCAGTGCAGTAGACTGAAAAGGCCTGTGAGTGAAAGTTCCTTGGAGCCGCTTTCTAGCTGCTCTGAACGCGCGAGCGAAAGCGTCTATATTAGCGGTATATTTCTCTGGCTTAGCTCTGTGCCTCCTGGGGTCCGGCACTGCGAAAACGGCTCACATTTGTGTCTCGCCTCATCTAGTAAAACGCCCAGAGTGCTTGCGCTTGGGTGTACACAATTACCGGACCCTCTGAAACACTCTATTGAAACAGTCTTCCTGCGTGAAGCGGCGGCCGCTAACGCATAGATGCTGGCGCCCATCCGATACCGAGAGCCCGATGAGCTGCATGCACTCCGCTCGTGTTTTCTTGCAGAGGGACACGATGGTGCAGCTCGACATGTCAGCAATGGCATGATTTACATACCACAACGTAACTATAACAATCCATGGTGCTCACGAAAAGAAAGCTAGAGACCAACACCTGAGCGCTCAGCTCGTTTGAAGTCAACGAACGTTCTACTCAAGCAGACGACACTTTGTGGAGCTGGAAGTTTTTGAGTGTAGTGATAAATTGTCGTTGTGTATTAAAGCGAAGCTTTTATGTCTCTTCCTTCTACTTTCCCACCACCTCTGCGGCTGCTGCTGTCGCTGCTGCTGTGTGGCCCACAGCTTCGGGGCGCGGTTTCAACTAGCGCCTGCGAATTTCCTAATTTTATCGCCCCACCTAGTCTTCTGCCATCCTCGACTGCGTTTCTCTTCGTACCCATTGTGTAACCTTAATGATCCGCCGGTTATCTAACATACGATCTACATGGAAGACAGGGGGAAGGAGGGAGATGAAAATTCGGGACGATGTGCAAAACGAGGACAAGGTCCAAGCGGGACACAAAGTTTCGACAAGTGGACTTGTCTTTTTCAAGGCTACATATGCTGTCCTCGGCATAGTATATACAGGCAGCGCTCTTCTAAAGTGAGAGGGGGTAAGGCGGGCGGGTGCGGCAACGAGCGAAGGTATGTTAACGGCGAGGGTGTAGAATTGAGAATACAGGGGTGCTGCGCACAAGGCCGCTGACACGGTTCTCTGTCAGTCACATGTCAACGGCCATGTGTCAGTCGGCATGTCAGCGGCGTGCACATCACCCTTCCATCACCTGTTTTATTGGTGGTCGTGGACTATCCTGTCTGCGAACGAGATAATAGGAGCTGGCGAAATGGGTGCTCGTGAAAAAATAAACATAGGGATTACTGAAATGGAATTAGTAACTAAATAAAGAAAGGAAAAAAGCGGAAAAGGAAAAGAAAGAGCCGAGCATTACATCCAACCAGGTCATAACACTAATTAGCTTGAACTCTACATCGTACTATCAGATTTCCGTTGTTAACGAGAAAAAGAAGTCATACATTATCCGTAAGTTCAAGACATTACAACCAATAGGCATAAACATTTCAAAAGGAATTTTAGGATCTATTCGCTACGCCCAATTTCATTCTATAGGCAACAACAGTTAGATTTGGTTGCATAGTGTTTTATTCCTTTTTTTCTTCATTTCCTTCGTTTGTTTATTTTATTTATTAATAATTTACTTTCAGTATGATATGATATACATATATATATATATATATATATATATATATATATATATAACGAGCACCGGTTTCTGCGGCTCCTTCCGTTATCTCTTTCAGAGACAGGACAGTCCACGACCACCAGCGAAGCAGCTAACAGAGGGGCGCTGTGCACACCTTTGACACACCAACTGACACACGGCCATTGACATGTGACTCACAGACGTCCGTGTCACCGGCCTTGTGCACAGCACTCCTTTATTCTCAATTTTACACCCTCATCCGCCGTGGTTGCTCAGTGGCTATAGTGTTGGGCTGCTGAGCATGAGGTCGCGGGATTGAATCCCGGCCACGGCGGCCGCATACCGATGGGGGGCGAAAACACCCGTGTACTTAGATTTAGGTGCACGTTAAAGAACCCCAGGTGGTCGAAATTTCCCTAATCCGCCACTACGGCGTGGCTCATAATCAGAAAGTGGTTTTGGCACGTAAAACCCCATAATTTAATTTTAGACCCTCGCTGCTAACACACCTTCGCTCGTTGCCGCGCCCACAGGCCTTACCCGCTTCCCCTTTACAATAACTCTACCTAAATTTATTGTGCGGAGGAAAGCATATGTCTCCTTCAAGAAGACACGACCACTTGTCGAAACGTTGGCTCCCACTCTCACCTTGTTCTCCTTTTGCTCAACGTACTAGATGATCTACACAGCTTCATTTTTTTCTCTTAATGTCAATGAGAATATCGGCTGTCCCCGTTTGCTCACTGATCCACACCGCTCTCTGTCTCTTAACAATGCGCCTAACGTTCTTCATTCTATCGCTCTTTGTGTGGTCCTTAATTTGTTCTCAAAATTCCTTGTCAGTTTCCAAGTTTCTGCACTATATGTTAAAACTTGATAAATGCGCGGATTGTATACCTTTCATTTTGATGATAATGGTTAGCTTTCAGTCAGGAAGTGACAATGTCTGCCGTATGCGCTCTAACTCATTTTTATTGTTCTGTAAATTTCCTTCTCACGGTCAGTGTCCCATGTGAGTAAGTTACCTAGGTAAACGTACCTCTTCACTGACTTCAGAGGCTGACTGATAATGTTGAACTCTTGTTCCCTTGCCCGGCTAATAAAGATTATCTTTATCTTCTGCATATTAATCTTCAACCCTATTCCTACACTATTTCTGTTAAGGTCTTTAATCTTTTGTTGTAACTCTTCCCCCGTGTTGCTGAACAGGACAATGTCATCTGCAAACCGAACGTTGCTGAGATATTCGCCGTTTATCTTCACACCTAAGCGTTCCCAGTTTCATAGCTTGAACACTTCTTCTAAGCACGCATTGAATAGCATCGGAAAGATTGTGTCTCCTTGTCTGACCACTTTCTTGATAGGTATCTTCTTACTTTTATTGTGCACAATTAAGGTAGCTGTAGAACATCTGTAGATATTTTACAAGGTAGTTACGTAAGCGTTCTGTATTGCTCGATTACGTAATGCCTCTATGACTGCTGGTATCTCTACTGAATGAAATGCCTTTTTTAATCTATGAACGCCACATAGAGAGGCTCTTTGTACTCTAGGATTCCTCGATAACCTGATTGATGACATGCATGTGATCCATTGTAGAGTATCTCTTCCTGAAGCCAGCCTGTTCCCTTGGTTGACTAAAGTCTAGTGTTGCCTTTATTGTAGTGGAAATGATCTTGGTGAATATTTTATATATTACTAGAAGTAAGTTAATGAGCCTATAATTTTTCAATCTTCAGTGTCTGCTTTTGTGTGGAACAGTATAACGTTGTAATTCTTCGAGTTCTCCAATACCATTGAAATCGAGGGAGAGTTCTTATAAAGGGCTGCCAGTTTGTCAAGCATTATGAATCCTTCATCTTTCATAAATTCGACTCTTATTCCAACTTCTGCTGCTTTTCCCCTTTTCATGTCTTGCAAGGCTCTGATAACTACATCGCTAGTTATAGAAGGAGCCTCCAAACCTGTTCGTTATTACTTCGAATGGAGGTCTCGTGGCAGCTCTGGGTACTGTGCAGGCCTGTATAGAATTCTTGCGCTGCTTTTACTATATCTTCAATATAGCTGATGATAATATCACGCTTATCCTTCAGTGCATATATCTTGCTTTGTTATGTGCCATGTTTCCTTCTCACTTATTAACAGCGGAGCTGTTTAAGCTTTAGTTCTGCAGTGGAGAATTACCAGAAAACTCAGCCCAACTGTGCGCCACATCACGTTGCCTAGCGACCACCTGCGAGAGCACCGAGCCATGTAACCTCCTCGCACCCTATTCGCGTAGGGTGGAGTCGTGACGTCCGAGTAAAAGCTCAGAACAGCCGCCGCGGCGTCACACCTCTCTCCTCCGCTACTCCATGCTGGTGTGCTGCTGCTATGGGAACGCCGAATAAAGCCAGGACGTGCCAGACAAGAAGCGGCTTAGCAGGTAAACGCCATACGGCCTAGTGAGAAGCGATGCCTCGTCGCCGAACTGTTCCGGAACACAGCGCTGCTGCTGCAGCTGAGAAGAGGCGACACCGAGTCGATGATCTGGAGTTTCAGCCCAGGGAATGCGAGAGTGGGGGCCTGAATGCGCAACCTCACAGATAGAGTGATTCCGGCCTGCGACTGCTCGAAAACATCCACCGTCAAGCCCACCGAGACAACTTAGCAAAAGCTAGCATAACCGCGCAATACCTAGAAACATCTTAGCCAAGTTTACCATAACCTCGCAAAACCTAGAAACTACTTAGTTGAGCCTACCAGCAACTTAGCGAAACCCAGCATAACCTCGTAACACCTACAAATAACTAAGGCATGCCACGTAAATGCTAGATGATCACAAGCCCCGCAGTTGACTCCAGCCTTGCAGCGCTAGTGCTAGCTGTGTACGTTTTTTTTTTTTTTCATGCAGCATTCTTTTTTACTGGTTCTCCTTCCTCAAGGTAAAATTTCAAATATCCATCATTTTCTCATTATCGATCAGTCTTGACAATTCCACGAATTCTGCGGGATCTCTTGAGTTGGACACTTTCATTCTTTGTAGTTTCTTTATTAGGTCAATTGTTACTTCGGAGAACTTACCTACTGGTCGCCCTGGTGCCTTACATCTGACTTCAATTGTTTCTTCTGAGGCCAGCCTAGTTACGGTTTAATTCATTACCTCTATGGAATCTTCATCTCTCTGTTCTAAGGCTGCATATTTGTTTGCAAGTACCATCCTGAATTGGTCTGCTTCTAACCCTACTACGTCTCGGTTGGCCTATTTGTTCCTGACCAATTTTACGCTTTTCCGTTCTAGCTGAGGTGAATCCTAGACTTCACTAACCTATGATCACTGCAATTTACGTTGCCTAACACTTCTTCCTCCTGCACTCTGCTGTGATCGGCAGAAAGCATGAAATATATTTCATTTCTTGTTTCATCATTAGCGTTTTTCTAGATCCACATTCTGTTGCTACACTTCCTCGAGAAGGTGTTTGTTATCCGCATATTATTCCTTTCGGTAACTTCTACCAGCATCTCTCCTCTAGCGTTCCTAGAATCGACGCAGTAGTTACCAAGTGTGGTACTACAGTGTGATGAGTGGTACTAAAGTGTGATTACTACAGTGTGATGAGCCTGCACTTTTCGCATCGTGAATTCAACATCTTCGTAAAAGTGATCTATTTCATCATCATCGTCATGACTGGAGGTTGGAGCATAGGCCAGTACTACCTTTATTCTGACCTCTTATTAAGTTATATTACTACTGCTACCCTCTCATTTATGCTGTAGAATCTGTCAAAGTTGCCCGCTATGGACAGGTGCATTAAAAACTTTATTAGGGTCCTTTAGGGCCCGCATTAAAGCTCAGTGGGCTGCTCCCACGTCGGGACAAAGAGGCCGAGCCTCTCCGCCGCGTCGCGGGCCCGTTGGACAACCCATAACTGTTCTTCGAGTTTGGGGCTGTGTAGGACCGCATCCCAGCGTGAAGTGTTGCTTTCATTGCCGCTGTGTCCTTAGGAATTAGGAATCGTACCCCGTATCGCTTCTTATTATGATTTCCTCTATACCAGAGGACCTGACAGTTAGTCAGCACTCTATAAGCCTCACCAGTTATTCTAACCTCACTAAAGGCCAATAGTATCCTAAACAATGCCTTATAGTTCCTCGGAGTCCAGTTAAGCTAGTTTCACTCGAGGGAGTTTGGGTGTTATGCATTGCAAGGGTGAGTTTCCAATGGCGGTCTGTCCGGTTTCAGAGATTCTTAGCACCCTTTGCTGCATTGCCGCTTTCACCGGCCCCTTGGTCAGATGCTCCGCAGCTGCCGGTGACTGAGGGCCAATGGTTGATCGAATGAGTCATCTATAAGAGTACGCAAAAATGTTATAATAGAATCCCAATTTTTGGGATCTGTGGAGACACACATGGCATGTTTGTCAGGGTACGATTCGTGCGCTCAGTGAGGCCGTTTGCCTGAGCGTGGTAAGGTGGCGAGTGCCGGTAATGACATCCATGAAGACGTAGTATTTCAATAACGCCTGCCGTATTCAGCCGTCCAGGATCACTAACCACAACCACAACGCGTGGAGCAACGTGACGGAAAATGACGATGTAAAGAAGGAAAAATGAAACGCCAGATGCTCTATTTGATTCAAGCGCCGCTGTCTCAGAAAAGTCCACAAAGAAATTATTACCAGGACGCCAAACACAATTTCAGGAAGGGACCTAGCACGTCGAGACCAAGTTAATCAAAAGGCAGGCCGGCAGTTTAACTAGCTGCAGTGCACCTGCAGGGGACGCCGTTGATTGCTCATGGGGTTGGCAAAAGGCACAACAGCCAACATGCTGTTTCGCTGTCTTCCAAAACTTAGGCTCATAAAAACTCTTGCGCAGTGGGCGCAGTCTCCGCGTAAAGCCATGGTGGCGTGACGTGCTGGTACCGTTCATGGTGAGAAGGATCATATGCCTCAATGTCTGGGGAACCACGAAGAGAAGTCGAGCATCTTGAGTAGAATAACTTTCTTATACAATAACTCTTCAACAAAAAGGGAAAGATGATTCCTGTGCTCATGACCAAGTGACGCCAAGAATAGTTCCAAAAAAGAAAGGGTGATGCTGTTGCTTACTCTTGAAAGCAGTGGCATCTGCAAACTCTGCAGAGATGGCAGGGAGGATTTCATTTAAGTCACTATCCGTATCTCTCGTACTTGCTAAATTCGAGATAAACAGTCATCATCCGTGTGACAGCGACCACTCTTGTAAGTGATAGAATGGTAGCACTCTTGAAGCCACAATGACCACCGAGGTTGATGGGTTGCATAGTCCAATAGGTCAACCTGCAAATAATATGGTTGTCTGTCACTGCCCTGAAATGGCCGCCGTAAAATTGCGGTCGAAACTTATGGGTGGAGAAGATTACCATGATGCCTTCTATTTCGATTAGTGTATAATTTCTCTCAGCCTTGGTGAGAGTACGGCTTGCGTAGGTGAGGACATGCTGGCGCCAGCCATGTGTCTGTACGAGTACTGCTTCAGCTCCCAGAACACTAGCATCTGTGTAAAGCACACTTGGGGCGTCAGTATAAAAGTGGCGCAAAATTAGAGCTGAGGTGAGCAGAAATTTAGTTGGCACAATGCGGACTCATACTCAGCAGTCTATGTGATCGGTGCGTACTTTTGGAGGCATGACATGAGTGGGTGAACTAGGCCTGTGAAGTCTTCAATGAAATGGCAGAAGTACGAACACAATCGCAGGAAGCTGTGGATGTCTTTTTAACGTCTTCAGCTGGTTGAAGCCATGAGCTGCTGTGAGCATCTGGGCAACTGGGCTTTGCCGACGAGGAAACAAAAAACAAGTGCTTGACGCTCAGGAAAGTGGCATTTTCGGAGTTTAGAATTAGTGAAGTTAACCGAACGCAGTCAAGAAAAACTTCGAGTAATTGGTGGTGCTCGTGAAAGTCTTACCGTAAATGCCAACAACGTCCAGGTAAATCATGCATATTTTTCATCGAAGTCTGCGCAAGGTTGTGTGTATGAATCATTAGAACGTCATCGAAGCATTACACATACCTACAGCCAATTTGTTAAGTGAAAGGCATTACATTAACAGTCCATCCGGCGTTGAGGCAGCCTTGCTCTTGTCTGGCGGGTGCATTTGTGCCTGCCAATAGCCTGACCTGTCGACAGAGGAAAACTAAGAGGCAGAATGTAAAGTGTATATGGCACCATCTATACGTGCGAGCATGTACACATCCTCCTTCGTGACTGCTTTCAGGTGTCGGTAGTCGACGCAGAATCGCCACGAATTAACTTTTCTCTTGACCAATATAAGTTGGCCAGGGACTATTGAGCTCCTGGAAGACGTCTTTTAGTAGCAATCTGCAGCTTGTTCGGCAGTCACTTTGCGTTTGGTAGGAGAAACGCATTACTACTTCAGTCGTATTGGTCATGCTGTGCCAGTAATGATGAAGTAGGGTACATGGTCGCGCGGTGATGAAGATAGGTACGCTTATGCAAAGTAAAACGCTGCCGCGTAACAGGCAAGCAGCTTTTAGAGCGCTTATTGCTAGGGAAAACGGGAGCGGTTTGTCAATCATGCTCCTAAATATAGAAAAGTGGCCACTGAGTGGTGAGCTTGCTTTCGTAGAAATGGCAACCGCACGAGTTCCGACAACAGCACCTTCCTGAAAGCGTGCTACCTTTAGTCTGACAAGCAAAACAGTAGCCTCGGAGGACACATTAGCCGCCCACACGTGAGCACACCGGTCTACAATTTCGATAAGTGACAGAGGGACAAGGACATTTTTGGGCAGAGTGTTGACGCATTCGGGTCCAATTAATCCGGCGGAAAACAAAGGACAGATGCCCTATCAGGTAACTGGGATGAACACTGCGCTCGGCGCGGGCAAAAGTACGTCAGTTGGCAGGGAAAACTCTTCCTGACGACTGGATGGAACTTCGTCAAGCGCTCGCGTTGGATATCGCTGCTGAGTAAAATGTCTACAGCCCTACAATGTAGTGTTGCTTCCCACTACCACAAATGACAAGATACAGAATTATGTCATGAAGGGGCATTCTACTACAGTAATTTGAATTCGGAGTGCCTTGCTATAAACGGTTATATCACACGGGGCATACTCCCAAAGGACGTGACAGCTTCCTGTCGACTTAACGAAACGTGGTATTTCCGTCGCAGGCAAATATTACTTTTGGTCGTAGCCGGTTCTTGAAAGACACGTCACAGACATAGAAGGGCCAGTATCTACCAAAGCCACAGTATTTATGCCATTGACACAAGCACACACTTTCTTTTTTAACATTATGTCAGGGGGCGGCGTTTGCAAAAGTTACCGTTCCGCGACCTCGCCTCTATCGGTGACACATGCTAGTCTCCCAGCTGGGCGGCGTAGGCGAGCGGAGACATATAGATTAGCGATCAACGTGTCTGAGTGAGCAGTGGTGTCAAGCTGCGCACAGACACTGAGGAGTTATTCCTTGGCGTGTGCGTGTATTTTCGATGTGGCAGGCCAAAAGCTTCCAATGGCTGTAAGAATGTTGTTTCTTGCAAGCGAGGCGGATATGCCCGATCTCGTGGATGACTTTGTGGCCGATGGCGCAGATATCTGGTGATGTGTCCCTGAGCACTGGAGCTGTAGCACACAGGTGGGCGACGATTTTCTTTGAAGTGGGTCACAGATCTCCAACCCGTATTAAAGACGGGTGACCCACGCCGAGGTTGTCTTTCATGTCCACCTTCAGACCTCGTAGATTGTGGCTGGATCATAGTATTAGAGGCATGGGTGTTGTAAACAAAGCGATCGCTGCAAGCAGGGTTTACTTACAAGAGGATAGACGGTTAGCGTAGGGCAAGCGTCATCGAAGTAAGCCATCGTTCTACTTCGTACATATGTATTAAAAAGAATATTTAGCGCTTGCTCACATCGGGTAAGAGTTGCAAGAGTGCCAGTACATGGCCATGTTGAGGCGTGGGAGCAATTTTCATGAGCTCAGGCGCCTTCCGCGGTCAGACGAGCACAGCTGCCTTTAGCACAAAGACTAACCACGGGAAGATATAGTGATTCGCCGTTTGAGCGCGTTGGCATAGTTGCGCCTTGAGAAATAAAGTTATGACGAACAGTCTTTCGTTAACAATCGCCTTGCATAAACTGGAGGAGTTGTGTGGAGCAAATTATAGGAAATTACCCGAGTTAGTCATTTAATGCATAAGCTCAAATGCAACATTGTGCGTCGCATTAGGAATGCTCCTCCACTTTCCTACTAGCTTCGTTTTTTTTTTTTGTAGTAATCCTTCCGCTTTCCAAAGCATGCTCTCCTTGCGCGCCCGACAACTCGGTTCTGGAGAGCGGTTTCAAACTAACTAATAGTACTCAACGGCTCACTTTCCAACCTATAATTGTGACGAGATCATCATATTTATCAAAGGAAACAAGTTCAAAAGCACTTCCTGTTGTGCTAGTTGGCAGCTGTTCATTATGAAATATAAGGACGCCAAATAAACGTACACACACAAGAGACACACACCCTGTCCCGTTCTCTTCTCTTGTGTGCGTCCATTTATTTGGCGTCTTTATATTTTATACGGAACAAGTTCGTTAGTAGCGTGGCGAAATGAGAAAACAAAATAAGAGTGTGGAGTCGTTCCATCTACGGAATTCACTATTTCTTGTACCTCCTTCGGTGCTCATATCGCTCGAGAGCAGACAACAACAGAAGAAGTAAATAGGCTGATTTTCTACCGGTTACTCTCAGTACTTATTCCTATTACTTGCGAAATGGCAAGCGATAGCTAGCGGGCATCCATACGAATTTCAATAAAAGCGTTGTTATTGTTGCGCATGCCATAAATGAATAATGACTTCAAAATGTTATCATGGAAGTTTAGAATATTTTTTTCTCCCTTTAAGAGGCAGAATAAAAAAAGGAAAAGGAACAAGCAGTGACGCGCACCCGAGTAAGCGCATAGAAGGTAGCGAAGAAAGAGAAGTCAATTTGTGCTTTGCGTCCATAGCTTTGTACCTACCGACAGTCATGCTGAAAATACACACAATTTCTTTGTTTATGCTTCCAGCCTGAAATTTGTTTATATCTCTACTGCCGAAAACCGGATGCAGAAGATTAACAGCGCCGGGACATCTTGTCAGAACAGTAACGAGGGATAGTTCCACGAAAGTTGGTGGAAACGGAGAACGAAGCCAGCGGGAGATTTTGACAGAAAGCTGAGCGATTCGACAAGACTCTAGCAGTCTTTCCACTGGCGCCTACAGTAAACAGTCCGTGTGCCAATGTGACAGCGTCGTATGGAGTGTGACTAAAACAGTCTATTTTGCAAACTCCACGACTTACCGAAAGTGAACGAACCCACAATGTCTTGCAGCATGAATACACTCAAAGGAAAAAATGGCGGTGCGTCAGTAACTATAAAATGAGCGGAAACACAACATTTATACGGGGACGTATTACCAACCAAGCTGTTTAGGCTTGTACATGGGATACGTACATTATGAAATCTCACATTTATTTAATACAGTACCAAACTACGCAGGCACGCGCACCGCATGACCCATGCCTATACCGAAACCGCTGCTGCAGCTGCGTTTGCCCCTCCGAGGCGCGTGACGTAAGAACCATAAAGGCGCAGGCCACGTCTTTTTTTTTTACAACGTGCGTAGTTACGTGATTGTTAAAACTATTCTCCTGCTGTATAATATTTCGAACCTTTCCTTGTACGAACTTGTAAAAACATCGCTACTGCTCCTACCTTGTTCCTGCGATTCGTGTTCGTTTGTTTGCTTGCACGTTCGTTTATTTCAACGGAGTGACCGAAGCCTCGTGTCATGTATTCTTGTATCTTTTTTGTGCATGGCGTTTGGGTTGTGGCAGTTTCTGTATTTCTTCTTTTACCCTTTTATTATTACAATGGCGAAGCGCAGGCCATGTACATTTTTATTCGATATGCTCAAATCAATGCGTATAATGAATTATTGCCACTGCAATATGTCGTATGCTTACTTACGTCTTTACTACACTTTTCTACGACTTTTCTACCTTCTATAAGCATTTCTTTCTTTGTTTTAGTTTCTCCGCACGCTACCACTCCTGTGTAAGGATGGCTGAAGGTTTGTCAAGCCACGAAAGTGCACCTTTTTTTCTCTAAACACCTTTTTTGCTTTGCATAGCTCAAAAAGTAAACTTCCTTCATTGACGTGCACACGAGCCGCCACCACAACCGCTGCTGCAGCCGAGCCAGCACCTCCGACGTGAGCTACATTATAAGCGCAGAAGCCTAGGCAACGTGCACAGTCGCTTCGCCACACTCTTTCGCCCTCTCGGGATTCATTAAACGGGATATATAAACAAATGAATCGCCCTACGGTCAACTAGCTAGAGAAAGAGCACTTTATATTACACATATATATATATATATATATATATATATATATATATATATATATATATATATATATATATATATATATATATATATATATATATATATATATATATATATATATATATATGTATATATATATATATATATGGTGTGGTTAGGTTACGTATTGCATGGTTATTTCCCCAAGAAAATGTGGCGTCTTTCTTCAAGAGGTCGGTAGGGGACGTGCGATGGTCGCAAAATCCTTCACAAAGCGTCGGAAATAATAGCACAGCCCTACGAAACTACCAACGTCCTTGGTAGACTTCGGAACAGGAAAGTTCGTAACAGCGCGAATTTTTTCCGGATCAGGTTGCACGCCTCTGGCGTCCACGAGGTGTCCAAGGACGGTGATTTGGCGGCTAGCGAAGTGACATTTTGACGAGCTCAAATGGAGACCGGCGCGGCGCAACACGTCAAGAATCGCTGAAAGACGGTCTACATGCGTGTCAAATGTGGGCGAATAAACGATGACGTCCAGATAGCACAAGCAGGTGGAGCACTTGAACCCCTGAAGTAAAGAGTCCATCATTCGTTCGAAGGTGGCGGGCGCGTTACAGAGATCGAAACGCATCACCTTGAACTGATAAAGGCCGTTAGGGGTAATAAATGTAGTCTTCTCTCGGTCCATGTCGTCGACGGATATCTGCCAGTAGCCGGACAATAAGCCGATAGAAGAAAAATAGGTGGCACCGTACAGGCAGTCTAGGGCGTCATCAATACGTGGCAGAGGGTACACGTCCTTTTTGTGATTTTGTTCATGTGGCGATAATCGACACAAAAACGCCACGTGCCATCCTTCTTTTTACAAGTACGACGGGAGAAGCCCAGGGACTAAAAGAAGGCTCGATAATGTCCTTTGCAAGTATCTTTTTGACTTCCTGTTGGATAACAGCTCGTTCGGACGCAGAAACACGATATGGACCTCGGTGAATAGGGTTCGCATCGCCAGTGTTTATGGGATGGGTCACGACGGACGTTTGACCTAATGGTCTATAGTAAAAATAAAAAATGTCGCGATAGCCTTCAAGAACGCGGCAAAAAGCTTCAGCTTGAACAGGTGTAAGGTCAGAGGAAACCATCCTCTCAATGTCGACGTCAGTACCGTGCGATGACGTCACGGTATGGGCTGAGCTGTGACGATCTTCCACTGTGAATGGCTCGATCTCACCATACTGCAAAGCGCTAACCACAGTTAATGAAATCGCCGAGGCAGAACTTGCGCGGTTAGCGCGAAATTGACAAGGGGAAGGCAGGTGCGGTTACAAGTAATTGTCAGCACAGTGTTTGGCACGGTAACACCATGTATAAGTATAACGGCCGGAATTGGTGCGACCACGTAAGTACCATCAGGTACAGCTGGTGAGGACAACAAGTCGACGTGTGTCACAGATTGAGGCGGTAGGCGAATAAAATCCATGCAGCTCAAATGGCTTGGAGGCGGGTCCACATGGCCGGCAAGAAGAGGCAAGTCAAGGCGAAGTGAGCCGGCCGAACAGTCAATGAGGGCAGAATCCAGACCGAGAATGAGTGCGTGAGGGCAATGCTCGATGACGGTGAAGAGAACGACGGTTTGTCTCCCAGCAATGGTGACGCGGGCAGAGCACATGCCAGTAATAGCGACAGTCCCTCCGTCGGCGACTTGTACAACTCGGTCCGGGGGGGGGGGGTCAGAACTTTCTTGAGCCAACGGCGAAGAGGAGCACTCATAATGGACACATGCGCCCCGGTGTCAATCAACGCGCACACAGGAATATTGTCGACGAGAACGTCCAAAAGATTCTTGTTCGTGGGTAAAGTGAAGCGACGATTTCGTGCCAATTTCGTTATTGCAGCTTCACCTCCAGAAGCTGCAATGCCTAGTTTTCCGGTCGGGGGTGCTGTGAGTAGCTCGGAGAAGGAGCACGGCGTGGCGGGGGCGAACGATATTGACGACAGAAGGGAGAAGGTGAGCGGGAGTAGCGGGTCATGTCAAAGGTGTCGCAGGGTCAGATGATGGAGCGGGCATAGAAGGGGCGAGGGTGGCAATCAGGAGAATAACGCACCGGAGAAGTCCAGCGGCTGCGGCAGTGGCGAGCGACATGTCCTATGCGTCGGCAGTTAAAGCAGATCGGCTTGTCGTTCACGGTTCGCCATTCGGAAGGGTTGCGCTGTCCATAAGAGCAGTAAGAAGGGCGCGGTGGGAACGTGCGTGGAGGAAGAGGTTCCGAGCCTAAGGAACGAATGGATTGCAGGCCGACCTTGGACAAGCTTTGAAGGACGACGGCCTGGATCAAGGATATTGTCACTGGAGAATGATCAGGCGACGGGAATCAAGGGCCACCGGTAGTACCGCATCGAGCTCACGACGAATGATGCGGGTGAAGTTGTCACAACGCGACGGATGGTGGAAGAGGTCGTCGCAGGATGACGTAGCAGCTATGTTGGGAAGTCGCGTGATGTGTGGGGATACCCAGCGGCTTTCAGCATGCTCAAGATGGCGGCACTCCTCGAGGATCGTATCGACGCTGGTGACGTTCGTAAACAGCAGTAAATTGAAGGCGTCCTCAGCAATGCCTTTGAGGACGTGGTTAACCTTATCGTCCTCAGACATGGTCGGGTCACCCTTGGCAGAAAGGGCCAAGACGTCGACAATGTAGGACACGTGGGACTCGGTCGACGTCTGTACAGGTGTGGCAAGGACTTTCTTGGCATTGACTTGACGACCGAAGGGATTGCCAAAAAGGTCGCGGAGCTTCTCTTTGAAGAGATCCCAGCTCGAGATCTCCTCTTCGTGAGTCTGGAACCATGCAAGTGGAGCTCCGTCGAGGTAGAAAAGAACGTTCGCAAGCATAATAGTCGGATCCCACCTGTGACTGGTGCTGACACGTTCGTATAAGCGGAGCCAGTCGTCAACATCAGGACTGCCGACTCCGTTGAAAACACCAGGATCCCGAGGGGGGGAAACGGCGACGTAGGTCGGAGCTGCAGGCGCAGACGGTTGCATAGATGAAGTGCCCCCAGCAGGCGCCGAAGTTGCACCGTCGCCGTTGCAACCGCTGCGAAGCTCTATGACGGGTACAGGGAACGTCCACCTCCACCAAGGTAATGTTACGTGTAGCTGATGTACAAGTCTGTTTACAATATGTTTACACGTAGACCAACGGTGGCAAAGATGGCGACGCTATATCAAGCGGGGCCACGTCGTCGTCTTTCTCCTCAGTGCAGTCACACTGTGGTGGCTGTTGCGTAGTAATATATATATATATATATATATATATATATATATATATATATATATATATATGTATATATATATATATATATATAGTTGCGCTAAAGCTACATGATGATCGGAGGAAGAGGAGACCGAAGTCCGCTTTTCTTTGCAGCGGCTCGGTGTCGGCGCGGCCCCTTCTACTCCGTTCATCTTTAAATAAACGCACCCCGTCGTCGCAGTTTTGGTGGACGGTGCAGCGTAAAACAACGGTGCCCCCGAAGAACGATGACGAACCACCCGCAGGAGCGCCATCTATGGAGCTTCGCCGAAGTCGCCGAATTGCCGGTCTGCCATGATAGATGGCTTCGCACGGCGTAAACCTGCCACCTTCTTCCAACTGCCCATGGCGACCCTTCATCGAATTACGAATCTTCGCTGGAAAATCCGGGGAAGACCTGGACCCATGGCTCAGCTTTTACTAACGCGCAAATCGGCTTACTTAATTACGCTGCTTAATTATCCTGCTTATCTGAATGGCTTGAACACCACGAAGAAAGCATGACGACTGGGAAAAAGTGCGTAGATAACATCAGGAAGTGCTTTGGAGATCCTGCAGCTAAAAAGAAGCTTGCAGAGAAAACCCTAACGCAGCGAGCCCAAGTTCTCGGCGATACCTGCCCGACGCACATTGAGGAAGTGCTGAAGTTGTGCAAGGCCCAGGACCTTCAGATGACAGAAGAGGACAAAGATGGTCATCTTTTAAAAGGCATTGCCGAGGGCATGTGCCAGTTCGTCAATGGAAAAGACAGTCTAGGCGCCGTAATTGACCTCATTCGGCACTGCTGCACATTTGAAGCCTTGAACGCTCGGCGTATCACACCGAAGTTTGATCGTCTGTCCAACGTAACTAACGGCCCCAGGGATGATGTGGTGCCCGTTCCATTTGACCTTGCGTGAGTTATTCGGCAAGTTGTGTGCGAGAAGCTTGACCGACGTGAGGCGGCTTCCCTCTTGACTCCGCGGGATCGAGATCCCTTTTCCGACTGCGACTTCCGTGTGAGACGTCCATCAACGCCGCCTCCATAGACGCCTACAACTTCGCTCCACGTTCAAGAGCGCCAAACCCTACTATGAACGCGCATCCCAATTATCAGTTCCACGAAGGTTGCTCACCCAGACCACCTGCAGTTTCTCAAGATTGGGACGGTCGTGCCAGTTATCCTGCTACTGACAATTTCGGTGCGTTCCGGAAGCGCTCCATCAGCTTCAAATGCGGTTTTCGCGGTCATGTCGCCAGATTTAGTCCTCATCGCCGTTGCGTCACCACCGTCCCATGAGTGACAGCGCACCTTTTATCGGCGTAGCTATCAGCACGGCGACGGGACCCGCTGGCCTTCTGACTCCGATAGCACGACAAACCACTAGGCTAATTACGGTAGCGACTCGCCAGCTTCTGTGCGGAGCTTGACGCCACCGCCTTGACGCCAGTGCTGGTCTCCATCTCCACGACAACGTCTGACGTCACCGTCGCCGGAAAACTAGGCGGCGCGACCAATGGAGGTAAGATCGCCAGCCATCAACTACATGCCCCTATGCCTCCGCCAGTCCCTGTGTGTCATAACAATATTCGTGTTTTAGCGGACACTGTTGCTACGTTCGCCTTAGTGGACACAGGAGCGAGTGTGTCCGCTATCAGCCTGGATTTCAAAACCCGACTAGGCCGTAAAGTGATGTTTCGCTGAGATAACGCTAACACATTTCGTGCTGTTCGTCAACTGATGTTCCTGCTCTATTCCGGACCCACACTTCGCCATTTAGACCCATCTGCCACAACAGAATTGCACACCCATGCGAGTGGAATTGGTGTCGGCGCCATTCTCGTCCAGCGTTTTGGTGACACCGAGCATTACCTGTACCAGCCGTTCGTTGAGCAAGGCTGAAAAGACTTGCGCGGTCACTTAGCAAGAGTGTCTCGCTGTCGTCCTTGCAGTCCAGAAGTTCCGCCCATATTTCTACGGGTGCCGCTTCACGATCGTTACAGATCACCCTTCACTGTGTTGGTTGGTTGGTTGGTCTCTGCGACCCGCTTGGCCGCCTTGCTCGATGGGCGCTACGTTTGCAGAAATTTGACTTTGCCGTCCGTTACAGGAGTTGCCGACATCTTGCGGACGCCGATTGTCTTTCGAAGCTCCCTCTACCAACCAGTGCATATCACACCGACAATTTCGATGAGTTTCTGGCTGCCATCGACAACATTCTTTTTCCTGGCCTGGACACTTTCCGGGAAGAGCAGCGTGACGACCACAGCCTGGATGCTCTCTTCGCCTCAGCTGCTCAACCAACAGGTAAAAATGGCTTTGTCATCCAAAATGTCCTGCTCTAGAAGAAGAATTAGGTGGCTGGTGGTGCCCACCTCCTCTTAGTGGTCCCTAAGAACTTGAGAACCCACGTGCTCCGTGCAATGCAAGACGACTCGACGGCTGGACACCTAGGATTCACCAGAACATACCACCGTATTCGGGGCCGACTGTACTGGACTAGTATGCGCGGGCATATAGAAAAGTATGTGGCCAGTTGTACAAAGTGCCAGCGATTCAAGCGCCCTAATACTGCTCCGGTCGGACTTCTTCACCCTGTGGCGCCACACCATATCCTTTCAAAATGGTTAGACTGAACCTTCTCGGCCATTTCCAACGCTCAACAAACGACAACCGTTGGATTATAGTCTGCTTTAGCAATCTGACGCGTTGTGCTGAAACCACAGCGATGCCAATTGCCACGGTTCTTGATGTTTCGAGCTTTCTCCTGTCATCCTTTCCACTGCGTCATGGGCCACTTCTTGTTATTGTGAGTGATCGTGGTCGCCAGTTCGTGGCCAACGTAGTCGAAGAGCTGTTGCGTATCTGTGCTTGCCAGTTTTGCCATATGACCCCGTATCACCCGCAGACAAACATTTCGTCGAGCGTACTAACAGAACTTTGACCAACATTCTTTCGATGTATGTCGATTCGAGCACAAAATTTGGCATGATATCGTGCCTTTTATCACATACGCCTACAACACTGCAAAACATGAAACTGATGGCTACAGTCCTTTCTGTCTTCTTTATATCAGACCACCCCACAGCTTCCTTGGCACCATTCTACCTTTTAATCCTCATGCGAACTCTACTATTGCCCAGACTCTCTGCCGCACTGCAGAAGCACGCCGCATAGCTCAGCTCCGTACGTTGGCATCCCAGGACCACTACAAAATGAGCTACGATTCACGCCAAAAGAATATGTCTTACGACAAAGGTGGCATAGTATGGCTTTGGACACCACTTCACAAGCGCGGCCTGTGCCCGAAGTATTTAGGTCATTACACCGGTCTTTTCGTCATCACCAATCGCCTAAGTGATGTGGCCTATTTGATTGCTCGTCTCGATTCTAATGGCTACCGGTCTAAGAAGACGCAGCTTGTTCATGTCGCCCGCCTGAAACGCTGTCATCCTCCTGACTCTGAGTGGACGTAACAGTTACTCGCCCAGCGGGCTTCGTCTGTGAAGGGAGGAGTGTGGCGCCAAAGTTACAGGAAGAACAGAGGAAGAGGAGAACGAAGTGCGCTTGTCTGTGCAGCGACTCGGTGTCGGCGTGGTCCCTTTTCATCAATTCATCTTTAAGTAAACGCGCCACGTCGTAGTGGTACATATATATATATATATATATATATATATATATATATATATATATATATATATATATATATATATATAAAGTGTTTTTCTTGCAACGCTGAATGTATGTGGTTCTGTTTGGGCCCAAGGTATTAAACCTATTTTCGGAAGTTAGCGGAGTGCATGAAACCTTCTTATCCACTGCCGCTGGTCGGCCCGGTATTGCACTATGTCCAGAATCGGTGCAGACATTCCTGTCGCCTATACCAACGTGAGCCGTCTAGGGTACTCCTTTGGAAACGCATGCCCTGTATTGAACTATCTTCGGCACTAGCGCACACATTAGCATCCCCCTACGCCCGTAACCTGGGTGGCAGGCGGGGGTGCATACAAGGGCTAGAGGTAAACAGCTAGCTGTAATAACCAAAGAAGCTAAAGCTTCCCTGGGCGCAGCCCAACTAGCAATACTCACCACTTTTGTTGAGGGGCTTGAAGCGGAGTCCACTTCAAGCCTCCCAACTGGGGTGCTATGCAGGATGCGCCGAGTTTGGCGAAACTCGGGATCTTCACGAGCTCTGGCGACACCCCAAGATGAAAGCACGAATGGTACCGAGACACATTTTATCTTTCGACAAGCCTCCAGTTTCATTGGTTTATCTAGATTCACTCTGGCTGGCTATCATTCCTTGGGCGTTGCCTTCTGGGCGGTCGACAAACTGGGGCTCACGTGATCATACCGTCGGTGCATGGTCTTGCCTTCTTTCAATTGTTTGTCGTTCCGCCGAGTGCATTACATGCACAAGCGAGTTATAAAACAAACGCATTTAGTACAATATTATTAGTTAGTTTAACGTGGTTTAGAAGCATTTTAAAGCTTACAACATGTACACTGAATGTGCATTAGACTAATTTGTAATTTAGTACGCTTCGCATTATACCACGAGGGAACGCTGTGGTGGCGTCATCACATCCATTCACCGGGCGAGCATGGCGGCTAAACATCGAAGAGGCCCAGTGTAAACAAACTCGTACAACGAGCTTGCAGTGCGCGACTTAGTGATCAGGCTCGACGATGACCACTATTTCTTGGATAGTTCTGTTCCTCCGTCAGCAATCTTTCCGTGCACCCCGTAAGACTCCCAATAGCTTCGGCGATTTTACAGATCGCAACGCGCACCTACTGTTCACGACGCAGTGCTGAAGAAACAACTTGTCCGGTGTTGCTTCTGCGAGTGCGCCGAGTTCCTCCAATCTGCGTGACTGCGAGCGTGACTGCGAGGTGGGCGAGCATGGCGGCTAAACATCGAAGAGGCCCAGTGTATACAAACTCGTACAACGAGCTTGCAGTGCGCGACTTAGTGATCAGGCTCGACGATGACCACTATTTCTTGGATAGTTCTGTTCCTCCGTCAGCAATCTTTCCGTGCACCCCGTAAGACTCCCAATAGCTTCGGCGATTTTACAGATCGCAACGCGCACCTACTGTTCACGACGCAGTGCTGAAGAAACAACTTGTCCGGTGTTGCTTCTGCGAGTGCGCCGAGTTCCTCCAATCTGCGTGACTGCGAGCGTGACTGCGAGGTGGGCGAGCATGGCGGCTAAACATCGAAGAGGCCCAGTGTATACAAACTCGTACAACGAGCTTGCAGTGCGCGACTTAGTGATCAGGCTCGACGATGACCACTATTTCTTGGATAGTTCTGTTCCTCCGTCAGCAATCTTTCCGTGCACCCCGTAAGACTCCCAATAGCTTCGGCGATTTTACAGATCGCAACGCGCACCTACTGTTCACGACGCAGTGCTGAAGAAACAACTTGTCCGGTGTTGCTTCTGCGAGTGCGCCGAGTTCCTCCAATCTGCGTGACTGCGAGCGTCACGAACATTACATAGTGTGGGCAAAAGGCAGACATCCTATATAGCTACGATGCGACAAGGAGGTGGTAGCGACGATAGATCTCGCTACCAACACAGTGAAGGAGACGTCGACAAACTGCAGATAAGTATATTTCTACTGTTTCATATTTAGCATAATAAGAGTGCACGGATTAAGTCACTTTCGTAGTAACGAACTGAATGTCCAGCAGTTTAAAGAAGGCAGTGAGAACCAATGAGTGTTCGGGCTTTTACATGCAAGTGGGCCCGCGAAAATATGGAAAACATGAAGGTAACCTTCACTAACTTGGTGAGAAAACAGAAATTCATGAGTGACATTAAGCCCGCAAAATTTATGGAAGAGTATCTTTATCCAGGTGAAATATCAATAGCAGGTACTGATATAAAGCAAGAAACTTATACAAATCGTGATTGCCACGTTACCGATATCCTTGAAAAAAGTTTAGAATCATTGCATTCTACCGGTTATGCAATATGGGACATAAACCCGGAGGTTAACAAAGAAACTTGAGATGTCAAGGACTCTGCAGAAAGCGAAGTAACAAAAATTGTTGGAGATAGCTTTAAGGCAGGAAGACAGTGGCGTAGTAAACCGTGGCAACTGGTATGCTAGCTGAGATAAGGAAAAAAAAAGGAATCGGCAGGCAGGCCATGCACGTATTCGATCACTTGTTGCCAATTCATAACAGGTGATTACATAAGCATGACAGAATGGATGTCAAGGAGAGAGAACTACAGCCGAGGATGGCAGAAAATTGCGTAATGGGACAAAAATATGATGTTTGTAGGCATAGGATGCAATCAGCTCGTATAAGACGGGATTGTAGGGTGAGGCATTTGTTCTGCAGCGAACAAAAATAGGTTTGTGGTGCCGACAGTAGAGACTCGTGAAGGTGCGGGGCCACCTCAGCTGCTGGCACACTAATCAACATGACAATTGGCTCTGAAAAAGAAAACCCCAGTGATGAAAAATAAGGCAACGTTGTCCCGACACATTATAATAATATAAATACTACATAAAGGTTTCCACAGTTAAGGGCACTTAGTACTAATAGTGCAACGAGCACTTTTCTTTGTAAATGACGGTTTGTATGCGGCTGATTCATTCCAATACACTTTTTTTGCAGCAAAACATTCTGCTGCTGGAGGCACTCAACTGCCTGGTGGCAGTAGGCGAGCGCCAGGCACGTGCTCTTGAGTGTGTGGCAGAGGCTCAAAGGGCTGCTCTGCAACAGTAGTATCGGTGCCCTCACTGCTCTCCTGTTGAAACCACAAAAGGCACCTTATAAAGGAGCTTTCAGTTTAATATTTTGCTTATTATTCAAGAAGAAGAATAAAATTATTGCAGTAACCATTGTGCTGTGCATATTAGGAGACTTGTAACATGCACTTGGTGTCCCTTCAAAATAGGCAAAAACGTAAGACAACCTGTGCCACTCTTGGACCATGTAAATAAAAAATACACTAATGCAGCATACACGTCATCGTGCTGTTTGTTTTTTCTATGTGCAAGAATACAGTGCGTGTTGATTAGCCACAAGATGAACGGTGTGTGTAATTCACAATGAAGACAGGAAACAGCAGGAGCTTAATAATGCTATCACCTATAGACTGTGCATATGACTGCAACACTCCCCGATTCAAATGTGCCATTACATGCATGTTCGATACCACATATTCTTTAACATTGTCTTATAATTGCATGTACCATATTTCACACATCATAAGCCCTTGCTTAGCACACTTCTGGTGTATCCATTTCATAGGCCAAATAATTGTACACTTTGTCCTTTTGTGTTGTATGAAAAGCAGCATCCTTTACAGTCGGATAAAACTTCAGAAGACAGCAGAGGCCCCACCCAAATGACCAAAGTGCAGCAGCCGATTGCCTACACGTCTAAAGAAATAGTCCCTCTCCAATGAGCAGGTATTAGTCTGTCCGGCGGCACGATGTCAGTCTAGAGTGCGTGCCCATTGGTGCAGGCTTGTGTTCACCTGCCTTAAAGTGCAGATTCCGCAGCCTCCTAAAGTTGTATCCGACTATAGAAGCACGTAATGCCTTGCACCAGTTGCATAGATTTCTGCAACTTGATAGCACACCATGATCAGGAGCAGAAATCTATAAAGGCATCCCAGCAAAGCTGGCTGGCCACACTTTCATTATGAGGGGCTGTAAAAAGGTCTCGCCAAATATTCCCATGACGTCCTTGAAAAAGAGGTGGTGTTTGGCACTTCTTTAGAATCAAAAACAGATTACAGTGAATGTTGTGTAGCACGTCAAAACAAACTGAGCTTGGTTATCTGCACAGCATGTAATGGGAGGTTGTGCTTCACATAGGATACAATTTTGAGGCCGGTATGGCACCTATTATGTCAACAGCGTCAATATACAAATTACACTTTTCACAGGCCATTGATTTCACCATTATTTTTGTATGATGGTTCTTTCAATCAGTGCTTGTATTACATGAGCAGGTGGATTTGAAAGCAAAGCTTTGTTTGCAAACCTTCCGACTTCCATAATTGTGTGGCAAGGCACTGGCATGTTGTCGAATAGCTCACACTTCCTCGGTCCTGCACCAAAGAAGCCGAATGCTATATTTGAAGTTGGATCGCACAATAATTCAACGGCACACAAAGAAGAGTAACACACACAGCAGAGCACTCTGCTGTGTAGTTTTCTTCTTTGTGTCCCATCGAATTGTTGTGCAATTAAACTTCAAGCTTCCATACCAATACACCCAGTCTTCAACCTCACCAATGCTCTAGTTATTAGGCCACAATGGTGCACATCTTTGAAATTTCCTAACACAAATTAGCTCTCCAAAAAAATCACAAGTGTTAAATTTTGCAGCACAGGTGTATGTACGCACGTGCCATATTCTTTACCACTAAACTCACAGGAATCAAAGGGGCAAGCATTAACCAGCCTTGCTGCTGCCGTTACCATTATCATCATGACACCAATGGAAAGACAGTGCCACGTTTCAGTAAAGGGAGTGCCGAAGGGAAAGGTGTGACAGCGAGGGCTTACAATAAAAATAACGGTTATGAGACATGTTCAATGCCAATATATGCTGCATGTCGCTCATCCTAGTGTGGCACTGCGGCGAGCATTTACTCGTTTGGGCATATCACGTTTTGTGTAATCATTGCTCTAAAGCTGTACAAATGGTCTATTTGCTCTGCAATTTTTATTTTTATCAAAAGTGGGTTAAAGACCCACTTTTCATTGGCATCTGCACCACATTTCTCTCGATATGTAATTTTGCCTTGGTGGTTCATGACATCTTCACGTACCGAGAGTTCTGCAGAGCATTGGATGTGCGTTGCTCTACTGCTTAAGAATTAGAGCTCCATTATGAGACGAAAATATACAATTTATCCATCCAGAATAACGCCGCCCCCCCACCCCCAAAAAAAAAGAAGATACACTGAACCTCTGGCACATGCATCGACAGTGAACAGAACAAACAATCTGAAGTATTCTCTTCATGGAAGCCAACACACTAAGATTCTCAATGCATTTTCATTTTGCCACACATGCATAGGCACAACCGGCTTGGTGCAACATCCACATCTCGCGCTGCAACAAATTGTACAATGCCTCGTTGTTTCATAGTGCGGCTGATAGATTACGCATAACCAAAATTCAGCATTGTGCATACTAAGTAATTTCACCAATGAAGAACCCCAAGTTCTTTATGAGATTAGGATTCATAGGTTACTTCACACAATTTGTGATATCCATTTATCTATTTGTACTTAATTAACCTCTTTCCCAAGAAAATGAGCCATTTGGAAGGCACCCTGACAGACAAGTAGTACAATCGGCAAAAAGTCACCAGCGAAAAAGTTAATATCATAAGCAGCCGCCTGTGAGATGTCGCTAACACAAAATTTAAGTCGGCTACACAGAACTGACAAATTTGGCAATATGGCGTGTCTAAACATTGCTTGAATGTTAATCACAGTAACGCTGACACTGAAGGCGCCTTAATTCCTACGTACGTTCCGTCGACACACCCGACTACGTTCGTAATGTTCCCACGAAGTAGGAAGCATTATTTTATATATGCCCGCTCAGCCGCAGTATTCTGGAAAGCTAGCCACCGCTTACGCACTGCCGCATCGATAAGCGCGTCAGACACATCTCTGACACAGTGGCTAACAGTAGTTTGATGGTGTCCAATGCAACGCTCGGCGCCGACGCTTCCCTGAAAACTGCCAGTCCCGTAGAAACGGAGGGCACAGGTGACTTGCTCTACGACGGTGAGCGAATGAAGCCCGCCACGCTGTCTCCGCAGACGAGAGTCTTCGCCTTGCTCGTCACACAGCCAGCGCACTGATGTCTTCCACAGGCGAAAATGACGCGAAAACTCCCCGTCGGTCATGTAGGTGAACGGGTCCGGACGGTCATACTGCCGCTTGCTGCCGCTGGATGCAATGAAACAGGCTACTGCTGCCGCCGCCATGTTCCCGAGTTGAACCCGGTGGGGGTTTCGCGATGTACGAGTTTAGCACGAGTTCGCCTGTCAATCAAAACTAGAGGTCACGCCCCGCGCGAGGCGTGTAACTCTTGTGCGCGCACCCACTACAGTTGGGCCACGCCCAACTTATCTTCCGGCAATAGCGACGCGGTGTCGAGCTGAGAGGCATCAACAATCTTGACCGCCGACATAAAACACGCACAACGCATTGTCATCGGTGATGTACTGAGCACCATTATCAAAAACAAAGCGTTGACTGTCGCTGGCTTATGCATACATCTTCTCGGGCTGAGATGGCCCCACAACACGGTTTCATTGCCTGCATTGTGGCGCGTAGCACACATTAAATAATTATCGGCACGTCACTGTAGCTGCTTGCAAGGCGTCGATGCGTCGAGGGGGACGACGATGCTGAGGAGTGCGTATTGCAACAGTCCTTTGAGATGGCTGCTCTGTCATCCGTGATGAAACGGAGCCACAGCGTCGTAAACACGATCAGCGTCCGAGAATCACTCGCTCTCCTAGACCCAGTGCAATGGCATTTCTTCATCACAAGCACTGCGCACACAACAGTTCCAACACCTTTCTCCGTTCGAAGTCTGATTTCATAACTGCACACAAGAGCCCTCACCTGCAAAAATGCGAGTGCTGCGGTGTCGTTACGATATCCATCTGCGATCGCTGCTGGCTCCAGCAGAGGTAATCCGCAAGCACCTTCGACTGCACAACACACTCATATACTGCGTACATGCGCTCAGAGGCACCTTCACTGGGCAAGCGATGACAAGCGATGAATTGTGTCGCTGGGAAGCACGCACTTTTCGCAAAGTATCGCAGAGGCTTCGCGTACAAAGATAAACTGGTACATTTTCACTGAACTGCGTCACTACGCACTCTAAAATAACATGCCGCCATTTTGCTGCGACAGCCGTTGTTTCGTTTTTAGTTGGTAAAGCGGGGGCCTTAATAGCGTAGTGAAGCGCCTGCGATTAACAGCCGCACCGCGGCGCTGCGTGTCTATTCCCCTAACAGAGGAAGAGTGGCCATGACCCTCCATGGATCATGACCGACTTTATTGAGAATAGCACTGCAGCGCCCCTAGGCGACTTATCCCCGTATGAACGCCCTCGTGCGTGCGACCCGCTTCAATGTACCGCTTCTAAGCTTTCGCCTCACTGTCGCCACTCGCGGCAAGAAGTGCAAAATTTAATAATTAGCTCGATCTCCGTTTGTCATCACAAATTTCTAGCATTGAAAACGAAAAACAGATACCTAAAGAAATAAAAATGTTTGTTATTTTATTTGTTGTATTTTAACGTATTCGTTTGAGTGGAAGTGTAGGTGCAAAAATGCACCGCATGTACCCTGTTCGCATTCGACCGAGGAAAGAAAGATAGCACCAGAAAGAGGAGGCACGCCCTTGACGCGCCCGGGAAAGGCGTGGCAAGCGGCTCACGGCAAGTGTGCAGACAGACAGCGGGACAGTCACGGAATCGCTAAGTTGCGATAATCCGTTGATAACAATACGCGGCGCTGGCGCGTTTCGTTGTGCAGCCTTCTGCGCTTGAAACGTGGAAACAGTGTGCCGCGCAGGGTGCGCTCATGTTGTTATACGCGGCTTTTTGTCTACATATTTTTTTGCCTGCAGCTTCGGCGCGTTTCACGCTATCTCCGTTCACTGACTGCCGTCGAGCAAACTCGGGTAAAACTCGGGTGAACGAGAAACTCGGCGCATCCTGCATAGCACCCCTGACTAAAGACCAAGTCGGAATATCAAGAATACTTTGCCGATGAAAAGTTCGCAGCAACGTTCGAAAACTCACGAAATACGAAGATACGACAAAAGAGGGGCTAGGTCATTTTAAAGGGACTGACAACCGCTTTTTAAAGGGACACTAAAGGTTAGTATTAAGTCAACGTGGACTGTTGAAATACCATCACAGAAACCTCGAAACGCTTGTTTCGTGCCAAGGAGAGACTTATTTTAAGAGAAAATGCGTTCTGAAGCGTCCGCGTACCTCTAGCGCAGTTCAAATCGCCCGCCTTCCGATCGAGGAGTACTGACATCATGGTCTCATAGTAACGTTGCGCCATCAGTGAGTAGAACGGCGTCCGCAGACGGCGCTACGGCTTTCCTGCGCAAAACGCGAACGCGCGGCCAGAAACAGAGCCAAGACAGATCCGACAGCAGAGCGAAAGCAGGAGTATGGTGGATAGCGGAAGGAGAAACGAATTACGTCCCACATTACGCCCCACGGCACATGGAGAGTCCGTTTTCGTTAAACTATAGGCTGCGGCGAGCTCGCAGCGTGGTCGGCGTGGTCTATGACAAGCGACGAGCCTTTTCGCACTCGCAACAGGGCATAAAAATGTGCGAATCGACGCAAAACTCGGCCTAGAAACGTGCTTCGCCACAGCCAGGGCTCAATACGACCCAAGCTGGCACGACCCAGATGTCGTTTCCCGCACCGCCACCAGGCGCCGCTACTATACCTCAAACTCCAGCGCAAGACGCCCATAAGCTGGTACTTCATTCTATGACGCTAATTTCGACGCTCGTCGCAATGGACCCTGACACCGACAGATTGGCTCGTGATGGTGGGCTCAACTTCAGCGATTTGAGCACCGACGAGCGCGACCTGCTGCTGAGGGCTCGCAATGCCGGCGTCGTTGCGTACTACGACGGCGGCCTCGACACCGGCTCTCCGGAGCGGGAAAGCAACGAGGGCTTCCCACGACATCACATGGACGTGGCATTCTCGCTGTTTGTTCCAAATGAAAGTTTCGCGAGCCAGGAGAACCCTCACAGCACGACGCGATAACGAAACTACTGAAACTCCAAAGCGTGCGCGGCGCAGAGTCGAGCGCGCAGAGTCGAGCGAAAACGAAACCTTTCGAACACCCATATTAATGAAGGGTAACGTCAAAATGTTATTTTTTCTTAGAATCGAATAGACGTAGACAAGTTTGGTTTTTTTTGTCTACTAATCGAATGAAATGATATTTTTAATACTAGTAGTTGAGTATTAGTAACACAAATTATGAGGAGTCCTTTCGTCTTCGGGCTAGTACAGGAATGTCGCTGGGGGGTCTCAAATCGTGTCATGCATTTACCTCAATTTCTCGGTTACTAAAGCTCTGTTCGCGATTATATTGACGCCTTAGACGTTCTAGAACATTGCTCTACCACTTTAACTTTAGTTTCTGGTAACCTTTAGTGTCCCTTTAAGCACCGAATTTCTTATGGCGCAACGCAAAGCTCACCCTTGGTAGTGTTTGCATCTGTGGCGTGGATATTTATTGAGCACAATTTTTCTGTCGGAGCAGCCTTTAAAAAAGTAAGATATCCTCATCCAGCAACACTATGAATTGAGGGCGGTGTCGATAGCCCGTTTCGTTATTTGTGACAGCCGCCCATCGCTCTGCTTTCACAGAAGTGAGTGTAGCAGGGTTGACCAGCTACATTTTGAGCTTTTCATTCAGTTTTCAAAATAAAAACTAATCCAGCCAATTCGCGTTGTTGTACAGCCATTTATTTTATTTGTACCTCGTTTTCCCCAAAGTACCCGCCTAAGTAATGGCTAGCTGCCCACCGTCCTCATTGCTCTGCCGATAGACGAGCCAAGCCTACTCATCGAAGACGAAGGCGAAGGCAGCGCCCCTTTTCTGCTCACTACAAACGAAGACTTGCTTACACATTGTCAGTCATGAAAAACTTGCAATAATATATATCGTGCTGCATTGCAACACTAATAGATAGACCAATGACCGCTTGCACTAATGGAAGGGCACGCGGCGAACCAGTTATTCAGATTCGTGTTTTTGCCGCCTGGGGTCCCAAAGGTCATTTTAGCGAGTTTTATTCTCCAATTCGAAATATAAATCCATGTTTATTCAGAAAAACATGACTCGTTTTAGCCACTACGATAGGGAATTATTCCTTCAGCAGGGTTATCTCGATTGATATTCTGAGCGGTTATATGTTCCTTTAAGGCACGAGGGGTTGCGTTGTGAAGCTCTGCGCAGACGTCTGCATCATTTATGGCCACGCCATCAGCCAGCGCTAAGGTAAGAGTTGCTTCGCGCAGCGGCT
This sequence comes from Dermacentor variabilis, assembly GCF_050947875.1. Taxonomy (NCBI): domain Eukaryota; kingdom Metazoa; phylum Arthropoda; class Arachnida; order Ixodida; family Ixodidae; genus Dermacentor; species Dermacentor variabilis. Next base: position 211,076,720 of record NC_134570.1, on the reverse strand, counting down.
CTGATCGGAGCTTAAAATTATTGACCGATAGGTCTTCAAATAAATAAACTTCTAGGAACAGGTCAGCACTCACGCACATAAAGCTCACTAATGGCGACAAATTTAAGTACATAATAATAATATTTGGGGTTTTACGTGCCAAAACCACTTTCTGAATATGAGGCACGCCGTAGTGGAGGACTCCGGAAATTTTGACCACCTGGGGTTCTTTAACGTGCACTTAAATCTAAGCACACGGGTGTTTTCGCATTTCGCCCCCATCGAAATGCGGCCGCCGTGGCCGGGATTCGATCCCGCGACCTCGTGCTCAGCAGCCCAACACCATAGCCACTGAGCAACCGCGGCGGGTTTCAAATTTAAGTACATGCGCACCATTTTGCGTGGTGCAGCAGCTGCATCAATAGGCGGCTTATATGTGACATGACACTGCTATGACGATGATGTCGACGTTCTAACCAGCCGTTTCCACGCCACCCGTGACATTGTTCAAAAATATCTGGGCCAGAAGCGGTCCTGCCCTCAGCATCCTCGAGAGGCAATGTTTATGGAACGCAGTGGCTAATAGACCTTGCACAGTGTGACATCAGGGAGGGGATGAAAGGGACTCAAGATCACCAGTGCTAGGTCACGTTGCAGCAACAGCAGTACGATGTTTATTCAGTAATGCGGAACGTTGGGCTAGTTGGTGATTAATCATCATACTTTGCTGGTGAAGCAGCCGTTACACAGTGTCTTGTATTCATGTCTGTCTTCGCTGTGTCCGTGTCAGTGCGCTGCTTCACCAGCAAGGTATGATGCCTGCTTATTTGTTGCTTGCTCTTCATGCAGTGGCTCGCCTCTTTTGGTGATAACAGCTCATGAGTCGTCACATGGCCTGAATTAGCTACATCTGAGGTTGCGCCGTCATTTCTGGCTATACACAATCACTGCGGTTGCTTAGTCACGTGGTGTTTGGATGCTAAGAACGAGGTAGAGTGATGAAATCCCGGCCACGGCCGGCGCATTTCGATGGGGGCGAAATGCAAAAACACCAGTGCACTCAGATTTTTGTGCACGCTAAAGAACCACAGGTGGTGCAAATTTCCAGAGACCCCCCTTCGAGGTGCGTCACAATAAGATCGTGGTTTTAGAATGTAAAAGCCCATAATGTAATCTTAATTTTTCTATCCATACACGGGAATGCCACTGAGTACTTGCTCTGGGAGTACGCTATCACTGCGTTATGGGATAGCTCCTGCGTGTCCTTCTTCAAGCTTCTCTATGTCAGCCATCCCGGCGACCTTCCTCTTTGTCTGCCAATTACCGACAACTGCCGTTCCGTGACGTAAGCCACCATAAGCATAAATGACCTGCGTATCGATCCATTCTTGTAGGTTGCAGTAGCAGCAGTGCGATGTTTAATCGCTGCTTGATATTCATGCAGGTACCCTACTATTCCAACTCTGTATATATGTGCCCTGATGTTTGCAAGTTTTATATTGCACGAGTCATCTAAACCTGATCGGTGAGGTGGAGCTCAATCCGGGTGCCTAGTCCAAGTCAGCGAGTACAAGCAAAAGCAATCATTCTGGTAATAAACCTGGAGCTCGGAGTGGTCTTGGTTGAAACTCCGCTCTCAACGAGGCAACTCATGCACGTTCTCCTACTGTATGCCATGACACTAATGGTATTTTTGTATCCGAAATGTTCTCTAAACTACTGATTGGGCAAAATAGGTTTGCTCGAGACATTGCTCACATCGTCATTTCTACAGAAAGTCGCCTGCCGTTTGGAGGCTTTAGAGTTCCGTGTTGATAAATTAGAATCGTCACTTAATGGCTCCTGTTCAATTTGTTCGCCAAGGGCATCAATCAACTTTTTATCTCCTAAAATTTTCAAGGTGGTCTCAAGATATGGTGACCTAAAAAATCCTTCTCGAAAAAAATTTTAAAACACACGGTATTTTGGAAAAACCCAATAAAACACTGCCATATTGTGGTCTAGCGTAGCGTCTGTAATTACCTATACCATGAACGTTAGTTGTCACCCCATTAGAGGCGTCGACAGACTTGGTATAGCACGCTTTGCTCACACTCTTTCTATTATTCTAAAACTTTCAGACTTCAAAGACAAAGCCGTCGTTAAAAGCACTTATACACGCAAGGACTGGAATTCTTTTATTATAGAAGGTTTCTCTGCAAGGATTATATCAATACAGAAAAAATCAAGAAAGCATCAAATGTTTTTCGTAGCAACAGCTCCATCCTAACACTAAGATATGATCCTGCGTCCATTAAAAAAGTACGTTCTAGATTTTATTTATTTATTAATTTATTTATTTAGAATAATCTCAGAGCCGTTGCGCCATTATAGAGGGGCGTACACACAAGCAAAACGGGCAAATTCAACAAACTGGAGTTAATGCAGCAGAATATATATATACAAAGCAGATAACAAACGGTACCTAGATTACAAAGTTAGCTATGGCGTACGTGAGTACAGGTTGAACAATGTGAAGAAAAAAGTTCCTAGCTATACAATGCTAGATTATGACGTTCTCGAATAATTCGTGATCTGCGATGATGGCCGTCGAGGCGGCAAGGCGATTCACTCGTTGTAAGTGCGAGGTAAAAATGACTGCAAGAAGCCGTTCGATCTGCATAATGGAATGCTGATCTTATGAATGTGATCTGGTCTAGGCGATACACACGGCGGCGGGGAAATAATAATATTAACTTTTCTTTTTTTTCATCAACGTGATGGGGGAGGTAAGGGAAAAAAAGCTGAAACGGACAGCTTGACTATTCCCCCCCTCCCGTCCCCAAGTTTTTTGCGTAACAGCGGGTAAGAAATAACTTTTTTATAACTAGTTTTATAGAGGAGTAATTTGAAGGAAGAAGGTGCTTGGAAACGTTGAGTCGTAAGTAACCTAGCACTCGTTTAGCGTTAGTTATTATCTGGACGATGTGGCTATTCCAAGTGACACCGGATGTGATGTGAAGAACAAGGTAGTGGTAAGTTGTTACCAAATCTGATGGAGCGCTATTAAGGGATTACACAGGTGGTTCATTGGTAGTTCTAGATGCACGCATGAAGTTACAGTTGCTAACATTTAATTACATTAACCATGATTGGGCTATGAAAATACAGCGTTAAGGGCAGCTTAAAGCCTTGATACATCACCACTGCAACTTATTTCGGTGTAAGTTACACATTCGTTAGCAAATAGCTTAATTCGAGATGAAACACAGAAAGGTACGTCGTTAATATATATGAGAAATAGGATGGGTCCAAGCACGGGGCACTGTGGTACACCTGAATAAAGAGGCCTCAGATTAGACGTTACTTCGTTAGCTGATACAAACTGTGAACGGTTAATGACTGTTAGTGAGTAATTGATCAAAAGTGGAAAATGGTCCGTGTCCTGTATTTTCTTGTGCCTTAGTTGCGTCCCAGTAGTTCGCGCATAACTAGCAAACATGCGTTATAACGGGGATGCATATTCAGACATTAGTTAGAGTACCTAATTAACTAGTATCTCGCGTGCCTTTGTCTTCGACTCCCAGTTAATCCACTAGTTGACATCGTTCCGGCCATCGCGACAAGTTCGTCATTTTAAACGTTAATGCTCGCAGTTTGTTAAAAAAACTTGCACACTTACTGTCACTAATTTCTATTTATTCCCCACATTGTATATGCGCCGCTGAGTGACGGCTACATACTAACGTTCATTACTCTGAGTTTAGTCCACCCGATTTTATTGCCGTTCGCTTAGACAGAATCCATGGCACCGGCGGAGGTGTCGTACAGTCTATCCGTTCGGATCTTTGCTTCTCAGTTTTGCCCCCGCCCAGAAGACAGGAACCACATGGTGCAAAATTTTTCAGAATAATCAGGGTATTGTAATTAGCATTATATATCATCTGGCCGGTACTTGCCTTGATGTCCTTCATGCTATTGCAAATTTCATCTGCCTTAGTAACATTTCTTCATGACGGTTTATCTGCATGGGTGATTTCAACGCTTCTTGCATCCACTCGCCATCAATAAATACAACAGGATGTGACGTCGCAAGTCTTTATGAATTATTAAGTATTTCATTGTCCTTTGGGCGCACTCAAGTTGATTCTAGGGCCACTAAGTTATCCTCTACTTAGTTTTCTTAAGCGCTGATCTAGCGAAAAATGAGTTATCTTGCGATTTAATTGAGATAGCTTCAATTATAAAGGCGTTTTGTTATTGCTGTCTTGTCCATCCTCCAAATCACCCTATACGTTTACTAGTTCACGTGGCATCCCTCGTGCGGACGACAATTCCATTACTGGTCTCTTAGCTGATAATTTTCGCACGTTTTGCTCTCTGTCATACAGACAGAATGTAAATTATCTTCTGAATTATTATGACGACCTGATCAAGTCATGTATCCAATGATATGGGCCTGTGAAAACAAAGAAAACTAATTTTAGCATTTCTAGGTTCACTTGCGACATCTTGCATTTATCTTGTCGTGTACGCCGACTTAGGCACTTTAAACGAACCAACGATTCCATAAACATGACAGGTTGAAGAAGGCAAAAGGAACTTAAATTTAAACTGCAAATGGTGAAATATTTTGCTCTCGTTCAACTGCCTCATCTGTTAAGAACTATCTGTCGCAAATTTTTGTCTTCTATTTTACCTCACGATGCACACCAACTTCATTCAGAATTGATAATGACGTTATCAGTGATCCGTTAGTAGTATCAGATGCTTTCAACATGCATTGTCAATCTGTATTTGTACCCGACAGCGACTGCATTCCTTCTCTCACCAACATAGTTTTTTTCTGAAGCAATCAGTGGTACTGACAAAAACAAAGGCATTCTTAACCTTGTATAGAGCTTGGATACCAAAAAATGCACCGGTCCGGACGGGATACACAATGCATTCCTGGTCATTTATTCCTTGTCGCCATATAAATATCTGATGGTCACGTTCAGCAAATCTTTTTTATCTGCCACTTCTGCTTCCTCATGGAATTTTGCTAAAGTGCTGCCTCTTTAGAATTCTGGTGATAAGCAGTCTTGGTCGAACTACACACCAATGTCAATAACATCAAACAAATGAAGAATCTTAAAACACATAAGTTATTAACATATAGTGCTTTTCCTGGGATCACCTAACCTGCCATCTAACATACAGTCTTGGTTTATACGTGGTTTTAGTTCGACAACGCATTTGAGTTTACGCTTGCACTTTTCCTTAACCTTGATGTTGGCAACCAAGTTGACTTTCTTTAAAACCTTCCCTAAAGCATTTGACACAGTATTACATTCTAAACTACTTGCTAAATTTAACGCTGCGGTAAATAATACTCAATTAGTTAGCGTACTTTCTAGTTTTTTTTCACTTTACTCCCAGTTTCTCTCTCACAGATCGACCGACTCTACATTTGTTGATGTGACATCTGGAGTGCCCTAAGGCTCCGTTCTTGGGCCACAGCTTTTCTTTAATCAACATAAATCATTTGCCTGCTACCATATCTTCTAACGTTCGTCTTTATGCTGATGACTGAGTTTTATATGAAGTGATTAACTGTTCTAATGATAATTTACTCCTTGAGTAGTCATTTGCTAGGTTTTGCACTTGGTGCAACACTTGGAAAGGAACAGTAAGTTTGGTAAAACCGTCATTATGAACACCCGTAAAATATTCTTCTCTTTTTCATGACTCCTTCAACAACTGCGCTCTGGGCAGGATATCTGAATATAAGTATTTCGATGTCATTTTTATGCATAACATGTCGTGGTCTAATCATGTTGATTACACTTGTAACAACGCGCTAGAAAAGGTGGTTACCTACGCCGTACAATATCCAATTCTTCAAAAGATACTAAGTAACTCTTATGTAAATGCCTAAATCGTCCTGTTGTCGCATAAGCATCCGTCATTTGGAATCCTGATACGCAGTGTGAGATTTACAGGCTACACGACATTCAGAAAAAAACTGTCAGATATATGTCATCCGTTTTGCCGTGAATTGTCACCGTCCTCTGCCCTTCATTCCTTGAATTTAGCTTCGCTCTATTCACGTCGCCGCAGAGCATCGTTAGATTTCCTGCAAAGCACCGTCAATTCTTCGGTTAGACTTTCAAAAAACAACTGTACCAATGTCACGCCAAACTCATCGGCGACACGACATCCCAACTTAAACTTGATGTGCTACACGGCACACAACAAAATATTTAAATTCAGCTTGTTCCCTCGTTGCATTCAAGACTAATTTCTTACGAGTGTCTGTTCGCTCATGCCCATCCCGAAGTTTTGTATCTGCCATCCAAGACCTATAGTCTTAGCACATCACCGTTACTTCTGTATGGCAATTTGCTGCCTATAATTTCCCTGTTAGCCCTCTCTTACTATAGCGTTCATTGCACTGTCGTGTGTGCAAGAATAAATCAAATAAATAACAGACATCCTCCTAAAGACTTTATCAGGAGATATAGCTTTGGGTTACCATCGTTAGATAGTAAATATGTAACTATCGAAAGTAGCGCGCGTTGCAGCTGAGATTGCATGGAAGACAACTATAATTCCAATTATTCCGGTTGCAGATATTGAACTTCAAGAATTTCTGCGCACAGAATGAACTTCAAGAACTTCTGGGAGACTGGGAAAAACAGACAGGGCGAACAACGAGGCAGGTTAATCAGAAACCATTCTGCTCAGAACAGATCCCAGCTACCAGCTGCTGTAATTTTGTCCACTTATTCAACACAGGAGATACTCGAGACATGCAGTTGATACTTGTGACTCGTCTTTCAGCAAACTAGAAAAGCTGTAGAACCCTACCAGCGATAACATCTGCTTTTCCTCTACAGTGCGTGATTACTTGGCAAGGAAGTGGCACAGGAAAGTTAAGTGAGGTAAGTATAGTCGAAGTCATGTATCGTTTATCAGAGATCGAACGCGGGGACCAAGACGATATAACATAGCTACAACGCTAGTAGCCAGAAATCTGCAAAAAAAGCTCGCCCCAAGTAAGCGTCGAAGTTTCACTGCCGACCTTGTTACCATAGGTAATCTCTGGAGTTTTAGAAAATGGAGTCTAAAATGTAGTACTAAGAGAAGGGAAGAAGGAGGCTTAGTCCCTGCATGTGTGAAAGACAGAGGCCAATTTAAGAGCTAAAGGCGAGGTAGAAAGAGAGGAGGGGCCAGTAGTGTAGGGGATAGGAATGCGTAAGGTAATGAAGACTGTGACACAAGCAGTGGAACCATGGGATTGATAACACGCTGCGTCGACGTAGCATGTGACAGTGTGCAGTTGTAAATGGAAGAGGAAGAAAATACCTTCAGTGTATAGCTTGACTGTGGATGCGTTCACCGGGAGAAATGGAGCAGCTTTATAGGCAGTGTTTTAAGCCAATCGAACGGGATCGCTTGTGTCTGCATAAGTATGCAGTACCGTAGGAATGAAGTGTAATGAAGGCAAAGGCTCTTGTAAGTTCGATAAAGTGGATGCTTTGGTGAGTGGTTGATTCAATGTGCACATGTCTGCACAATATAAAAGACCAGGACAGAAAAAAGAACACAACACAGGCGCTGCATCCAAGTTAGCATCCAGCTTGAGCATCCAAGTTATTGACTATTCTCATAGGGGCCGCCATGTCACGTGACTACTCACCGGGCCAAGCATGTGGTGATCGTGGACCGTATGGCTCCAAGGAAAGAGTGGTCCTGGAGAGCAAAGCCTGAAGCCAGGCAAGAAGACATAGGCTCATCGGTATACCGGTGAGAGTGCGATAAAGGGAGGGGGGTCAACCGTCCATTTGTTTTTAGTAACGGATCGAAGCAGTATCTCTTATTTCTCTGGTGTGCTTGCATGCCGTAGTGAGAAACGGATTCTGAATTGAGGCTCCACTTGCTCCGGCGATCCGTGAGCATCCCAAAGCTTACATTGTAACACTCTTTACTGAAGCACACTAAGAACTTGTTTGTTGTGGGCGAACTTCTGCCCGGAAACTCAATACTAATGAATTGACGCCATTTCAAAGAAATGTTAACATTAGTCTAATCAACAATGACTCGCGTCTCTACACCGAACACACTTTCACGTGCCTCGAAGGCTGCGAGCCACGCCGTGACCTCTCATTTGACGGAGGACTCAGGCGCTGCGGCGTGCGCGTGCATGGGAGACAGGTGCTGCATCGCCATGCGCGAGGCTCTGCTGGCGCTCTTCTAATGACAATGCTATGAGTGATGCATAGGGGCTTTAGGGATTAGGCGCTTCGAAGGGTACCTCACGAGAGTGCTCGTAACTGGCATGTGGAGAGCTCTCTGCGGCATTAGTCCCTCTCCAAAAACGTATCGTCTCGATGCGTGTGAAACAAATTGATATATGTGTTCTTATTGCCTATCCTAGTAAGGCTCCATGCGGAATATCTGTAAGACCTCCGCAATGTTGTGCCGTTTTGATTGCTATTGTTCATGAGTGATGATTTCGTAATTCAGGTCACCTAATCGGCGATTAACTTTGTTAGGTCCAAAGTATCGGCGAATGAGTTTTTCACATATTCCACGACGACGCACCGGTGTCCATACTCACACTTTATCGCCTGGGTGGTACTGAACTTCTCTGCATCGCACGTTGTAGGAGCTTGTGTCTCTACGTTCTTGCTGGCATACACGGAACCATGGCAGCTGCCGGACTTCTTCAGCTCGTTGTAAAAAGTCGTCAATGCCGTACGGGTTGTTGTTTTCATCATCTACTGGCAACCTCGCATTCACTGTAGTTGTGACTGTCGGCCATAGACCAGATGGGAAGGGAAGAAGAAGAAGCCGAGGTGCGGACGTCCCTCACATCGGCTCCGTCGTTTTTGAATGTTTGTGCAGCCTTCTTTGCCACCATCACGGATTCAAGCACATCACTGGATTTGTGAAGTCACCGGGAATTTGCGGACACCTTTCTTTAAGGTGGGACTTTCATTTTTGGACTGTTACTGGCCTTTCTTGGTGCAAGACCCAAGTAGGCCTACTGGCCCCGCCGTGCCGCGATGGCGGAAACGCGCATGGAAGATGAAGACGCTACCGGATTAGAAGAGAATGAGGAAGATCTAGGTTGGCAAATTGTGACAAGCCGAAAATTTCGCTCCACCACAAGGATTACTGGCGATGGGAAAACATCGCCGCAGAGCCAGCGAGAGCAAGGCAACAGCAGCAAGAACAAGGGACCTACAACCACTATGTTCAAAAACCGGATTGTCAAGGCATCGAGGATGCCCCAATTGCCCGAGGAGCACAGCAAAATCATCATCCGCCCACGAGGAGGTCTCAACTTGAGCAAAGTGAGCACCACAGCGATAGGCGTGGCGGTTATTGAAGCATCGGGCCTGACTCCGCAACAAGCCCGAGAGGATGTCGTTTGCCCTAACTTCACGCAAAACATCGTGGTGGTTAGTACACCAGATCCCAGCCATGCTGCCAGGTATGTGCGAATCAGGTCAATCGTTATAGTGGAAACCGAATACGAAGTGAACGCCTACGAGACAGCTCCGCATGCCACGTGTAAAGGAGTGATTCGGAGAGTTGACCTCAGAGACAATCAGGCCACGATAACGAAGAACATTGTGCATGACTTTAACCCACTGGCATTGGCAGCCAAACGTATTAAATCCACGGGTTCGGTTATTGTTCTGTTTGATGGGCTCAAGGTACCCAATTATGTAAGATACGGGTCGACCCTCGTCAAGTGCTACCTGTATAGGAAGCAGTTTGATGTCTGCTATGCCTGCGGAAAGATTGGACATCGATCAGATGTATGTCCAACACCGGACGTGGTACAGTGCAGAGGATGTGGAACTCAAAACCCGGAGGACAATCACATGTGTGTGCCTAAGTGCAAATTCTGTGGAGGGGACCACCCAACTGGGGACAAGACTTGCCGACAGCGGTACCAAATTCCATACGTGGTACGAGTTCGACGACGAGAACGCAACAGATCTGCATCGGAGGCGACATCAGCACAGCTGCAATGGGATGCCCAAACGGGCACCAGGGGGCGCACGTGCTCAAGGAGCCCCACACGGTCAAGACGCCGCTCGCCGTCGAAGGGCAGAAGCCGCTCCAGATCACGCGAAGTGCAGGTGCGCTTCGAAGGAGGAGGGCAGACGCCTGGCGACAAGACGACATCTGGAACAACCTGGGCCGACAAAGTGAAAGGTACTGTGAGGGCTGCGGAGAGCGGTGCGGAGCGGCTGGTCGGAGATAATGATGCCAGGGTAGAACAGCTAATTAAAGAAGTAACGTATCTGAGAAAGGCAAATGAAGAACTTACTAAGCAGGTTGTAGAACTTCGCAAGAACTCGCAGACTAACTCCACAAAAGTAGCAATAGCCAAACCGGTGAATAATGACAACAGCCAGGATGAAGAAAACACACCAGCTCCCAAGAAGCGGGCAATAAGCCCAGTAGAAACGACAGTGTGCTCTGCTTTGGAAGAGATCAAAGAGGCGATTAAACAACTTAGAGATGCCATAGATAAAACTACCTTCAAAGTTGATAAGTTATGGAAATGGAGACTGACGGCTGAAAAGAGGCTCACCAAAGTAGAAGCACAGGGCGATGACGACGAATACCTACCCTCAGAAGCAGAAAGCGTCAGATCGCTCCCTGGCGTGTCGGGGGGTTCTACGAAGCGTACTCTAGCGGGTAGCAGTAAGGCGGGTTCTATAAGCAATGGCTAGCAGGGGGAGCTTTACCGTGTGGCAATGGAATTGCCGAGGATTTTATCACAAAAAAGCACCTCTTATGCAGTTAATAAAAACCTCTCCAGACAAACCGAAAATAATTATGCTGCAGGAAACCTTGGCGGATGAGATCAGCCTATCCGGATACAAAGCGACATGCAGGGGCAAAGAGCCGGGTAGGGGGCTAGCCACGCTCGTAGATAAGAAAATACCTTACATAGAACATGATTTGCGCCTTGGACTAAACAAATTAGAATACTTACTAGTGGAAATAATTTTGAAAAGGAATAGAAGCAAACCGCAAAGCCTCTTTTGTCTTAATGTTTATAGCAGCCCTAGCGACATGAAACAGAGTTTCAGGGCACTTCTTAATAAGACTATGGCTGTTACTAAGCACGCTCCACTCATTATTGGAGGGGATTTCAATGCCCCACATCAAACCTGGGGATATCGCTGGAATACTAAGAAAGGGGATGGACTCTGGCACCTAGCTACAGATCTTAATCTCTCCCTCATCACAGACCCAGCTTATCCCACTAGGTGTGGTACATCTACATGCAGGGACTCCACCCCAGACCTTACTTTTGTATCAAACTTAGCGAACGCTGGCTGGAATAACTCCAATATTGACCTGGGTAGTGATCATTACATATTACAAATAATATTGGAAACACCAAGTAATGAGATAAAGCACTTTAACTACATTGACTGGGATCTTTTTCGGAAAGTAAGGAAAAGCAGAGCTGAGACAGAGGAAGGACAAAAGAAAACACTCCAAACTTGGACCACTCAGCTCAGGGAAGATGTAAAGGCGGCAACGAAGGATATTACCACAGAGGAGGATATCGCAATCATGGACAGTAGGCTGGCGCACTTGATTGAAGCGAAACAATCTATGTTAAATAGATGGAAAACGCAACGGCTGAACAGGAGACTCAGGAAGCGCATAGCATTGTTGAATAGGGAGATTGAAGAACACTCCAGAAATTTACAGAAACAACAATGGGATGAGCTTTGTAATTCCATAGATGGTCGAATCAGACGTGGTGGGAATTGGAACTTACTTAGACATTTGCTTCATGAGAATGACACGAAATCTAATAGGAGAACAGCAGTAGCACGACTCGTCCATCGTGAGAGTCAGGACACAACGGAGGAGGCCATTCTGGATCGGCTCGCAGCTAGGTATTTACCACTTAAGGATAGCGATGAGAGTACAGACCTGCCTGATTATACAGGGGAAGACTGTGAGCCTATGGATCAAGACTTCACAGAAAGCGAAGTTCGTGCAGCCCTGTACGACCTCAACAGTAGATCTGCTGCCGGTCCAGATGGCATTTCCAATAGGCTGTTGAAAAATTTGGACGATCATTCCATAAAATATTTAACAGAGTATTTCAACGAACTCTGGAAAAACGGTGATTATCCGAAGGAATGGAGAATTGCTAACACAATTCTTATTCCCAAACCAGGCAAGCAACTCAATCTAGATAACCTAAGACCCATATCATTAACGTCATGTCTGGGCAAAACCATGGAGCATGTCATACTCAATAGACTGACTAAGTATGTAGAAAACAGAAATGTTCTTCCGCATAACCTGATCGGTTTCCGTCCTGGACTTTCGACTCAAGATGCAATGCTTTTAATCAAGCATCACCTTATTCTTGCTAGCCCGCTACATACGAGAGCTCTTCTAGGCCTAGATGTAGAAAAGGCCTTTGATCGCATCAAGCACAGGGCCATATTGGATATCCTCTCGGAGATGGGATTGGGTAAGCGATTGCACAATATCGTCAAAGCCTTTCTCGGTGGCCGTTCTGCTTGTCTCAGGTTAGGCGAACTCCAATCGACAACCCTGGAACTTGGGAATCGTGGGACACCACAAGGGTCTGTCCTATCTCCCATGTTATTTAATTTGGCAATGTCAAAAGTGGCTCGAGGTCTCGCGCAGATTGAGGGTATCCACTTTGCTATATATGCAGATGATGTAACAATCTGGAGTGCCGAAGGTAATATGGGACAAACAGAGATCAAACTACAGGAAAGCATTTATGTGGTAGAAACAACACTTGAGGGTATGGGACTGAACTGCTCTGCTAAAAAATCAGAACTATTGGTATTACGGAGCAGTAAGCGTGGGCGCAGGCCGAACGGATATATCCCAGAGGAAGAACCCCGCATTGACATATGCGCCAAGAATGGAGAACCAATCATGCAGGTGGAGACTATTAGAGTGTTAGGACTTCTCCTGCAAGCGAACGGATCTAATTGCAGGATGATAGAATACATCTCTAACAAGTCAGAAGAAGTCATTAGGCTTCTGCGTAGAGTTACCAACAAGCATAAGGGGCTAGGAGAAGACAGTGCCATCAGATTGGTACATGCATTCGCCTTTTGCCACTTCTCGTACGTGGCTGGCATGCTACAATGGACACAGGCCGATAAGAACAAGCTAAACGCTTTAATCAGACGACTTATAAAGACTGCACTAGGACTTCCCATCAGCACGGCCAATGATAGCTTATTGCGCCTAGGGCTGCATAACACACTAGAGGAGATAGCTGAGGCTCAACAGGTGGCCCACCAGGAGAGACTAATGGGGACACGCCCTGGGAGGGCGCTACTTGAAGAAATTGGCGTAGAAATTAACAACCACACCAACGAAGGAGAATTATTAACACAATTGCAAGCGGGACTACGAGAAACAATAAAGACGACCCCGTTCCCTAGGAACATGCACCCGACACATAACCTCGAGAGACGGAAGGCAAGGGCGAAGGCACTCCTTCAAGACATAGATCAATGTAAGCAGCAGGCGGTGTTCGTTGACGCTGCCTGGGTTAAAAATAAGGATGCGTATACCTCCGTAGACACTCAAGGTAACATACAGGATGCCATCACCGTCTATACCAAGGACCCCACAGTAGCAGAACAAGTAGCAATCGCCTTAGCCATCCGGGCTAATCGGTGGACACATATTTACAGCGACTCTAGAACAGCCATACGCAACTTTACCAACGGATATGTGACACGGATAGCAACAAAATTATTAGAGAAGGTCAAGAGTGAGAGGATCGAAATCCGCTGGTTTCCTGCACATCTGGGGGTGGTGGACGGAGCTCGGAGAAACCTCAATGAGGTGGCAAATGAAGCAGCACGAGGACTTTCTAGCCGTGCTCTTCAAGACCGAGCAACTCACACTTCACCCGGGGAACACAGGGATCGATTATTAACATATAACGAAATCACGAAGCATTATTATTTAAGCAGAAGGGAATACCCATTGCCACACGGTAAGCTTTGCAGAGCCCAAGCGGTCACATTACGTTTGCTACAGACAAGAACATACCCAAGTCCATATTTTATTAACAGGATCTATCCAGAGAGGGAAATTCAAACCAACTGTAATAAGTGCAATGGCATCATTACTCTTGACCACATGCTTTGGCAGTGCCCCGCTGTCTTCATAGACCGTGACAAGGAACAAGATTGGTGGCGGCAAATGCTACACAGTGAATCACTTTCTGACCAATTACGGGCAGTCCAGAAGGCCCGCGATGTGGCTGAAGGGCTCGGCCTGACAATCCCAACGTGGGAGCGGCCCGCGTCAACGTATGGTTGACCTTCAGGACCCAATAAAGTTCTCCATACCATACCATACCATAGACCAGATGAAATGGAGCGACCTGAGTTGTCTCCTGTACAGCCGTATTATAGGCAAAAGTGGCGTAACGCAAGATTACGTCCCATGTCTTATGTTCGAGGTTGACATATATGGAGAGGATGTCGACCAGGGTTCGGTTTAGACCGAAACCTGACCGAACCCAGGTCGTTTGTTTGGGGATGACATGCAGTGCACTTCCTGGGACTCGTGTGAGTCACGTTCATCAAACACTGCATCATATAAGCTGAGAAGGCCGCTCCTCAATCGGTAATCACGACCATTGGTGCACCATGTCGCAGTACTATGTTACAAACGCGAAAATTGGCAACTTCAGCCGTTTCTCACTCAAGGCAGCCAATTTCAGAATATCCTGTTAAATATATTGCCTCTGCTCGGATCCCTCTCTTCCCGGACGATGACCTTGAGGATGGTGCAAGGTTGAAGGCCGGCCGGTTTCACGGGTTGTGCTTTGCGCCTTTCACATTCACGAAATGTCTTCACGTAATGCTGCACCAACGGCGACCATTTATACCAGAAGTATCTGAGACAAATTGTGGCGAACGTCCGGCTGACAGCTAAGAGACCGCATGATAGCTCATCACGACAAGCTTCCGAAATTTCCGGTCGCATGGCTGGCGGTACACCAGCAAAAAGTTTCCCTGGTTGCGTTTCAAGTTTCTCTTGTAGAGCGTATTATCTGGGAGGCAAAATGACGATAAACCTCTCATAGACATTCGTGGGATTTGGACGCGGTATCCTTCGAGGTGCTTGATGAGTGGCAAGAATTACGCGCCGGCCAATTGATGATCGACGATTTCCGAAGCTGTCATCGCTGTAAGGAACGGGAAATCTTCGGAAGGAGTATAGTCCACTCGTGAGCGAGAAAAGCAGTCAGAATTCTGAAGTCCTCTCCCAGACCTGTATACAACCGTAATGTCATATTGTGAGAGCCTGAGGCTCCACCTCGTGAGTCATTCAGACGGATCCTTTAGGCTTGCCAGCCAGCAAAAAGAATGACGATCGCTGACTGCAAGAAACGGCCTGCCATAGAGGTGGGGTCGGAACTCTCTGATGGTCCACATGGAACCCAAATACTCTTTTTTTGTCGCAGAGCAATTTGTTTAAGCTTTCCACAGAGTACAGCTAGCATAAGCTGTGACATTGCTTTCCCCATTTTGTACTGAACTAGAACCACATCGAGACCAAGATTGCTTGCATATGTATGAACGTCTGTCTCCGTTGTCTCGTCGAAGTGGGCGAGGATCGGTGGGGCTTGCAATCGTTGCTTTAATTCATTGCATGCAACGTCTTATTCAGTATGCCACATGAAGGGGACGTGTTCTTTAGTAGGGGTCGTTAGGGGTTCGGCAATTGAGAAGGTTTGTACAAAGCGCCTGTAATAAGCGCATCGTCCCGAAAACCGCTGTATTGCCTTCTTGTTTGTTGGCATAGAAATCGCGCAACGGCAGCGGTCTTGGCGCGATCGGGACCAATACCTTGCTGGCTAATTAAGTGATCCAGAAAACGGCAGTTTTCGGAATCCAAAGTGACACTATTCCGGTTTCAAGGTTAGGCCGGCCAGGCGGATAGCCTGGAGCACTAAACACAGCCTGTGTACATGCTGGTCGAATGTTGCGGAAAATGGTACTACGTCAAGTAAAGGAAGCATGGCTCTCATTTGAGACCCGAGACGACACTGTCCATCATGCGCTGCAATTCTGGAATGTCGTGCGCAAAATAAGGGCCGCAAGGAAGCGCCTTGAACCCATACAGGCTGTCAGGGGAACTGAAAGGAGTTTTTCAGAGTCTCTTTCATCTACTTCAATTTACCAATACCCGCTCTTGTGGTCTAATGAAGAAAAATGTTTTGCATGTTGTGTCCGATCTAACCTGTCATCGATGCGTTGCATAAGGTATACATCACGCTTGGTCACACTGTTCAATTTCTGGTAATCTACACAGAATCTCAATGTATCGTTCTTTTTTCTCACAAACCTACGAGCGACGCCCACGAGCTCAATGGCATGGTCCTCAGGCATCTCTTGTACCTGATCCTTTATGACGTCACCATAAACCGGTGCCACTCGGTACGGATGTTGGTTTGCTGGCCTGGTCGCTTCGTCTGTTATTATGCGGTGCTTAACATTTGGTGTGCGCCGCAACTTTCAAGAGGTGGAGAAACATTTTGCGGAGTCATTTATAAGGTCCTCCATCACTTCTTTCTGGGCTGGCGACAGACTTGGGTTCCTCGCAACTTATGTTATGGTGTCATGCGTAATTTACGCAGCAGGTGGCCTTGACGCTAAGTTACATACATCTGTGACTGCGGTAGCGCTTTGTGAGAAGGCGATGACTGTGTTCTTTGCGACATGCTGAAATTCACTTCCGAAGTTCGCCAGCGGTACATCAGCACGCCCATCACGTAGTTGAACAGTCCCTTGCGCTACGCTTACACCTTTCTTCAACTGCAGCTCAGTGTTGGCGTTTGCTACACCTTCCGAGTAGTCGAATGTTTCGTTTCTTACGAACCAGCATGCCGCATCGTGGTAACACGGTTGTGTCATTGTCGGTAACCCACATAGCAACGTGCTTTGGCTGCTCCGACTCTTGCATGTCTGTAGCCTGCTTGGTAGAAAATGACACGCTAGAATTCTGCAGGTTGATTATAGCAACATGTGCTAGAAGAAAGTCCATTCCGATTATTACTTCCTTCGAACATACTGGTTGTACGACGAAATCGGTGACGTAAAAAAACCCCGAATTTCGATTCTAGCTGTACATTCAGCCAGGGATGAGGTGCCCCGCAGCCGATCATGACATGCCCACCAGCCGTATGTATCTGGGGCCAACTCCACGGCATCAAAATTTTTTTCAGTTCCTTGGTGAGTCCATATCTTACGATGCAATAATCAGCACCTGTCTTAAATGATGCACTCAATTGACGACCGTATATGGTAATGCGCAAGTCTGAAGAAATTCTCTGTTCACTTACCTTATTCATCTGTTTCTGTTTGTCCGTGCCTGTTCGGTAAACTTCTCGGAGGATCTTGGCTTTTTCGATCGTCAAAGGCCTTACCTCCACAGGTCGCTGCCTTCAGTTTTTCTGACGTGTGCTCAGTAAACGAAGCAATGGTGAAATTGAGGATGGCCGTAGCTTCGGTGATCGGTAGAGTGTAGACGCTCGTGATTATGGCTGGTGTTGGTATCTCGAAGCCGGGTCCTGTTGCCTGGTCAAGTAGTCCTGATTTTAGATGGGTATTTCACCATTACGGGTACGATGTGCATTTATTGTAAAGCCGCAAGGACGTGCTCTGCGATATGGGCACATTCTGTAAAGGTGTCCAGCTTCTTTGCAGTGGAAACAGAGCACCGTCCTATCGGGTGCATGTCGCACGTCGTTTTTTACTGGCCTCAACTATGCTAGAAGGGTTCCACTGCGCAGAGTCAGCTGGCGGCTGCTGGGCGGCACGAATGGAGCACTATTCCCGGTTGGTTGGCATAAGACATCAGCGTACGTCGGCACGCGACGTACCGTCGTATTTGTTCAAGATGCACAGGCCGTGCCTGAAAACCTGGCTGCAGAATTGCGTGCCGAACTTCATCCCGAATGACGGCGGCGAGAGTTGAAAATATCAGCGTGGCTTCCGGTAGCTGCAGCTTTCGAAGCTCCTCCTTCACTATTGATCTCAGCAGTTCCCTTGGCGATTCGGTGTTCTTGCCAGGGCCGGCTGACAGGAAATTGGCTGGTGCGCTGTTGACATCACGACTGTACTAATGGGCACGCTGCTCCAGCGCCTTCTCTGTCGTCGTCGCTTCGGCGCGAAACTCAGCTACACTGTGTGGTGGGTTGAATACGAGTCCTGCAAATAGCTCCTCCATAAGGCCAGCCATCAGACGGCGTAATTCCTTCTCTTCGGTCATGTTTGGATCAGTGCGCTTGAAGAGGCGGGACATGTCCTCGATGTACATTCCGACACTCTCATTGGTGCGCAGGTTTCTGGCTAGTAGAGCATGTTCTGCCTGCTCTCGCCGATTGACGCTGGCATACGTGGCAAGCAACTGTCATCGAAATTCTTCCCAAGAAGATAGCGCCGCTTCATGATTCACGTACCGTGTCCTCGCTGACTCTTCTAACACGAACAACACGTTGAGAAGCTTCCGTACCTCGTCCAAGCTGCTGAAATCTGGGACACGCTCGAAGTGCTCTAAGCAGTCTTTTACATCTTCGAACGCATCACCTTGGAAGAACTCGGGTGTGCGTGGTGGGTACACGATGAGCTGGGATAATTCCACCGGGCTGGTCATAATTGTACCGTCTTTGGTGACTGTTTTCTGCACTGCTTCAACAATAGGAAGTGGTCCGAACTCGGGTGCGACACCATGGATGCGGCCGCTCGTGCGCTGGTGTACTGGAGTCAGTTCTCTGGGTCACAATGGCTGAGGGTTGGGGCCACTCTCTTACGAAGTGGGGATAATACCCCTCAACTCCGCCAGAAATGTAGCATTCTTCAATTAAACACACTAAGCAAACTGGTTTATTGTGGGCGAAGTTGTTCCCGCAAAACTCAATACTAAAGCATTCACATTTTAGAAGAAAAATAACAGGAGCTTATTCAACAGTGGCCCACATCTCCACACCAAACACATTTTCACGCGCGCCGAAGGCCAGGAGCCATGCCGTGACTTCTCGTTAGATGGGGGATTCGGGCGCAGCCATGTTCGCGTGCACGGGAGACACAGGATGTATCGCCATGCATAAGGCGTACTGGCGCTCTTCTAATGGCGGTGCTACGAGTAATGCCTAGGGGCTTTAGCGATGAGGTGCTTGGAAGGGTGACTCCCGAGAGTGCTCGTAAATGACATCTGGAGAGCTCTCTACGGCAATATCATCAGCATAGAGAATAGATTGCAGGTGAGGAAACAGAGACCAGGTCTTTGCGCAAGGTGTTAAATGGAGAACAAAAACGGTTCGAGAAAGCAGGGCCTCTGGAAGTGCTTCACCGGTGAGTGTGATGGGCGCGGATGCACTGGTCCCAAGACTGAACTGGGCTTTTAGGAGGAAAGAAAAAAAAAATCTTGACAAGAGTCGGAATTCATTGCAGGTGTTTTGAAGGAAAGCTTCGCGCATGTCTAAAGTGACAAGGGTGTCAACTTGTCACCTCGAAGATTGGAAGGAAAGTCATTGGCGAAGGAGGAAGAATTCTTGAGTATGCATGTGGTGACGCAATATGATGTGATTGTATCGAAGGGTGTGGGCACTTTCAAGAATATCCGTGAGAAGTGCCAATAACTTGCGTTCCATGGTATGGTACAGAGAGTGAGTGAAGTGCAACATAGGTCGGAGAGATTGGCGGGCTTGCCAAGTTTGGTGTGGTAGTGATGATAGAAGAGGTCCATTCGTGGAGAAAAGTGTCAGTTATTCAATGTTTATTCTGTGCCAAAGAATGACTTTGTCAGAGTCAGAATTGCTCTTGAAGAAGCAGTAGGCGATGTGGTGTTCACCCGGAGTGATTCAAGCCTTCTTTTGAGCCGAGGGTCGTTCCAGCACGGGTAGAGCGAAGGGGCTGTCTAAAAGGCTATTGGGAGACTTATAGAACGAACTGAGAGAACGATGTACGTATCAGTTCCCTGTTGAAAGAGGCAAGTTGCCCCATGCTTGCATAGGTGTTTTTGGGTTAATGCGTAGAGGAGCAGGTTGCGGTCGAAGGAGGAACCGGAAGAGCAACCACACTGATATAGAGTGGCGGGTAGCATTGATAGAATTGCGCATATGCGATTTAAGCTTCGAGTGTCAAGGGTGGAGCTGTGAATTATGTCGGTTTATTTATTCTTTGGATGAAAGCGATTACTGCCTCGTTGGGCAAAAAATGCGTTGTCAAGCGTTACAAAAAATGACCGTCCGGCGTTACGGCACCTAAACTGAATGGCACCAAATTCATGGTGCCAATCCCGACAATTGGTGCGACTCAAACGGCCTTGTTGGTAGTCAAACTCACGACCATTATTGGTAGTCGGATCCTTGTGTATTTGTTGAGACAAAAATTAAGTGGCACCAAAATTAGCCGTGCCACCTTTGATGGTTGAACACACGAGCATGATGGCCGTTGAACACACGACCTTTGATGTTAATTAGGATGAAGTAAGAAGGCACAATTAATTAAGATGCAGTTTCTTAGGCACTCGAACCCACGGCCTTTGGTAGGAGTCAAACCCTTTAGTTTTGGTGGGAACGAAAATCAATGGCACCGAAATTGATCGTGCCACCATTGATAGTCGAACCCACCACAATTGGTGGGATCGAACCCCTGTCCTTTCGAGTTCAAGAAGGCTAAGTTATTTAACCCGCAGTAAATTAGGATATAGTTAATTAAGCCGCCTGAAACGACAACTCTTGGTTGGAAGAACAATAGGAAGTAAAAACGTATTCGAATACGAATGTGAAGTAATTTAGCGAAGGTCTCGTGAGCGCGCAGGCTTTCGTCTTGATCCTCGCAAGCGCGTGCTAAAATGACTGCGAATATTTTTTATATAAAGCTACCTTACAGAACGCTCGCGGGGCATTGTATAAGAGATCAGTGCAGTAAATACACACAGAAAGATTAAAATACAATGACATCTCGAGTGACATTGTGTGTAAGGCGTGTCTAAGCTTGGCCTTGTGAGGTTGGGTACAAATGCGACCAAGGAGACATCCACGGCATCTGTAGAGACACATGAAGTTTGTGATTAAACGGTCCGACTGGGATGGACTCCTGTAGTGGTGTTGACAGCCGGGGAACGTATTCGCCACAGCATGTCCAATCCTATATCATAGTTGAGAGTTCACTGTAGAGCTCACAGATTATCAAAGAGGTCCCGCATGTTCCGGTAGATACTCTTTTTGGCTTTGTGAAAAAGGACAGATTTAATTTGAACTATGTGATAGTCATATAGGAGGGTGCAGGGAAGACTTGCCGAGTCTAAGGAATTGTCGCCACGATAAAAGGACCGATCAGGCGCTGTATGACGTTTTGTCAGCTGTCCTCGGCGTGTGGGTGTTTCTGGCGTACTGATGAGCGTATATGAGAGCCGCATAGTGTGTACATGAGGAAGGGAGCCACGACACAGTGTGTTTTGGTGTCCCCAGATCGTAATTGGCAAGCCCAATGTCATGGTGTTTGCAAACAATCGCAGGAAGTGAAAGAGAGGAAAGAAGATGGCGGTAGAATTTGGGAGAATAATATCAAATCAAATTTTTATTTCCACCATGTACATTACAGATGGACGACAACAGAAAAAAAGCTGCCAGTAGGCGGCTTGAAGAGTCCGCAGCCCCACGTAATAAGCGGCGTTCGGGCATCAGCAATGAAAAACAGTCAATAAACAAATGTAAACACTTGTCTGATTTTCCCTTTATTCATTACTTCTCTCCACCTTGCGGGATTCCACAGAACTACTGTGTCAAACACATGCCTTTGCTTCGTGTTGTCGACCAATTTGACTTCGCCCTGCCATCTGCTAGCCGCCTGGTTAGCTCAGAAGCTCAGATGGTAGAGCGGCTGCCCCGGAACGGCGGTGGTCCCGGGTTCGAATCCCGGACCAGGAAGAATCTATGAGGCTTTTCTTTCGAGTAACCCGTATGGGTTTCCTTTGTAGCAATTGCTACGAACGGGTTGATGTCTGATTTCCCCTTTATTCATTACTTCTCTCCACCTTGCGGGTTTCCGCAGAACTATTATGTTAAATGTAAGAACTTGATCAGTGCAGAACAAAAGTAAACACAACATCATCTGCTCTTTCGAAGATATACTAAAAGAAGGGGAAGAATTCTATAGTGACCTGTACAGTACCCAGAGAAGCCACGATACCTCCAAAGAACAGGTTACAGAGGCTCCTTCTGTAACTAGTTGTGAAGTTGGGGAGGGGGAGCCTTGCAAGACAAGAAAACGGGAAAAGCGGCAGGAGAAGGTGGAAGAACAGTCGATTTAATCTGAAATGGAGGCGACATGATGCTTGGAAAAGTGGTGGCCCTTTGTACGAACTGTGTATTGACTTCATGGGTCCCAAAGAAGTGGAAGAATGCCAACGCTATATTAATACACAAAAAGAAAGAAGTTCAAGAATACAATGATAAAACGCCCATTAGCTTACTTTCGGTATTGTATAAAATATTCACCAAGATAATTTCCCATAATATACGTCCTGTATGCACCAGTTGAAAGACATAAGCGTAAATTGTGTACTGGGTCAAGGCGGTTCCAATATGGCTTCCTTGCTGAGCCGTACACTATGGACCCATAGTCTAAGCAGGAGCGTATAACAGAATGGTAAATGTGTAGGAGGCATACCCTATCAGAACGCCAGTGTTTGCAAGATTGGACCTTAAGTATTTTTAGAGATCGAGATGCTTTCTTTCTCAGCGCGTTGATGTGGGGAAGGAAGGTGAGTTTCTTGTCAAAAATTATGCCTAGAAATTTGTGCTCGTTTTGGGCAGGTAATTCAGTTTCGTTCAGGTGTAGAGTAGGGTCTGTCTCTACACCTCATTTGACTGAAAAGAGAATGACCACTGTTTTCTGTGGAGAAAAACGGAAACCATTTCTGTCTGCTCATGTTGCTAGTTTATTTATTGTTGGCTGTTCCCGTCTTTCGCATGTTGATATTTTTGATGACGTGCAGGCCATCTGAAGATCGTCGACGTATACCGAACACTTAATGGACTTCGGTATTATTTTGCTAATGGAATTCATTTTTATAATAAAAAGTGTTGTGCTGAAAATTTTTCGACAAAGTTCAGCCTAGGCGTGCATGGAACGAACGGTTAGACAAAAAGTTTTTTATGCAGTTCAACATCCTGCCGTGGGCGCCAAGGTCGGCCAGCTCTTTAAGAATCCCGAACCTCCAAGTTGTGTCATATGCCTTCTCTAAATCGAAAAAAAGCAGCAAAGCAGTGTTCTTTGTGTATAAATGCTTCTCGTGCTGCGTTTTCAAGACGAACTAGATGGTCATTAGTGGAGGATCCTTTTTTAAGAACAACATTGATGGATATCGAGCAGCTCACCGGTTTCTAGCACGAAGGTTAATCTAATATTAAGGACATTTTCAAAGGACTTCGCAAGACAGCTGGTAAGGGCTATAGGCCTATAGCTACTGGGGGAGGTTGCTGGTTGTCCGGGTTTCAAAATTGGAACAATTTTGGCTTTCTTCCAGGCTTCAACTATCTTCCCCGATATCCGAATTTTGTTTAAAAAATTTAAAAGGGCTTTTACGGCATGTTCAGAGAGATGTCCTAGCATTTGGTAATTATTCTATCGGGGCCAGGTGCAGTTTAACGACGGACAGTACTCTATGGATTTCTTCAACTTTAATTAAAGTATTGTATGATTAATTTCTGCTGCCATTTATCGATAGCCTTTGTTTCTCAGCTGTGTTTTTGAATTTTAGAAATGATTCTGTATAGTGTGATGAACTGGAAGCTGCCGAGAAATATTCACCCAATATGCCTAACTGTTCTACGCTTATGAGTGGCCAGCTTGTGTAATGCTCTCAATGCTAAGAGGGTGGTTGACGAGTTCACTGTCGTGGGTCTTGACAATGGCGAGGTGGTTTCGATTGAGCAAATGAAATAAAATATCGGCACAAGTATGGGCCAGTAGGTTTGCCGCTCACATGAAAGATGGGAAAATGTCCGACAGCTCTGTGGGGGCGGTGGTAGGCAAGGCTGGCAGGCGGGCACCAACTGCATGGATGCGGAAGCTTGGGCTGGCTGCAAATCGAGGCTATCGAGCCGATCCGGGCGTAACCTATGGTACCTCCTTCAAGGTATACCGGCGCGAGAGTTTCGAGTGGAGGTGGTATCTGACGTCTGTGTGTCGTCGGCCATGCCGGCGCGTAGCAGTGGAGGGTTGCGGTTATCGAGGCCGTCACCGCTTCAAAATTTGAAATGGCAATATTTTGTACAAATAAGGAATAGAATAAAAATAGCGGTACCGAAAGAAGGCAAATGACCTGCAGGTTCCAAAGAGCAGATTATCCTTGAGGATGGGACGACTTTTTTTTACACCACAAGGATGTCGAATTATAGAAGTTGATTTCTGTAGTCAGTATCATGCCACTTTAATATAGTAGCAGCGATTCAAGTGTAATACTTATGTCAAGGATTGACACAGCTTCTTACAGACAGTTAATTTGCAAGAAACCGACTGATAACCTTCTTCAGTCAAACAAGATGGCAGTGCCTGGCATCAGCTTATTGATTGGTGTGGATTATCTGGGATATATATGGCGGGGAAAACTGAACGTTACCGCCACAACTCTAACCTAGTGGCTGTAGGTTCAGTATTTTGGATGTTCTTTCAAGAGCATCTCGCAGTCGACTTTGCAGCAAGTACATTTATCATGCAACTAAACGAAGCATCGGATCCCAGAATAAGCGGCCGCAAGATTTAAGAGCACGATGTAGACTGCATGAAAGAAATGTCATTACAAAAAGTACATAAAAAGGACCCTGATGCTGTACAGAGCTAAGTCACTAGAGACGAGCACCGAATGAAAGTGATGTGTCGCCTCATAAGCCCTTTCTTCCTGTGCAAGACGTCAGGGGACCGATCGGACACGGTGAACCAAGAAGACCGCACAACCTGTACACCTCCAAACTTTGCGTTGGCTCGGTGTCAAAGAAAGAATAATAAAGACGCCGACAGTTCAGGTAGCGTTGGAAGGAGGTCCCTGCAGCAACAGAAAGAAACGAGAGAACAGCTATTGTGCAAGGTAAAGCAATGAGTACTGTGGCCCAGAGGACAAAGGTGCCGTCAGCGTATTGCGAGACTAGAGCAATACAAGATAAATGAATGTGGAAAGAGAGATGGTTAACAGATGTGCGGCGATGCGGCAGGGTGCTTCATAATGGCGTCCATCAAAGCATCACAGCGCAAATGAAAGGTACCTAGGCAAGGAATTTATCCTGCTCGCGCTTGGCAGTAAAAAAAAAATAGCTACTTCGTATTGGCGCGAATAAAGGGTCCTTCAACTCCTTGTTATCGAAGTATGGAAATACAGTGGAAGTGGAAATAGACTATTTCCGAAATACTTTTCTGCAAAAAGTAATATAATGTGAGCATGATCTTGGATTGTAGCGCGAAGTGGCACGGACAGAGACTAGAAACAGACAGGAGGAGCGCTAACTTTAAACTAAGAATTTTTTTATTTGAGAGTTCGCGGTCCTCCTGTCTGCTTGTAGTCTCTGACCGTGTCACTTCGCGCTTCAATCCAAGATCATGTTACCGTACCGATTCACCCAACTTTCTATCATTTTGCATTATCTAAACGTGTTCAGAAGAAATGAAGTTATCGGCAATCGAAGGTCGCCTATGATTCCGTGCGCTGTGCTCCCGTTATTTCGATGTCTTGCACTGCAAAGGCTACGGCCAAACGGGGCGTGCCCCCGACGTCCCGCCTACTAAACACCGCCATGGCGTGTCTTACAAATTTCATGCTGGATGTTCCTGTTGATACCACTACTTCCTGTTTTGGCCTAGTTACTCTAGCAAAGCCATCGTGTCGAGGAAGTTGATTTGACAAGGAGAGTGGTGAGCAGCGAATTTATTACACGGGTGAAAGCGGTTGAGAGCTAATTAGTTCTGTTAACGCGCTTGTGCCGTGTTTCCGTCTTATTAATATGTAATCAATATTATATTATGTCCTGTATGTGACGACTTCCGAGTATGAAATTCTCACCTGAGTACGATATTCCCTGCTCATCACTCTCCTAGTCAAATCAACTTCCTCGACACGATGGTCACATAGAAAGTTTTAAAGTGAGAACGACACTTTACCGGATGCTTAGGGACAGCTAGCATTATTTAGACTACCACAGTCATTACCTGCGACACTGCAAGCAAGGAATTTTCGTCGGACAAGCGACGCGAATAAAAAGAATCTGCAACAGGAGACAGAGATTTTATACACAACCTAAATGAGCTTAAAGCAACGCCAGCAGAAAGAAACTATCCATAAGTTCTTCTCGACAGAGGTTATGACGTCACGACAAGTTTGAAGGGGCTGTCGGAATTAACTGAGAAAGAGCCTACCCCAGAATCTGAGAGACCCAAAAGCCTTTATAACAGAATATTCTAATGCCCTTCCAAACATAAACAACATCCTACAAAAATACCACCCAAAATTATCAAGTAGCGAGCGTCTGAGAAAAGCGTTCCCGGTGGTACCAAAGGTGGCCTATCGAAGGAACAGATACTTTAACGACATGTTACTGCACGCAAATGGTGGTCAACATCATTACCCCGTAATAAAAGCATGTTGTCGCCCCACGTGTAATACCTGCACGCACCTTCAAAGTGACATTAAAATAAAAGCACCGCAAATAATTATACACACGAAGTAAAAACTAGCTTTACTTGCACTACTTCTGATGTGATTGATATGCTTGAGTGTTCCTTCTGTGAGAAATAATGTATCGGTGAGGCGGGACAATCAATGAACGTCAGGTTAAACGGACTTAGCGCGCACAAAGCTTAAAAGCTTCCCAAAGCCGCCGCCGAACATTTTAAATAACCAGGTCATACCTTTGATGTACCTAAACTCCTACAGTCAAATTTCCGTTCTTTGCAAGGCAGAAAATACAGAGCATCATACCTCATCCATAATTTCGACACATTGCTACCAGTAGGAATAACCGTTTCAAATGGTTCTTCAGAGTCTATTCCCTAAGATAAATTTCATGCTATATGAAATAGCACTTAGTTATTTTTCATTGGCCAGCTTCCTGTTTTCCTTTTTTTGCTTTTCTCCCTTTCTTCTATGTCCTTTCTTTTCCTTTTTTCCGTTATATATTGAATCAATTTTAGTAATTTTTTTCCACCAGCGCCTGTTTCGGCTGGTTCTTTTATTCTCTATTTCATGGCGACGATAGCTGAATGACATGCAGCGGAGCAAATAATCCTCCCCCCTCCTCCCACCCTGTCATCCAAGCTCCTTCCGAGCAAAGACACACGGTCGGCTCACACACGGCACTACCACAAATTCCCTCACCCATGTTGAATAGCGCCCCTTTCCTTTCAATTCTCCACCTTCGCCGCTAACACAATCTCGGTCGTTGCCTGACCGACACCCCTTACTTCATCTGCCCTTTAGAAGAAGCCTTCATATATACTGGGCCAACGAGAGCACATGTCTGCTTGAAAAAGAAAAGTCCCTTGTTGAAACGTTGGCTCCCCCTTTTATCTCGTTCCAGTATTCCTCATTGTATGAAGGGTGTTGCATTTTCATAAGTATAAGGCGTGCTACGATTAGCAAATAAATCCCCTTAAATTTCTCCGATGCTGAGCTCGTAGGGCAGCCGGTTCTAGGATGCAGCGAGCAGCGGCTCAACGAGGCAATTAACGGCTGATGTACTCTCGCGAACGCTGTATGATTCATCGTACTTCAGAAGGCAGTTTTAAGCGAGCCCAGGCGTGCGGTGTGGCACTAACAATCAGATGAGGGCGCCGGGGAGAAAATTGGGAGTCGAGTTCTGG
Organism: Dermacentor variabilis; assembly: GCF_050947875.1. NCBI lineage: Eukaryota > Metazoa > Arthropoda > Arachnida > Ixodida > Ixodidae > Dermacentor > Dermacentor variabilis. The sequence goes on along the minus strand of NC_134570.1, from coordinate 211,048,842 downwards.
GCGTCGTGAACGGCTTTCTGACGGTTGTGGTCGTTCGAGGTGAATCGGCGGGCCCGCTCGCGACATTCTTCGGCGTGTCTGGCGGCTTCCGAGATCGTCACGTATCCGGATGGGTCCAACCGGCAGGGCAGAATGGTTTGGATTGTGTGAGAAGTATGGCGGCTATAAAGAAGGTAAAAGGGCGAGACGCCGGTAGTGGCCTGAGTCGCGGTGTTGTAGGCGTAGGTTACAAATGCAAGAGCTAGGTCCGAATTAGAATGATCAGGTGAGACATACATGGCGAGCATGTCAAACAAGAGTTCGATTAAATCGTTTCGTGGTACCCGCAGTCTGTGGGAGGTAAGCACTGCATTTGCAATGAAAAATAGCGCTTTCAGCAAGCTCAATGACTTTACATAAGAAGGCGCGGCCTCTGTCACTTAAAGTTCACGTGGACCTCTATGACGAATGAGAAAATGGTGTAGTATGAAATTAGCGACCTCCTGCGCTGTAGAATTCGGTAGAGCAGCAGTCTTCGTATAACGTGTTAAGTAGTCTACCGCAACGATTATCCACCTGCTGCCGGCAGGAGTCAACGGAAGTTGCCCGCAGATATCTAAGCACACGCCATCAAAGAATCTGGATCGGAATTTTAAATATTGGAATTCACCGGCGGAGTTGCGCGGTGGTGCTTTGCGGCGTTGGCACTCATGACAAGAGCGGACGAAGTTTCGAATATTACATTCCCTGCCAGTAATAGCGGTGTGGTAGTCTTTCGTAGGTCTTGAAGACTCCCGCGTGGCCGCACTGAGGGTCGACGTGGAACGAGGACCAGAGCTCTCATCGCTAGATTCTCGGAATGACGAATAACCAGTTGCGTCCCTGTGGGACATAGTTGCGTTGATACAGTAGCTGGTCTCGAATCGCAAAATGAGGAACTTGGCTCTGAAGTATTCGTGACCCTAGAAGTTTGGACGTATCCGAGAGAAGGTCGAACAGAGATGAAGTCCAGCAATCATTACGCTGTGCAGCAGCGATTGTGTCAAAGTCCAGAGAGGACTACGTGCACTCGCAGTAGGGGTCGGGACTGGCTTTCGGGGGAAGAGGTGATCGGGATAGCGCGTCAGCGTCGGAGTGCTTTCGCCCGGAACGGCAAACCACGTGCATGTCATATTCTTGAATTCGCAATGCCCAGCGGGCAATACCCAGCGCCTCTTACGCTTTAATTGGTCTCCACATTGGTTAACGTGCGACTAGCGTATGCTACGACGTACTCGGTGTGGCCAGGTTGAGACTGTGCCAACACAGCGCCAACGCCTACACCGCGTGCATCGGTATGGATTTCGGTTGCGCTTGAGGGTCAAAATGGAGAAGAATGGGTGGCGTCGTGAGAAGACGGCGCAAGGCTGTGAAGGCGGCGTCACACTGTGGAGACCTTGATGAGAGATCTGTAGCACCGCCAAGGAGCTGCGTGAGAGGCGATATAATTGATGCAAAGTTTCGGACGAATTGCCGGGAGTAAAACTAGAGGCTGATAAAACTGCGTAACTTTTTCATAGTGGTAGGTTTTGGGAACGCAGTAACAGCACGAAGCTTCTCCGGATGAGGACGAATGTCTTCTTTTGACACGACATGGCCTAAAATTGAGTCGACTAGTTTGTCGTGGCGTGCATGATTTCAACCGTGCGACATGCGCGACTTGTGTGCTAGCAGAACGTCTACCAGTGTTCGTGATGCGCGCGAGAGTATAGTTCACTTCGCTGACTTTGTCGATGACAACATACGGTCCATCGTAGTTGGCCAGCAGCTTTTGACAAAACCGCGCTTCCTTGTCGGATTCCAAAGCCAAACGAGATCACCAAGATGATATGTAACAGGCCGATGTCGTGCGTCGTAGCGGGCTTTGGAGTTTTCTTGTGATGCCAAAGTCCGCAGACGCGCAAGTCGTTGAGCCTCTTCAGTGAGGCATAGCGTATCGGCGACCGTAGGATTGTCGTGGTGGTCAGGAAAGGGAGGACAGTGTCGAGCGTATACCGGGGCGGCCGAGCATATAGAAGGAAGAAGGGGCTGTAGCCGGTTGTCTCGTGCTTGGCGGTGCTGTAGGCGTAAGTAATAAACGGTAGAACTTCATCCCAATTCTTGTGATCGGACGCAACATACATGGAAATCATATTGTTGATTGTTCGATTAGTGCGCTCAGTGAAGCCGTTCGTTTGCGCATGATACGGCGTCGAGTGCCTGAGGTGTGAGTTACATAAACGCACAAGCTCTTCCACGATATCCGCCGTGAATTGACGTCCACGGTCGCTTATGATAACACCAGGCGGCCCATGTCGTAGAACAATAGCGTGAAGTAAGAAAAGCGGCACTTCGGTGGCAGTGGCTGATGGTATAGCCGTCATCTCGCAATAGCGTGTGAAATAGTCGGCCCAGACAATTATCCAGCGGTTCCCCTTAGATGACTTTGGAAAACAGCCTAACAGATCAATTCCAACTTGCCGAAAGGGTGAGCTGGAAGGCGGCACAGGTTGAAGGAGATCAGATGGGGCAGTAGTTGGGCGTTTCCGACGTTGGCACTGTATGCAGCTGGCGACATAAAACTCAACCGAATGTCGCATCCGGGGCCAGTAAAAGCGTTGTTGAAAGCGATAAAGCGTGCGCGCAGTGCCTAAGTGACCGGAGGTAGGGTCATCGTGCATAGGCTGAAGGATTGCTGGCCGGAGACGCTCCGGCACCACTAGAAGGAAGCGTGCACCCGTGCTTGAGTAGTTCCTTTTGTACAGGAGCGCGTCACGTACACAGTAGCTGCTTGTTCCACTTGAATGGGCAGAAGTAAAGAGTGGCTCCAATTTAGTGTCTGTCCGTTGTTATGCTTTTAACGCATCGATATCTGGAAAAGCGGCTGTCACGGAAGCGACGACATGATCAAAATCGTCTGCGTCGCAGTCCGTCGTGGCAAGCGGCATACGGGAAAGGCAGTCTGCGTCATCGTGTTTTCGGCCACTCTTGTAGCAAACAGTGAAATTATATTCCAGCAACCTCAAAGCCCAGCGCGCAAGGCGACCACAACGGTCGCGAAGGTTCACGAGCCAGCACAGGAAATGGTGGTCTGTGACGACTAGGAATGGGCGTCCGTACAAGTACGAGTGGAATCGCTGAACTGCAAAGATTACAGCGAGGCATTCTTGCTCTGTCACCGTGTAATTGCGTTCAGGTTTGCTTAATGAGCGCCTTGCATAAACAATCACATGCTGACGGTCGTCATAGCGTTGCACCAAGACGGCACCCAGACCAACGCCACTAGCATCTGTGTGGATTTCTGTCGGCGCAGCAGGATTGAAGTGGCGAAGAATAGGTCGGTAGGTTAACAGGAACTTCAGCTGACGAAATGCAGAATCGCACTCGGGTGTCCACTAAAACCGTGCGTCTTTATGTAGCAGATTTGTCGGAGGATAAGCGACGTCAGCAAAACCAGGAATAAATCGGCGAAAGTAAGAGCAAAGACCCAGAACACTACGAAGTTGCTTCACTGACTGCGGTGCACTGAATGCCTCGACACCTGCCGTCTTGAGGGGATCAGGCCGGATACCGTTTTTGACAACAAGATGACCCAGCACTAGGGTTTGACGGTCACCAAAGTTACATTTCTTGGAGTTCAGAACGAGGCCAGCGTTTTTGATGCAGTCGAGGACAATATCAAGGCGCGTATTGTGCTCATTGAATGTGCGCCCGAATATAACAACGTCATCAAGATAGCACATACAGATGTTCCACTTTAACCCACGCAGAATGGTGTCCATGAACCTTTCAAAGGTTGCTGGAGCGTTGCACAACCCAGATGGCATCACATTGAATTCGAATAATCCATCCGGGGTTATGAAGGCTGTTTTCTCCTTGTCTGCCGGGTTTATCGGGATTTGCCAATATCCTGAGCGCAGGTCCACTGAAGAAAAATAAGAGGCAAAATGCAGGCAATCAATTGCATCATCAATCCGGGGCAGGGGTAGATATCCTTCTTAGTCACGGCGTTTAATCTTCGATAATCGACGCAACATCTTCAGTTACCGTCTTACTTTGTGACAAGTATGACCGGAGCTGCCCAAGGACTCGAGGACTCTTGTATTATTCCATTTTTCATCATGTCACTGACTTGTTCCCCGATTAACTTCCGCTCGTTAGGCGACACGCGATAAGGCTTTTGCCTGATCGGGCGCGCAGATCCTGTATCTATGGTAAGGCGCTTTCGCGACTCGGGAATCGAGAACGCTTTGTCCGGGTGCGCAAAGTCAAACACTGACAGGTGCTTAGAAAGCGTATCCACCAAGGTATGGCGCTCCCTTGTGCTGAGTGACTTGTTTATTACAGACAGAAGCTTTTTGTCTGAGACATGGCGAAGGTCAGCAGGTTCACACGGCGGATTAGTACGGCTACGGACGAAGACGTGTATTCTGTAAAGTAGGCGAGTTTCAAGCCGTCTGGAAGCAGTACGAGTTCTGCCGAGCAGTTGGCCGTCCAGAAGCCAGCACGCCCATTGCCGATGGATACCACACAATGAGGGACAAAAACGTTCTTCTTCATACAATTTAGATGCATTGGCTCTACGGAGGCATCGAAACTGTCTGGAACTTCACCGCGACACACAACCGGCACGCACACAGAGGTGGACGCAGGCACAACAGTATCTGCAGATACACAAAGTTCACCTTGATTGCAAGTCTCCTCTAAGAGCCCGGACGAAACATGGCCATCGACGCAAACTTCCCCCGTGCGACAATCGACGGTCGCACCACACTGTCGCAAAAAGTCGATGCCCAAAATCCCTTCGTGCGTCGATCGGGGAATAACTACAAACTCCGTCGCGAAAACTCCACCAGCCAAGGATACGTTTGAACTCTGCCGCCGCCGCGCGACCTCCTCGCCTCCTCCTCACCCCTTGCAATTCACCCCCTCCTCGCCGCAGTCTGGCGGCCGTTTTTATGCTCGTCGATTGCTCTCCCTGCTGTTGCCCTTGGAAACACGCGGACACTGCGTTTTGCTTGTGTCCTTTCTCGTCCGCGCCATTGTTCTGGTCAGCTCAGCTGGCTCGCCGCTTGAGCTCGGTGTAGCGAACGTTGTACGCTGTTTCCTGCTCTCTGTGCTGGGCATATGTCGCGCTGTTGCGCATATAAAGGCAGCAACAAGCCTGGAGATGGTTATGCAATATTTGTGATGCCACAAAGAAAGCGTGACGGCTTGCGAAGGAAGCAGCGGCTGCATAAAATTGGCCGAAAAATCTTTGTTCCGACAACGAAGAATGTTGTTTGTGAGGTGAGGCGCCTTTCTTATTGCTCATGTAAAAGCGTCCCCTATTGCTGCAGTTCTTTCATTCTCCCATCCTGCTCACTAGCGTGTTTACTGCGGCAATTTGTACGTTGCATAAAAACGGGGTTGCCCTCAGTATTCTTAATATTCTGGTGGGACTCCATCACCTCACACTTAGGCTACTGTCGTTATTCAGTCGGAAATGCAGCACTGTAGGTTGTTTTCACTGTGAAGCATTCTGAGCGATGATACAACCTCTCGATCGCACTTTTCGTTATTGTTAGGATACGTTGCCTGTGCTACTGAAAAGCGAAATAGCGGCTTGTAGAGAAGATATTATTTTCAGGTTACATTGATGTTTGGGTCAGTCATACAATGAATGCAAGCCCCGAAAAAATTAGCGGCGAGTATACCCGTGGTATTGCAGGTGATGAGCGCTAGCTAGTCCCCATCGCGTTTTTTTTTTTTTTAAATTTTAAGGCGAAAGCATTTAGATCTCTGTTTCAAGGTCGTGTTGTGAAGAGAAAATATCACGCGACCCAGGAAGGCCTGAAACGACTTAAAGTATGCCATGCCGTGTATGAGAGATTAATGAGTAGCCAAGTTAATTAATCATTCATTAGCGATTGAATTAAAGTGGATTAGGGAGGATTAAGCTTTATTATGATGTATTAAGGTGTATTAGGGTGCATTATGGCGAATTAAGGTGCATGAACGAGGATTAAGGTGCATTAAGGGGGATTAAGGCAGATGAACAATGATTAAATCGTATTAAAGAGAAATATGATGGATTAAGGTGGATGAAGGAGTATTAGGGTCGATTAGGGTGGATTAAGGTGAATTAGGGTTGATGAAGCAGACAAAAGACCGATAAAGGTGAATTAAAGAGAATGGGGTGGAATAGGGTGGATGAAGGGTGATGCAGGTGGATTAAGGTGAATTACAGGAGGCTTTAGAAGGCTTTCGCATTTGCGTCTCTTAGGCGATCCCTAAAGACACCTTCGATTTTCGGAATTTGCTTTGAACTGCACTTCCACGCACGCATGAGTGGGCGAAGATTATTATTTGATTTTCTCACGGATACAGGCAAAGTGCAAGGGGGTGTTCACATGATCGCGCACGCTTGCTGTTGATATTGACACCTAGGCGGAGGCCGGGAATCTTCGCTTTATTAGCGAATGTTTTAAAAACACCTCTCTGCGGTTTTTTTCTGTGCGGAAAGTGTTTGTATTGATTTAACACAAGCCCAAATCATTACATCAATGCGCTTTGATTACGCCGGTTGAGCAATCAGTCATGACAGTACACATGAGGTAGTGATGCAAGAAATATTCTGCATGCAGTAATATTTAGCACTGCAATGTATTTCATCCTCTTCTACACTAATCCACCTAAATCCCCCCTATGCACCTTAATCTACCTTCACCCACCTTATTTCACCTTAATTCTGCGTAACACACTTTATTCCTCATTGATACACCCTAATCCAAATTAATATAGTCACTAAGGAATAATTAATTAACTTTGCCAAACAGTAATCATCTCTTCGCTTGCGGCCTTCCTTGGGTCACGTGATAAATAGCTCACAACGCAACCTTGAAACAGAGATCTAAGGCTTCAATTTAATAAGGCACACTCAGAGGGATGTGCCAGAAGCAGTACTAGTTCAGATGCACAAAAAATTGTCTGCATTATCGCACTCGCCTCAAAGCTCATTTTGCATCAGTATGCCCCGTTTCTACGGCTTTAAGAAAAGCCAACCTCCTCATAAACATTGGCTTGATCATTATCAATGGGGTTATCAGCATCTCAAAATTTTTAACACCACTAGGCCATGCAACTGGCCCAAAATAACGGGCCTCCAAATAATCGTGCGGCCCGTCTGCGGGAGTCAAGGAGAAAAGGCGAGAAGAATCGAGGAGGAAAGCGCTGCAGGGAGGAGAATGTCGCTACTTTCAAATTATCAAGGGGCTTTACTCCCCATGCGTGGGCCGATACCGAAGAGAGTACAATAGCTGGCCGACCCGGGTGACAGGTGACGCTGGCATTAAGAACTCCCCATACGTGGGCCGATTCCGAAGATAGTGTAATGCAGGGCCAAACTGTGGCAGGGCGCAGTTCTCTAATAAGGGGCCCACATACACAGCTTCGCTGGTCATACTTCGTCACAGAATGGAACTGTCTTTTTTTGCGATGATTTCGCTTTCAGAAAGAAATAATGCGATGAACTCAATGTCAGCCATTTTTGTCTCGTAGATTTAAATGTGGGTTTAAATTAACGCGATATCCCATTCATCCCCAGTAGTAGGTGGATGTGCGGAAATGCTCGCTCGCTGGCACAAACACGTTTCGCACACAATCACGGAAACGTACATACGCAAATATACGACCCGTGTTCGCCCACATTCACAGGTACACACGCCTACGCAGGCACGCACACACACACACAAAAATGTGTGCGCGCACACACACACAAACACGCATGTGCTCACCCCACATACACGCACTCGTGCGCACGCATATTAATATACAAAGACACAAACCCGTGCAAAGTACACATGCACGCAGGCTCAAGGCATGCACACCCATATACACTCCCTTTTCATGCCTTTTCCTTTACAAAAACATGCACGTGTAAACAGACTGAATGAACCTCGCTCTGCAGTTACTGTTCAAAACTCCAACTGTAATAAATTGCTTTACAGTTTAGATTTCGCGCTTCTTCAAGTCAATGTGCCCTTTCTAGAGAGGATTCAAACCCATTTGCTCCAGTGTTGTGAGATAACTGCACATTTCCGACCAAAACATTGCTTTCACGCTTTAATGCCCAGTGTTGACCTGTAGCCAGAGCCCGAAAACATCTTTTTTTCTTGAACGCTGCCTCCTCCATGCTACTGCTGACCCCATCTGCGGCAACAGACTGAGCATCTTGAGCTTCAAACAAATACGCAGTCACGGCAGCAAAGGTTATTTGTGTTAAAAAGTAGCGAGTTCTTGAATCTATTGAGAGGTGGCCACGCGAGCTCAGCACGCGTGGGTAATTTTCTTGTACTACAGCGGCATAGGACACTACGACGACAACTGTTAGAGTTAAAACAGCTCAAAAGACGTCCTAGGACATTTAGGATGACGCTAACTGGTGAAGCCGTAATTTGCACTACAGAATTTTACCCGCCAAAGCGGTGTTGCTCATGAGCAACAACGGCCATATGAGGAGGCGCGATGAGGTATGTGAAGATACTGCTTGTACTATTTTCTCGTGGGAGTGAAAGTAAAACAAACCAATAATACAGTGTTCATTCTACACAGCAGAATAAGCATCAGTTATAGGGTAATAGTTCTTGTATTTTTTAAATAGTTGGTGACGTCAAAAAAAAGTGGCTGACTAATGCAGAAATGCAGGATCTAACCTAATTTCCGAATGGTGATTTGTACCATGTTGACTTCGACAGTGGCGCGGATGACTCTGACTGTGATCGTAGAGATAATCGAAGATTGATTGGTTCCTGCCTACTTGAAATTGAGAGCCACCTTCGCCATGAACAGCCATGCGAAGAGGAAGATGCAGAAACGCCAAGTGATCCTGTCGAAGACTTACTAGGAACTTATCGTGCACACGCCCTGGCCCAGCGCAGAAAAAAATAAAACGCTATCAGAACACAACTTGCTTCCAAGCCATAATTGTTTTAAGGCCTTCCATGTAAAGTAGTACCATAGGTGACCAATGTTGGTCTGGATCAACACCTAATTGTTCAGCAATGGATAAATATTCTTTTCTTTCTGACAACATGTTTGGGGTATTTGGTCATTCCTCTATGCATGATAATGTTTCGGCGATGTTGCATATTAAAATAAAGTTTTGGGAATCAAAAGGTTAACCCACCGCCAATGATCTGACTAAGTGCCATAAATACATACGTTGTTACAAGGGACTACCCTCGTGATGCAATTAGTTTAAACTTGTTGATACTCAACTGCTATGTAGAAATAACATTCTTTAAAATTTTGCCCATTCAATTATGCATGTACATTGCCGCGAAGTTCCACAGTATGGTGAAGGTGCGATGTCCAGAATTCTTTAGTGTGTCTATGGTACAAGGCATGATAGTTTTTTAACGTAACACAAAGACATGCATATGCTTGTTGTTATGTAGTTCAAGAAATGATAATGATAACGACGACTTAACAAATAAGCAATCCGTTGCTACGCTTTAGGACGTAAAAGTAGAAAATATTTTTGAACAGTAGTGCTGTAAAAAAAAAAACTGAAACCAAATCTTAAGCTTCGGGTTCCGGCCACCCGGTGGGAGACTGTCGAACTCATCCTACGTGGTCTTAAAAAGTACCACGCAGCACAGCATCAAGACGCTGCCAGCACGATGGGGAACTATGGTTCAGCACAATGCGTCGGCGTGCTAGTTGGTGCGAATCCATAATTACTTTGTTTGGCCCATTTTTGTGTGTCTTTGTCATCTCCTGAGCCAGCTGTTCTGGTAGTGCCCTGTCCTCTTATCTTTCTTGTGTTCGTTGATTTGCGCTAAACAAAGTAATTATGGATTCGCACCAACTAGTCCACCAACGCATTGCGCTGAACTATGTCTCTTCTACTGTGGGCCCTGATTTTTGTGTGTCTGTGTAATCTCCTGAACGTGCTGTTCTGGTAGCGGCTTGTCCTGTCGTCTTTCTTTTTTCCGTTGTTTTGCGCTAAACAAAGTAATTACGCAACGATAGGTGCGAGCGAATAAACGACTCGGCCACGGCCTCCAACGCTCCCGCACATGATACGCTCGGTTTTTACAGAGACCATGCGAACGCACACGACTGTGCTTCAGAAAGCGCTTTTGTGAACAGTGTTACGCCATGTGGAGAGAGTCAAGATAGGCATCAATCGAAACCTGAGCCTCCCGACTAGATACTTGTAGCGTGTATATCGACAACAGCTCTACTTTCTTCACAGCTACCGTTTTTGTCTGCAAAATCTAGCACACATTTTTGTTGTTCCCATAGGCTACCATTGCTGAATTTTTAACCACTCTAGGAACAGAATTTTTGCTTGCCACAGCGCAAGAACTGCATTTGGCTAGTGTGGAGTGTCTTCCAGAACATGTCTGTCACCTGTCTTTTTCGATAATTGACACGCAACTTTAGATATTTGCGAAATACCCGGTCGTTCTATTGAAAACGTGCTTGCTTCGTGCTGGGGTTGCTTGGGGCGCTAGTTGGTACGTGTCCAGAAAAGCTTGATATGCATTACCTGGCGCGTAAATTGTGGACCACTGGACAGCCAAATACATTGGTGAAGGTGGTCTTGAAGGTTCTGACAATGTGGAGAAGCCCGCCTTAATATTATGAAACCATAATTTCGCGATGTCCGCGAGGTATAAAGCTATGCTGCTCAACTTTTTTGCATCATGCCACCATTTGTGCATATTCACCCTCTCGCCCGAAGAGTCGTCGACGTCACAGCCGTCTGTATTGCTTAATTTCGGCGGATCTATGTGGCGAAGGACGCCCCAAATGACGGTTTGTTGCAATGCCGTTTGTTGGACGGCGTCGGGCATGTTAGTTCACAGTGTTATCGACCATAGTTCAAGCATTGTAGTAATGATGGCTACTCAGCACCTATAAAGAGGCTTACTGTAACCGACGAGCAGCCGCTGGTAAGAGCCTTAGGAAGAACGAAGAGTCCAAGCGAGAGTCGAATCTCTCGATGCACGCGTTCGGGATGCCCACTCATGGTGCTGCATTTCTTCTTCCTTCCTGAGGCATTTAGTGTATTAGAGAGATCACTTATCGGCTAAGGAATAATAATACAAAAAGAATTTCCAGTTAAGCCGAATGACAATGCTATGAAAACAGCGTTGCTCCTGTTCTGGCATTTCATAGCCAAATAGCTTTGCCGATATTAGGTAGGAATGCCGGTGTAGTACATACTGTAAAACAATGTTCACTTCGCGGAGAGGACGGCTTTTGCATTTATTCCTCGTCCGCTTCCTGTGCCTATAAAATCGCACGTCTCTTTAAAAAGGCTGCCATCGTTCAAACACCACCCACTAAGAAGTTGATTATAACGCTAGCATCACGCACCATGGTGCACATTGCTCATGTTCTCCTGAACCTTGTCCAGTCACATCCAATAAAATACATTCGCTGAGCCAGTGCCAGGAACTTGTGTGATATCGCTTTATGTGCTTAATATTCAATAAATTTGTGTTTTTATGAATGCGAAATTAACGCATAGCCTTTCCTAGTGCATCGAGGTAATACTATGCAACCACATTTATTTGTGGTACATCCACCTTCGTCTGAAGCTGTTGTCGGCTGGTGCATTTCCCCTTTAAGGGAAAAAGAACAGACGCTGGTGCCCATTTAAATTTTCCTCTCCGCCGCAATGCGATACTTCAGCGTTATCGCGCACAGCGCGAGCCAGCTTACACGTTTCAAATTAGACTAACCTACCGCAAAAATACCGTACCGCTTCCTAGCACAATATCATTGTAAATATACGATACCATGAGCCACTTGTCACATTTGTGTAGATGGTGCTATTGAACATGCGGCTACTTCCAAGACGCAAGTCTTTCCGTGGAATGAATTTAAAACACCACAAAGAGCACTGAACGTGCACCACCGGCACTTGTGCAGGCTGTGAAACGCAATGAAACGGATATTCGCAACATCAGTGTGAATATAGTTCCTAAGTATAGTTTATTGCAATTAGGCACTCTTCTCCGTTATACCTGATGTCTTCAGCATATAGTAAATAACAAATAAATGTAATAACAAATGTAATAACAAATAAATGTAAATAATAAATGTAATAACAAAAAATAATGTAAAAGAGCATGCAGCTGCTGCTTTCAACCGAAAATTTTCAAATTATTTTCTTTTTTCTGTGCCTACTACTTTACCTTACGGCATTCTTAATTTGTTGCTGAGAATTGGCAGCCTCTAAACGCGACAATGACTTTTTAGATGTCTTGCACGAATATAAAAGTCCGCGCCTGAAATTTCTGCAGTCAGTTTCCCAGCCTGTCAACTCTGGATTATCATGAGAATATTACAAAAAAGAGATAATTTAGCGCAGTATAGAAGATGCTATATATTCGAAATACCTTGTTTAAGGTGTCATGGCTTGAGCCAAGGGAAATAGGTGGTCTCACAAACTAAGCAACACAAGCAAAGATCGCGAGCAAGGGCTCCGATGGCGCATGAAATAAATTTTTGTTGTTTCACTTACAGATGCGATCTTGCAACGTATCAAAATAAGGTTCTGCCCCAAAGTATGGTCCACACCAACTGCAAAAATATATATACACAAATAAGTATCTTAAGCAAGCATTGCCTCCACCTGCTGAAAGCAACATAAATTCACCGTGCACATCATCCATTCTAACGATGTCTGAAGCAGAAGGGCCATTCGGGAATAAATGTAAAGGGGAGAGAAAAATGTTCCAGTACAAAAAATAAGAACATTGTCATCAGCCTAATTAGAAGGCCATGCTGTTTTTCAAGGTACAGTACCCTTCCAGCTACGTCTCCGCAGTTTTCTAAAGAAAAAGAAATATATGGCTGCTTAGACGTATTTTTTATGCGCTTTTTTAAAAAAAATATTGCATAAATTGCTCAATTTCTAATAGGGTTTTCTTCAATGCAAGCATATACAAGGAGGCTCCTCTAGAAATGTTCATTGAATAATGATTTTTTTACGGCGCGAGGGACAGCCTTGGCCAAATTGGACCTAACACATGGTGCGTATATCATTTTAGGAATGATAAAGAGAAACCAATACAATTTATACCACGTTTCAGAGACATGGTTGTCAAAATTGGTGTTACTATTAGTGTTATTTCAAACTAGGCACGATTTCACAAGCATTCAGTATCATTATTCTATTGTGTGAAGAAAAATTTCATTATTTAATATAACAGGGATAAGATGCCTCAGAAAATCTGGCCAACGTTTCGATAGGAGGACCTATCTTCGTCAATGGCGGCCTCGTCATTATCGGCATGTTAGTTTTAAAGGGTTAGTGCAGTGACGTCACGTGCGGGTATTGCCGGTGGCAGTGGGTTATAAAGGGAGGGACTTCAGAGGTAATGAGGGCTGTCGCCTGACGTCTGTGAGCTTCGTTATAAAAGAGTGCCGCCGCCTGGACTTCGCTAAAAACCGACGTATTGACCAGCAGTGTACCCGTCTGCCCAACACCCCAGCGATATCCTCCTGCGCCGACGCTCCTCGTCCCAACAACACTGCCGATGTTACCAGGATCGTCCGGCGTGAGATCGAGGCCGCCCATCCGGCTGCCTTCGAACCCAGTCCCACCAACGCATCTACAGTCACGGTTTCCCTGATGCATGCAGTTGTCCTCTAGGAGTAAGAAAACATGGGTCTTCACACCTTCTATTCCGCCCATCGCCCTGATACCCGCCCGGCTTCTTCGATTCCGTCCCGTCCCGCATATTCCTACCGACCACGTTTCCGAAACCCATCTGAATGGCGCACTGCGGACGAAGAGCCTATTTGTTTTCACTGCCATCGAATCGGGCACATTTCTCGGCACTGTCGCAGTCGCTGGAGTTCCCCTACCCGGTCTACTTATACTGCCTACTCTCGCCCCCCAGGTCGCCCTTTTCGCCCCTATGCCGCACGCTGCGATAATGCCACCGCTGATTCTCCTGCACCGAACCGCCCCTATTCTCGTTCGCCTTCGCCCCAACGACGAAAATCTCGCTCTCCCCAGCCCCGTCGCTCCTATTCGCCCACTCCCTTCGGACGCCGCTCCCAGCCGGAAAACTAGACGATGTAGCGCCTCGAGGTGACGCTGCAGTGCTCCCTATGCTGTCAAATCTGCCACTGACGTTACCCATTCATCTGAACCTTCTTGACGTGCAAGTCGACGGTGTTTCTCTGTCTGCACTTATAGACACTGGGGCGCATTTGTCGGTACTGAGCGCTAACCTCCGTAACCGGCTCAAGAAGATTATGACTCCCGCAACGACGCCTGTTGTCCGTGTCGCCCATGGCGGAATAGCCCACGTAATTGATATGTGTACCACCCGCGTCTCCTTCGCCGATCGCTCCACTATCGTGCTATTCACAGTCATTGCCCACTGTTCTCACGACATGATCCTTGTCTTAGACTTCCTCTCCACACATTCTGCTCTCATCGATTGATCCGCTAGTACTCTCCGCCTTGACCTGCCTGTTCTCGTTCTGCTGAACCACACCCCAGCCGCCTCAGTTCCGTCGACTTCGTTCGCTTGCCACCTTCGGCACTGACTTACGTTAACTTAGTGTCATCCCTACCAGTCCCCGACGGTCACTACATCGCGGCTCCTATGCAAGACGTCTTCCTTACACACGGGATCACAGTACCTCATACAGTTTTATCTATTACGGCGAATTGTGTCTGCCTGCCAGTAGTCAATTTTGGCTTGATGACACAAGTGCTGCCACGCTGGATGTCTCTGGCCCAGCTTTGCTTATCCAAGGATCACACAGTAGCATCCATTGCAGTAGACAATTCATCCGATCCTCCTCTACTATTGCAGTTGGCAACATTTACCATCACCGACTTACAGAAAATATTTGCGCCCGACTTGCCATCCGAGTATGCTCGTGAGCTCTACCGCGTTCTGTTTTCTCACCCCGATATGTTTCACTTTAACGATCGTCCTTTGGCCCAAACTACAGCTGTTAAACATCGCATTAATACCGACAATGCCCCTCCTATTCATCGCCTCCCGTATCGAGTGTGACCGGCTGAGCGTCAGGTTATTCACGCAGAAGTTAACAAAATCATTACCAAAAACATTATTGAATGGTCATGTAGTCCATGGGCGTCACCTGTTGTACTGGTCAAAAAGAAGGATGGCTCATGGCGCTTTTGCGTGGATTATCAGCACCTTAACAGGGTTAACAAAAGGACGTGTATTCCCAACCTCGGATTGATGACGCCGTTGACTGCCTTTACCGTTCTCGCTATTTCTCCTCTATTGACCTTCGCTCCGGCTACTGGCAGATTGCCGTGGACGATCTCGACCGCGAGAAGACAGCTTTTGTAACACCCGACGGACTTTATGAATTCAAAGTGATGCCGTTCAGTCTATGTAATGTTCCTGCCACTTTTGAACGCTTGATGGGCTCCCTTCTTCGCGGTTTGAACTGGTCCACGTGCCTGGCCTACTTGGACGTTGGTATAGTATTCTCCCCAACGTTCGCTACGCACCTCGAGCGCCTCTCAGCAGTCCTGGACGTTTATCGTGGAGACGGTCTGCAACTCAACGACTCGAAGTGCCCATTCGGCCGTCGCCAGATTGCCTTCCTTGGACATCTCGGTGACGCGAACGGAGTGCAGCTGAAGCCAGGCAAGATCCATGCTGTTACGCACTTCCCTGTTCCGAAGTGTGTCAAGGATGTGCGCAGGTTCATCGGCCATTGTTCGTACTTCCGCAGTTTCGTGAAAAATTTCGCCGCCATAGCACGACCACTGACCGAGCGCTTGAAAAAAGACGCCCCTTTCCAGTGGGGTGATAACGGGGCCTCTGCATTCTCGCATCTAATCAACCTTCTCACAACGCCTCCCCTTCTGGCCCATTTCGATCTTTCTGCGCCTACCGAAGTGCGTACTGATACCAGCGGTCACGGAATCCGCCTCTTTCATGTTCCTGTGCTGCCCTCTGACGCACGCCGCTGCAAACGTTTTGGAAGAGTGTCGGGAATTTCGCCGGTTGATTTGTGTACCCACGCCCATGTTGAATTTGCGTCGGTTGTGCGGTTCGTGGATCGCGATTAATTATTAATGGTTTCTCCGAGGCAGCATGTCGTTCACCCATCAAGTGTAGTGGGTGAACAGGCCCGAGTGCGCTGTTGTGGTAACAGCGCGGCCTTTAAAGGCACGCTGAGTTCCGTCTGCCGACGCGGCTCGCTTGAGTTCGTTGTCGCTGATGTCTGCGGTGTCACATCGCTTTTAGTATACCTTTTACACACTCACTAAACATTTCGCATATTCAAGAAGCCTTCGAGCGCAGCCTTTCACGTGGGATTTGCCAAAGCGGTGCATTTGCTTACCTCTACAGCTTCACATCGCTGTCAGCTTCGGTTATTGTAAAAGCGGCGCATCGCTGATGTGAAATAATCTCAAAACATAGCAAAACATACAGACGAGTCAGTATAAGCGGCCGAGTCCCTCATATTTACAGTTTGCGCTTGCTATAAAGTATTATTAGAGACAATTGTGCACGCCATAAGTCCCCACTTATATGCCCTGTAGTTCTCTCGCGGAAAGGCGGATGCCATCACTGACACCGTTGTTAACTGAGCGAGTTTATGCTGCTGTATTGAATGCACTGTCTCTTTTTTTCCTGTTTGACGCAGAGGTAAACAATGCTTCTTCGGAATTAAGAAATATCAGCATAACAACACACATAGACCCACCATCTACGGGAACGTGACCGGTAGCGTTCGGGAACGGTGACCAAAGTACGAGATGTTGGCACAGCGCTGTGTTGCCGCTTGCCGCTTATTGTGTACGTGCCGTGCGAAGTGAAGAGTAGTTATCAAATCGCTATAGGGCCACAACCTAACTATAAGAGTGGTTTCCTTCGTCCTGACTGCTTATTTCTTGCGTCCAGCTCCATCGGCAGCGGGTGCACGAACTCGACGGGGTCAGGCCTAACTCAAACTTCGCTACACAGGACCAACATCGACTGAACTTCACGTGCACGGCGTGAGAGGGCTGAAGCTCGTGCATTTCAACTTCGAAGGCATGTTGACGTATTTTGAGCGCGAATAATTATATTTACAAGTGAATGAGCTGCAGCTATCGCGTTGTCGGTGCGACGGCTGATCACGTAGGGTTCGGTCACGCTATCACGTCGGCATGCTGATTTTGTCGGTGCTGTCGACACGAAAGCCCGTCGCGCTATATGACAACTCGCACCCGTCGGTTGCGTCGTTGTCGGCCTATTACGATCAAATGGTCTCAGTAATACAGTGCTGAATAGTCGGCCAATCGTCGGCGTCAGCGTCATGTCAGTCTCGTATATCAACCCAATGTTACCACGCCTTAAAACAGTACATGAAGTCAGGCACGCGCTGCCACCACCAGCAACAGTAGGTCGACGCTGCAAGAAGACTGCTTCAGCAGCGAGTTTTTGAAGTGTCGCCCAAGTGTAACGCACGGGTTTATCGGTAAATTTGACAGCCGTCAATGCAAGGCGGCAACTACGTGGTTCACGGTGCAGTCCGGACCAAGCCCTTTTCTGTTTCCAAGTAGAGTTGCAGTCTTACGCACGTTTTCGGCACCGCACCGACGTCGGGCTACCAGTAGAGTTTCAACGCGGTACATGGCACGAACGTTTGCAACAGCGCGCGTCAAGCGCTTTTTTTTTTCGGGGTACTCTCCCCCGATATCTAGCCGCGCGGCCGCGCGCGTCCCATCCAAAACGTTTTCCGACTAATCCGCTAGGGCAGGACGCATGCGCCGTGAAGCCGTGAAAGAGGCGAATTGGCGCAGTACTGGCACAACGCCAGCGCGGCCACCACCGTGTTATCATTTACGCCAGCAGGCTCCTCTCAGCTGCGGAGCGCAACTATTCCATCAATGAGCGTGTTTCTGGCCCTAGTTAGGGCGGTTGCGAAATTCCACCCATACTTATATGGCCGACCATTTTCCGTTGTCACAGACCATCACACGCTTTGCTGGTTATGCTCCTGAAAGATCCCACAAAAAGACTTGGTCTCTGGGCTTACGCCTCCAAGAATATTCGTATACCCTCACCTATAGATATTGCCGACTACACAAGGGCGCTGACTGCCTGTGTCGCTACCCGGTAGGTGAGCCTGACGACGCCGACAGTAGTAGCGCCAACGGCATTTTCTCTGTGTCTGCCTTCGTTAGTATCGCCGATGAGCTGTACGGAGACCTATCGCTGCGACCACTCATCGAGCGTCTGCGCTCTACACCCACCGACGCATCCGTTCGCCGATATGTCCTCCAGGGCGGTATTCGGTATCGCAGGAACATCCTCCCTCACGGCTTTCATCTTCTTGTCGTGCCGAAACATCTGCGACAGACTGTGCTCATTGAGATGCATGACGCACCCACTGCAGGACACCTTGGGGTAACCCGCACGTACGACCGCGTCCGCCGCCGATTTTATTGGCCTGGTCTCGCTCGCTCCGTCCGACGCTATGTTGCTGCCTGTGATCCCTGCCAGCGTCTGAAAACACCTCAGGTGCTACCGGCCTGTCATCTCCAGCCGATCACCATCCCTGTGCAGCCGTTCTTTTGTGTTGGATTAGACCTCCTCGGTCTCTTTCCCACGTCATCGTCTGGGAACAAATGGGTAGCCGTCGCAACTGATTACGCCACCCGATACGCTGTCACGCGGGCTCTCCTTACCAGTTGCGCCGCTGACGTCGCGGACTTTCTGTTGCGTGACACTATCTTACTTTATGGCGCCCCGCGACAGCTCCTTACTGACCGTGGTCGAAACTTCCTCTCGAAAGTTATCGCCGACATAGTGCGTTCCTGCTCCATTCAACACAAGCTGACTACCTCATACCATCCTCAAACCAATGGCCTGACAGAGCGGTTAAACCGTACACTTACCGATATGCTGTCCAAGTACGCTTCTAAGGGCCACCACAACTGGGACATTGCCGTTCCTTACGTAACATTTGCGTACAATTCTTCCTGGCACGACACCACCGCATTTTCTCCATTATATCTACTGCACGGTCGCGAACCTGCCTTGCCCCTAGACACGGCACTTCCTCCTGCTGCGATCTCAACAAGCGAGTATGCGCATGACGCCATCGCCCTCACCGACTATGCACGCCAGCTTGCCCGTGCTCGACTGACGGCATCACAAACTACTCAGCAGTGTCAGTACAATGCCCGCCATCGTGAAGTACAGTTTTCACCTGGTGCGCTCGTGCTCCTGTAGTCGCTCTGTCGTCACGTCGGACTTTTAGAGGAGCTCCTTTCGCGATACACAGGGCCCTACCGCGTGCTGCGGCAGGTGACGCCAGTGACGTACGAAATTGCTCCTGTGGGTTCAACCTCGTCCTCTGCTCTGCCATCTAGTGATGTCGTGCATGTCAGTAGGCTCAAGGCCTACTACAGTGCTTCCGAGTCCGGCCTTTAGTCACTCCGGGACGATGCTTTTGCCGCCGGGGGTAGTGCTACGGAACAGTATTTACGATCACGAAGAGGCCAGCAGTGTGAAGACAACGACGACGATTAGACGCTAACGCGGGCTATGGCCTCTTGGGCGTATTGTCATGTAAATATAGTTGTGTATGGCTTTTCCTCTGCGTCTTCCTACGCAACACTATATATATATATATATTGAAAGGGGGTTTATTGCAGCTCGTACGAGGGATCGCAAGTCGCTCTTGATCGCGAGTCCTAGCCGTTCGCATCAGCAGCCCGAGCTCGGGTCTCGCGCCGCAGCGGTGGCAGTTCGCACAGCGCCACATGCATGTTACCCACTACAATTGCCCCCACGGCGAAGAGGAGCCATCCTGGCGACCTAAGGTGATGATACGATAAGGGGGTCGTGGTACGGCTTCAGGCGACTGACGTGAACCGTCTCGCGGCCACGGCGGCGTTTGTCCGAAGATGGCGTCACCGGTTCGACCACATAATTCACCGGCGATGTACACGCGACGATCCGGTACGGACCCTGATATTTCGGAGCAAGCTTTGGGCTAAGGCCAGGGGATTGGAAGGGCAGCTGAAGCCAGACGTGAGAGTCCACGGCGAAGGACTGTGTGGGCTGCCCGTTGTCGCGTCGATCTTTGTGGATACCTTGGGTATCCGACGTAAACGAGCGAGCCAGTTGGCGGCACTCTTCAGCATCGCGAGCAACTTCGGAAAGAGGGGTGAATTCAGAGGCATCCGGATGATATGGTAGCACGGTGTCGAGGGTAGTGGATGGTTCACGTCCATAAAGAAGGAAAAATGGGGAGAAGCCTGTGGTAGCCTGAACGGCGGTTTTATACGCGTACGTCACAAAAGGGAGGACATCGTCCCAATTGGAATGATCAGACGCAACATACATGGTGAGCATGTCACCCAGAGTGCGGTTGAACCGTTCCGTGAGACCGTTAGTCTGTGGGTGATACGCCGTAGAGGTGCGGTGAATAGTGCGGCAAGCGGCGAGTAGCTCATTAATAACTTCGGATAAGAAGACACGGCCTCGGTCGCTGAGCAGTTCTCGCGGTGCGCCATGCCGTAAGATGAAATGCCGTAACATGAATGCGGCGACGTCGCGAGCAGCAGCCGAAGCAAGTGCAGCAGTTTCGGCATATCTTGTGAGGTGGTCTACTGCAACAATTATCCAACGATTTCCTTTAGCAGTGGATGGAAGAGGCCCATAGAGGTCAATGCCAATCCGATCAAAAGGACGTGCAGGACACGGCAAAGGTTGCAGAGGGCCAGTCGTATGAGGAGATGTCTTGCGTCGCTGACAGGCTACACATGACCGAATGTATTTGCGGACATAAGAATACATGCCGCGCCAGTAGTAGCGCTGACGGAGCCGCTCGTAGGTTTTCAGGACGCCAGCATGAGCTTGTTGGGGGTCGGCGTGGAAATACGTGCATATGTCGGAGCGCAAATGGCGAGGGATGACTAGCAGCCATTTGCGACCATCCGGCTGATAGTTTCGGCGGTACAAGATGGCGTCCCGTAGCACGAAATGGGTGGCTTGGCGACGAAGGGCTCGAGGGCATGTAGCCGTCGAAGAACTGTGAAGAATGTCAATGAGAGACACAATCCACGGATCTTTCCTCTGTTCAGACGGCATGTCAGTAACAGCAAGTGTAGCAACCGGGCACTTTACGGGGGAGGGTGGCGTTTCGTCGGATCTCAAGGGCGATCGGGAGAGTGCATCGGCATCAGAATGTTGGCGCCCGGATCGATAGATGACACGAATGTCAAATTCTTGGAGCCGAAGAGCCCAACGTCCAAGACGGCCTGACGGGTCCTTCAGTGACGCAAGCCAGTAGAGCGCGTGGTGGTCTGTCACAACATCGAACGGATGGCCATACAAGTAAGGGCGAAATTTGTGTAACGCCGAAACTATAGCCAAACATTCTTTTTTTGTGACAGAATAATTGGTTTCTGCCTTCGTGAGGGCCCGACTCGCATATGCAACCACATATTCCGGAAAGCCAGGCTTGCGTTGCGCAAGGACGGCTCCAAGACCAACGCCACTGGCGTCCGTATGAACTTCGGTCGGTGCAGTCGGGTCATAGTGGCGTAGAACAGGTGGTGAGGTAAGCAGACGACGCAAAGTGGTGAAGGCTTGGTCACATGCCGGAGTCCAATCGCGAAGGTCACCTGGGCCAGCCAGGAGCTTCGTCAGAGGAGCGATGATGCAGGCAAAATTGCGTACAAAGCGTCGAAAATACGAGCAAAGGCCGATAAAACTTCGGAGCTCTTTCAGTGTAGTCGGCCGCGGAAATTCTGCGACAGCACGAAGTTTGTCAGGGTCGGGAAGGACCCCGTCTTTGGAAACGACATGGCCAAGTATGGTCAGCTGGCGGGCGCCGAAGCGGCACTTCTTCAAGTTAAGTTGAAGGCCGGCGGTGGCAAGACAAGTAAGGACGTCGCGTAGACGAGAGAGGTGAGAGGTGAAATCAGGGGAGAAAACTACCACGTCGTCTAAATAACACAGGCACGTCTTCCATTTGAGGCCTCGCAGAATATTGTCCATCATTCTTTCGAATGTCGCTGGCGCATTGCAGAGGCCGAATGGCATCACCGTAAACTCATACAGGCCATCAGGCGTAATGAAAGCTGTTTTCGAGCGGTCGGATTCATCCACTGGCACTTGCCAATAGCCCGATCGCAAGTCCAAAGAAGAAAAGAATTCAGCACCATGTAGACAATCCAGGGCGTCATCTATGCGCGGTAGAGGATAGACATCCTTTCGTGTAATCTTGTTGAGGCGACGATAGTCCACACAGAAACGAATCGAGCCAGCTTTTTTCTTAACGAGTACTACGGGCGATGACCAAGGGCTGCAGGATGGCTTGATAACACCACGGTCAAGCATGTCTTCAACTTGCTCGGTGATGACACGACGCTCGGTGGATGACACGCGGTGCGGACGCTGGCGGAATGGTGCGTGGTGTCCCGTATCAATGTGGTGAGAGACGGTACTTGTGCGGCCTAATGATGCTTGGTTCCAGTCAAAAGACGCGTGAAACTCATTTAAAAGAGTAATTAGCCGCTCACGTTGTGTCGGCTCGAGGTCATCGGCAATGGAGCGACAAAAAACATCCGGTGGGACTCGGTTAGATGGCACATGGGGCGTCAGTGCTGTTACGTTGGCAGTATCGACGTCGTCGGCCATGGGGAAGTGCACAATAGCGTCAGCGTCCACAGACTCGATGGTGCCAATAGTCTCGCCACAGTGCAAAGCCAAAGTGCACGAATTTGGGTTAGAAATCAGTATTTCTGCAGCACCATGGTGAACTGTGAGGAGGGCGAAAGGCAACAATATAGGCTGGCGGCGAATGGAGACGGCAGCGGGTGTAAACATGACCGTCGCTTCGGCAAGCGATGCGCATGAAAGAGGGACAAATACAGCACTGTGAGGAGGTAGGTCAGTATCTGAAGCTACACAGATCCTGCTAAGAACGTGAACTTGAAAGTCGCGAGATGGCAAATCGCACAGAACGGAGAACTGAACCTCAGCACGTGCACAGTCGATGACGGCATGATGCCGCGACAGAAAATCCCAACCGAGAATGATATCGTGGGAGCAACAAGTTAACACACAGAAATCAATGGAATACAAAATGTCTCGAATCAGCACTCTGGCAGTGCACATAGCGACTGGCTGTACTTGTTGCGCACTGGCTGTTCTAAGCAATGGAACCGAAGGCTTCATGGTCACTTTCCGCAATGCACGACAAAGCTTCTCACTAATCACGGACACAGCAGCACCTGTATCGACGAGCGCAAGGGATTTGATGCCATCAACGCACACTTCAATGACGTTAGCGGGGAAAAAACGAGGACTTTGATGTTCCGACGATGACGCAGTTCGTGCCTCAGGAACTGCGGAAATCAGTTTTCCGCCTCAGTAGTACTGGCACTGGGTCTACGACGCATGGGTGAGAGTGAGCGCCTACGAGGGGAAGGCGAGCAACGAGTGCCGTAGAGCTGTGACTGCGGTGCCGGTATGTCATCAGCAGCGTAGACTTCCGGTGGTGGTCGTGAAGGCATACGGAAAGGTCGGAAGTCGGAGCTGGGTCGTCGCGGGGTGCCCACGAAGGCCGGCAAGCGCCGGCGGCAGAAGCGCACTACATGACCCGGGGTACCGCAGGCATAGCATATGGGGCGGTTGTCAGCAGTGCGCCAAGGATTTGGACCCTGCTGCTGTGCACTGAAAAAGGGATCCGCCGGCTGGCGAGGCGAAGGCGGAGGAGAGAACACCGGCGGGCGAGGCGCTGAAGGCGGAGGAGAGAACCCCTGTAGACGAGGCGCCCGTGCAACGGCTTCAGCATACGTCAGAGGTGCGGCCACGGGAGCCGGCTGACACGGAGGTGGAAGAGCTTCGGTCACTTGCTCTTGAATTATCTGTCGGAGCGCTGGAGCCAAACATTGAGAAGGCTTCTCCGTGGTCGGCAAAATCGAGAGCTGTCGTGCGACCTCCTCGCGCACAAATTCTTTTATTTGCGTCAGCAAAGTTGTGTGGTTGTCGCCAATAATTAATGCTGCTAACGAATCTTCCGTAGGCGGTGGGCGCCGAGCTAAGATGCGTTGTTTCCGTAGCTCGTCAAAACTTTGGCACAAATTGATAACTTCGGCCACGGTACGCGGATCCTTCGCTAACAACATCTGAAAGGCGTCCTCATCAATGCCTTTCATAATGTGTTTGATCTTGTCCTGTTCAGACATTGACGGATTCACGCGCTTACACAGGTTTCACCGTGATGTTGCGCACGCCCCCGTAAGCGTTGCTCTGCGCGAAGCTTGCGCACAGCGGGGCGCCCGAACACTTCAGCGAAACTTGTTTTGAATGTGCTCCATGTTCCGAAATCGTGTTCGTGGTTTCGGAACCAGAGGTTCGCGACGCCGGTTAAGTAAAACAACACGTTGTGCAACTTGGTGACGTCGTCCCACTTGTTATGCTGGCTCACCCGTTCGTAAGATGACAACCAATCCTCCACGTCATGATCATCGGTGCCGCTAAAGATGGCAGGATCACGCTGGCGCAACACACCGAAAACGATGACCGCCGGAGGCTGTGGTGCATCTTCCTGGGTGGTTTCGTCAGGCATGGTCGTAGCAGTCGGTAGCGTCCGGCTTCGGAGTTCCAGTTTCCGATAATAATAATAATAATATTTGGGGCTTTACGTGCCAAAACCACTTTCTGATTATGAGGCACGCCGTAGTGGAGGACTCCGGAAATTTTGACCACCTGGGGTTCTTTAACGTGCACCTAAATCTAAGTACACGGGTGTTATCTCATTTCGCCCCCATCGAAATGCGGCCGCCGTGGCCGGGATTCGATCCCGCGACCTCGTGCTCAGCAGCCCAACACCATAGCCACTGAGCAACCACGGCGGGTTTCCAGTTTCCGAGGTCTACCCCGCAGCTCCACCAAATGAAAGGGGGTTTATTGCAGCTCGTACGAGGGATCGCAAGTCGCTCTTGATCGCGAGTCCTAGCCGTTCGCATCAGCAGCCCGAGCTCGGGTCTCGCGCCGCAGCGGTGGCAGTTCGCACAGCGCCACATGCATGTTACCCACTACAATATATATATATATATATATATATATATATATAATGATGATGATGTGTGGTGTTTCGTGGCCCAAGGGCCAGGTTTGGCCAAAGAGCGCCATGACGAGTGGTAATGTTGGTGATGTATTGTTGAGTGTTGTTGTTGAGATGTGACTTGGGCTGTAAAGTGGCCTAGAAATAGTCGCTGTAAAGTGCGTAAAATCTACTTGCCATAATATTATGGCGATGACAACTGACGAATACTATGAACATTAAAATCCATCGTAAAAGAATGACGCAGAATAGAAAGTATATGAGATGGTAAAAATACCTGGAGCACTGTTGCCTCGCCGGAGCCCTTGAAACACAAGGGCCTAGAGGCACGTGCTATAAGAAAGAACTATCACAGCGCCATCCTCTGCAGAGAGGAGACGCTACGAACATGTGTGGCTAACAACATACGACTGTGCAGAACTCCGTGCAGGAGTGTTTGTGCTGGAGTTCCCGGAAATACATGTGGATTTCAATCTCTGGAGCGTGTTTTGTAACTTGCATAAAAGATATATCGCATTGTATCAGCTGCCACTCCCAAAGAGGTACCGGCTTGGCTGGATGCATTAGGCGAAGCTCAAGGAGTGGAACACGCATTTCATGACTACGCTCCCTCACACGCAACGAGAAAGGCTGCCTTACGGAGGGACGATTATGAAACAGTGTAGCATATGTCATCTCGTTAACGGTATTATAACACGGATGTTCAGGGTTAGGGACAACTTTCAGAAAATATGTTTGGTTGATGTATGTTCTCTGGAGATGAAGTGACCACTCATTCGATTCTGCATATAAACTTTCAACGGGACTTGTCCTGAAAGCAGCGGTAGCTAAGCGGATGCCTAGATGGTGAACAGGGTCTAGCATCCTTAGCGCACTCGGGGCGGCAGAATGATAGATCACGGCGCCGTAATCTAATCGTGACCGAATCAAGCTCTTATAAAGATACATTAAGCACTTCCTGTCACTACCCCACGTAGTCCGGGATGGAAGTTTCATTAGGTTCATTGTTTTCAGACATTTTTCTTTATTATGTTTAATGTGGGGGGCGAAAGTGAATCTATAGTCAAGTATAATACTAGAAATTTGTGTTCTTTGTTTACAGGTATTTTTGTTGGCCACATAGTTCTAAGCGAGGATCTGGGATCAGGATTCTTTTCCTTGTAAAAAGAACACAAGAACTTTTGTTAGGATTGATCTTAAATCCATTTTTGACTGCCCACATTGACACTTTGTTCAGGCCATGCTGTACCTGTCTCTCGCAGACTACGAGGTTACAAGATTTGAAAGCTATTTGAATGTCGTCCACGTAGACAGAGTAAAAGAAGGCCGGTGGTAATGAAGCGCGAAGCGTGTTCATCTTCACGATAAAGTGCGTGCAGGTGAGCACGCCTCCCTGGGGTAAACCAGTTTCTTTTGTAAAAGGACGTGAGAGGACATTGCCGACTTTTACCCGGAAGGTACGATTGGACAAGTAGTTTTCTATTAGGATTAGCATATTACCATGGATGCCCATTTCTGACAGGTCTCTCAAGATTCCGTGGCGCCAAGTTGTGTCGTACGCCTTCTCCATATCGAGGAATATGGATAGGAAAAACTGTTTGTGTACAAATGCGTCATGGATGTTTGCTTCAATACGTACAAGGTGATCAGCTGTGGAGTGCCCTTCCCTGAAGCCAGACTGATAGGGATCAAGCAGCTTTCTCTGTTCAAGGAAATGGACGAGTCGCCGATTAATCATTTTTCCAAATGTCTTACAAAGGCAACTTGTGAGGGCTATCGGGCGGTAACTTGCCACGGAGGAAGGATCGTTGCCTTGTTTCAAAACAGGAACCACAATGGCTTCTTTCCATGCAGTTGGAAGGTATCCTGCAGCCCAAATGGTGTTGAAAATTGTGAGTAGTGTAACTTGGGCGTCATTGTGTAGGTTTTTCATCATTTCATACATGATTCTGTCAGATCCCGGTGCAGAGCTCTTGCATGAGCTCAAGGCAGCTCTCAATTCGGCAATACTGAAAGGGCAGTTGTACGATTCATTCTGTAGACCTTTTCTTTGGAGTGGCTTACATTCTTTTATTTGCTTATATTTCAGAAAGCATTTCGAATAATGTTCTGAATTGACACGCTCTCAAAGTGCTCCCCAAGTGAGTCTGCCTGGTCTTGCAGCGTATCACCCTGTGTGTTTACCAGAGGGAGTCAATATGTTTGTCGCCCTCTAATTCTATTTACGCGGTTCCAGACTTTCGCCTCATTTGTAAACGAGTTGATGCCGGATAAAAACTTTAGCCAGCTCTCTCTTCTGGCCAGTTGGCGGGTTCTACTGCCTTGAGACTTAACTTTCTTAAAGTTAACAAGATTCTCCGCAGTGGGCGAAGCGCGTAGCGACCCCCACGCTTTGTTCTGATTCCTACGTGCGATTCTACATTCTTTGTTCCACCACGGGAGATGTCGTTTGCATGCCGAGTCGCTTACTTCACGTATGCATTTAGATGCGGCATCTATAATGAAGGCTGTAAAGTACTCCGCAGCAGCATCAATTTCTAGAGAGGACATGTCATCCCATGATATGCTAGTTAAGGTTCGGAATTTCTCCCAATCTGCTGTGTCAATCTTCCACCTAGGAGCCTGCGGTGGATATTCGTTTTCTTTAAGTGTTCTTAATAGTATGGGGAAGTGGTCGCTTCCGTAAGGATTGTTCGTAACTTCCCATTCGAGTTCAGGCAGTATGGACGGGGAAACTATGCTCTGATCAATTGAAGAAAAGGTATTGTTCGCAAGACAGTAATATGTGGGTTTCTTCTTATTCAGAAGGCACGCACCAGAAGAACAAAGGAACTGTTCCACACGACGACCTCGGGCATGTATACGAGAGTCGCCCCACAGGGAGCTGTGCGCATTGAAATCGCCAAGAACAACATATGGTTCTGGCAATTGATCTATAAAGGATTGGAATTCATGTTTCGTTAATTTGTAATGCGGGGGTATGTAAAGAGAGCTAATTGTGATGAGTTTGTTTAGGAGAACAGCTCGAACCGCTACTGCTTCAAGGGTCGTTTGTAGCTGTAAAGGTTGACACGCTATGCTTTTATGAATAAAAATGGCAACACCGCCTGATGATGCGACAGCATCATCGCGATATTTTCGAAACGTCACATACGGTCGGAGAAAGTTTGTGTGTTGTGGTTTTAGGTGTGTTTCCTGTAGACACAGCACTTTTGGATTATGTTTTTGTATAAGCTCTTGCACATCATCAAGGTTCCTAAGACCTCTGACGTTCCATTGAATTATTTGCGAATCCATATTTGAAGTAAATCGGTGCTGTGTAAACAGAAACACAAGTGATGCATTAGGTCACAGTGCTCTTTCGAGGCCCTGTAACCGGGGTTTTGCTTTTTCTGAAGCGTTCGAGGGAGCCTCGACGCTCCTTAGGCGTTTGGTGCGCCTTGAGGGTACGTGTAGTGTCTATTGCCTCTAGTGAGGCGCCGGACACGTGCTCTTGCGAGCGAGAAGTTACCAGCGAGGGTCCCACCTTGGAGGGCAAGACCCCTGCGCCCACCAGCCCGGAGGTCGATGGGGCTCCCTGAGGGATTTGGCTGCGCCGGCAGTGGCCAGAGCTGGAAGGGGCCGGGGAGGTTGGGGCAGCCTCGGCTGCGCCCAC
Organism: Dermacentor variabilis; assembly: GCF_050947875.1. NCBI lineage: Eukaryota > Metazoa > Arthropoda > Arachnida > Ixodida > Ixodidae > Dermacentor > Dermacentor variabilis. The sequence goes on along the minus strand of NC_134570.1, from coordinate 211,020,098 downwards.
CTTCGCGGTCGATGGCCCCGTCTGCTGTGTTGGCGTAGCAGCGTCAGCTGCAGCCGCCGGGGGGGGGGGGGCGGATGGCGTCACTGCCGCCTCACTGGGTGTAGGTCGGACAGCCGCCGGAGACCGTTGTGGCGCTGCCCCCTGACGCGCCACATCAGCAAAGCTTTTGTTTGGCAGGTATGCTACACGCCTGCGTGCCTCTTTGAAACTTATGTTTTCCTTAACTTTGATTGTGACTATTTCTTTCTCTTTTTTTCCAGGCTGGGCACGACCGCGAGTATGCGGCGTGCTCCCCTTCACAGTTTACACAATGGAGAGTGTTCACGCAAGCTTCAGAAGTATGTTAGTGGGCACTGCACTTTGCACAGGTTTGGCGGCCTCGGCAGCTCAGCGAGCTGTGATCGAAGCGCTGGCATTTGAAATATCGGGGTGGATTTGGCACGTACGGCCTAACACGGAGCTTGATATACCCGGCCTCGATGGACTCGGGCAAGATACTTGATACAAAAGTAATTATTAGGGGCTTCGTCTGAATCTGTTTACCATCCCGCCTTATCGTAATTCTTCTGACATTGATCACATTTTGTTCACTGAAGCCCTCCAGGAGTTCCGCTTTAGTCAGCTCAAGCAAATCATCATCTGACACAAGATGGGTGGTGTTCATTGTACGGTGCGGGGTTACTGTTATGGGGGTCTCCCCAAATTACACTAGTTGCGGTAGTTTCTCATATTGTTTTACATCGCGGAGCTCCAAGAGGAGGTCGCCGCTTGCCATCCTCGACACCTTGTAACCTGGACCAAAAACATCAGTCAGGGATTTTGAAACAAGGAATGGTGAAATGTTTCGGACTACTTTGTATGGCTTTTCAGAATGAATAACGTGAAAGCTGGGAAAATTCTGGGTTTGCGTCAAAGGAACTTGAAGACATCTTCGGTGCGCCCTCGTTTCTGAGGGCGATCAGCAAGGGAGGGGAAAGAAGTTTCCATGAAAATATGTACATATTCGGCAACAGCGCCGACCGCCCACCACGGAGCCCAACGAGGGGACGCGGCAGAGCTTGCGTACAGGTCTGCACGACGCCAGTCGTACGCCGTCACTATAACCGAATATGGTGTACCCAAGGTTGGATAGCCTCACGGGGTTAACCCTTGCCGCCAGGAGAAAGGAAGTAAAAAGAAGAGCGAAGGAGACAGGAAAGGCCAAAAAGTGAGAGATAAAGACGAATATTCGAGGAGGGAGAGACAGGAAAAGGCGACTGCCGATGTCCTCCAGGTGGGTCTGTCTGGAGGTGCCGTCTGTGTGAAGCAGAGGCCAAAGGGGTGTGTTGCCTCCGCCGGGGGGGCTTAAAGGTCCAAGCACCCAGCATCAGCTCAACCCCCACGATCGCCCTTTCCGAAGACACGGCTAAGCCGCGCACGGCGACACGCGGGAGGCGCCAACCCTCGTGTGCTTGGGTACGTGGTGTCGCAGCACACCAAACGCCTGCTGACGCAGACGCCCCTGCGGGGATATATATATATATATATATATATATATATATATATATATATATATTGAAACACCCTCACCAACACATTCCGAAGTCCCAGACGTCCATATGCCTTTTTCGGCCGCTTATCCTAGGTTATCGCCAGTTCTAGATACCGCAGTAACGACACCTACGTTGAGCGACTGGGGCTAATGCCCCTTGAAAGCCCCATAACCAGTAACCCCATACATTGCACCGCAGACGCCTTGCCGCCAACTTGACTACTTCAAGATTACTCGACGAATTGCTGCCATGCTACTCAAGTCACTCTTTCAACTCTTGTATGTTTTTGTATTTTGTATTACTCGAGAACAGACCGCCTGGCCGGCTCTTCTAATGCCACAAAAACATGCCGTCAACGACACCCCTGAATGCTCCCTAAACTCTCGCCGCCGCAACGCCCTCGCATGCCCCCTTCATTCTTTCTTCTTCTTTTTTTCTTGTTCTTTCTCTCTTATTTCCTCTTGGTCTCCCCCCGCTTTTTTCTCCTTTTCTTTCTTTTCTTTTCTCCCCGCCATCGCAATCTCCCGCTCTTGACCCTCGTCTTGGGAACGCAGTTCACAGACGTCACGCGACAGCGCTCATTACCTCTGAAGCCGCGGCCTTTCTAACCAACGGCCACCGACCACACCCTCACGTGACACCACTGCACTAACTTTTCAAAACTAACATGCTGAGGATGACGAGGCCGCCTTTGGCGAAGATATGTCTTCTTATCGAAATGTTGACCAGTCTTTCTGAGGCACCTTATCATTGTTTGCAAATTTTACACCGCGGTGAGCTATTCCATCTATAAGTCTCTTTCTGCATTTTGGATTATGTAATATAATTCTTTAAATATAGGTACGTAGACTTCGCGATATGGCCTCTGTGTCCGTGTCTTCAGATATCTCATCTTGGTATGCTGAATTCTACTCTCATGTCGACTTTTTTAAAACATTGGCACTTCGCAAGTGTAGCTGAATTCAAGTTTTTTGTATAAATTTCTACTATAAGAAGCAATCAGGCTAGCAGAATAATATTCATCGTGAGAAGGTGGTGTTCTGTTTGCTTTTCGCCGTTTAAGCAGCAGTTTTAAGGGATAGGCCCTCTTTGGGAACTAAGCTTTCGATATGCATGTCAGTATCTAACTTCTTTCCCGCCAAGTAGGCTCACTGGGTATAGACCCTGTGTAAGCGCCACCGTTTATGTACCACTATTCAGCGAACCTTTTTCTTGCCAACTTGGACCTCTGGTGCGGCGACGAATCGAACCTTCGTCATATACAGGGTTTGTCAACAACCATTGATCAAGATATTAAAATATGCAAATTCCATGTAGCTGGACAGAACCAAGGTAATGTTGTTTGCCGTCATGTGGAAATACTCAGAATATTTTTTGTATTCCGCGTAATGTCATAATTAGGATTCAATAAACAACTTATTAATTAATATAGTCAGATGAGAAGTGTCAAATAGAGAATGGTAGAGCAACACGAGAAATTCCCAATACTACGTTCTCTCGCTCAATACGTGCAGAATGTTTTTCCGAGCCTAAAAGAAGTGCGTGAGTACACGCAAAGTGCCTCGAGTGGCCAGTCGTGTGGCAATGGGCCTAAGCGTATAGAGAACAGTACAAGAATTGAGAAACATAGTCAATGCGGGCGTTATAGGTGTATCTTGATGTCGTGAACGACGTCAGAAGGTGACCATCGGAAGGGTGCGAGGTTTCTTCTAGAACTTTGAGATTCACTTTGAGCTGTGCAAAATTTTGTTATCTCCGAAAGAAACAGCGCAACTAATTTTTCGGAGCAGCCGTGTAGGCAAATACGATTTTATATTGACACGTGTACTTGTTGATCTTCATCGGGGGACCACGTTTCACTGCCTAACAAATGTTATTGCTCAGCGCAGGACGTACCGGCATCTAGCGGAAGTTTCTCGAAAGTTATCGATGGTTCTATCCGCTGTCCGTTTTCAGCGAACTTGCATGACGTCGTTGTCTTCGCCGTAAATTTTGACGATCAACTTAGACGGCTTGTTACAACACTAAATGCCATGAAGTCATCAGAGCTCACTCTCAAGCCGCAAAAGCACCGCTTTGCTTACAATGAGCTTCTGTCCCTGTGCCACGTCATCAGCAAATATGGAGTCCATCCAGACCCACAGAAGTCAGCCAACATCGTAAAGTTCCAGCATCCCATCGACAAAGAGGGGGCGCGTCAATTCCTTGGCATGTGTGCTTACTAATGGCGCTTTGTCAAGAAATTTTCACGCACCTGTGAACCACTGGCACATGTAACTAAATGAGATGTCGAGTTCAAGTGGGAAACGCCGCAGGCCGACGCATTTCAATAAATCAAACGAAGCATGGAGTCACCACCGGTACCAGCGCACTTCGACGAGGACGCCGATACAGACATCCACACTGACGCTAGTAGCCGTCTTAGCCCAGAGGACAAGGTAGCAAGTTCCTGCAGGAAACCCATATGGGTTCCCATATGGGTTCCTCGCCGTTGAAGAAAAACTCGTCATGATCTGGGACTCGAACTCGGACCACCGCCTTTCTGGGGCAGCCCCTCTGTCACCTCAGCTAACAAGGCGACTAGCAGGTGGCAGGGCGAAGTTGAATTTGTCAACCATTGCACCGGAAAGGCGATGTTCCCGGTTTCGAATCCCATACCAGGAAGAATTTTTCAACTGCAAGGCTTTTCTTTCAAAGAACCCATAGGGGTTTCCTTTGTAGCAATTTGCTACGTTTGGATGGATGTCGCATTTTCCCTTTATTAATTTTCCGCCTTACGCTAAAAGCTTACTTCAAACTCTTGTCTTTGCTTTGAGATGTCCATAAATTCGACTTCGCCCTGCCATCTGCTAGCCGCCTGGTTAGCTCAGATGGTAGAGCGGCTGCACCGGTAAGGCGCTCGTCTCGAGTTTTTCTTCAACTGCGAGACTTGTCTTTCGAGGAACCCATATGGTTTTACTTTGCAGAAAGGCGCACTTGTACAGGTGATAACTTGCGCTACCCAGTCGCTGTGAAAAGCGGAAGGCAATTATTCTGCGACCAAAGTGAAATGCCTCGCCATCCTTTGGGCTGCATCAGAATTTCGCCCTTACCTATATGGGAGGCCATTCGAAGTCATCAGCGAGCACCTCGGATTCTGTTGGCTTGCGCACTTCGGGGCGGCTGCCGCGGTGGAGTCTCAGACTGCGATATCACTGTAACCTACAAGTCCGGGCGAAAACACTCCTATGCTGATTGCCTATCAAGCGCCTCCATTGACCCTTCGCCGCAATAATGTGAGAATGACGACGCCTTCCTTGGAACAATATACGCGGGAAACTTCGCTGACCCGCAACGACCAGACCCAGGGCTAAAAAACCTTGTCAAGTGTTTGGAAGGGCACCCCGATGTTGTCCCTATAGGGCATTAAGCGAGAATCGTCTTCGTTTTCGCTTCAGAACAACCTTCTCATAAAGAACTTCTCACCGGTCCACGCCAACTAAATTCTTTTTGTTCCCTCACAGCCCTGCCTTCAGAAGTACTGCACGCACTACATGATGATCCGACCACTGGGCATTTGGGATTCTCCCGGACGCTATCTAGGATACAGAAAAAGTACTACTGGCCGTACCTGACCGCCGACGTCGTTTATTACATCGAGACATGTGGAGATTGTCAGCGACGCAAGACACCACCGACATTGCCAGCGGGAGAACTACAACCGATCGAGCCTCCTTGCCGACCACTTGAGCAGATCGTGACGAACTAGTTGGGGTCGCTTTCCGCCGTCAACAACCGGAAATAAGTGGATCGTCATTGGAACGCATTACCTCACCCACTTCACTGAAACGAAAGCTCTCCCGCAAGATAGCGCAGCCGAACTGGTGAAATGCTTTGTCGAGAAAATCCTGCTACGACATGGCGCTCAGTCGTCATCACCGACAGAGGAACGCCCTTTGCAGTGGAGCACACCAAAGTCATTCTCAAATGCAGCCAGGCAAGCCACAGGAAAGCAACAGCCTACCACCCACAAACGAGCGCTCTTACAGAGCGCCAGTATAAGACGCTCGCCGACATGCTAGCAATGTACGTCGACGTCGACCACAAGATCTGGCATGCCGTCATGCCGTCGTAACCTTCGCTTACAACACGGTTGTGTAAGAAACAACACAGATCATGCCGTTCAAGGTGGTTCACGGCAGGAAACCGACGACGACTCTCGACGCCATGCTGCTGCACGTCACCGACGAAGAGAATATTGACGTCACCACCTCTCTCCAGCGCACCAAAACAGCCCGACAGCTCGCCCGCCTGAGGATCGAGAAACAGCACAGAACCGACAGCGGAAACTGCAACCTTTGACGACACTACATTGATTACCAACTCTGCGACCGTGTTTGGCTTTCGACACCGATACGCCAAAGGAAACTTAGCGACAAGCTTTGACGTCGTTATTTCGGCCCTTACAAGGACATTCAACGCATTGGCGCACTCAACTATGAAGTCGTACCAGACGGCATTTTGCTATCCCAGTGGCGCCGCTCACGACCTGAAACAGTCCACCTTGTGCGACTTAGCCGTTCACCTGCGCCAATGAACTATGGAAAATTGCGCAGCTGGACTGTTGGACTTTCTTTTGTTGAACTGTGTTCCCTTCGACTTTGTCTCTTTTTGTTGTTTTGTTACTGTTGTTTAACCAAGGGCATTTTGTGTTTCGCTCTCCTGTTATGTTTGTAGCAGCGGACGATGAACTTTAGGAGGGATATACAAGTACACGTGCACTTGTATATCTTTGTCGGGTGACCACGTTTCACTGCCTAACAAATGTTATCGCTCAGCGGAGGGCGCACCGGCATGTATAGGAAGTTTCTCGAACGCTATCGATGGTTCTATCCGCTGTCAGTTGTCACCGAACCTTTTATAATCCGAATTCATGTATCCGCGACGCGAATGTTGTAGAACTTTCTGGAAGACATGCGGACACCTGCGGTTACTCTGGAACCTTGAAAGACTGATGTATAAAAACGGAAGCCTTTGACCCGCTCATCAGACTTTCGACGATCGTAGACTGTGTTCGTCACTATCGCTGTTCTTTGAGTGTTTCTGGCTTTTGAGGGCACAGGTTCGCCCAACAAGATGCTTTCGTCACTGACAGTTTGCTGCCGTCTTCACCGTCATTATCACGTGGAAGTATATAAACAGTCTTGCCCGAAATATACGTCACGGGTATGTGGCGCATGTTGTATCGAAGAGAATCATTACGTTGATGCGACAAAATATGGAGCCGCACGAGTCGCCACATCTTTTCGTTACACAGAACAAGGACGCCCGTCACCACGGTGGTTACACGCAATATGCAGTGGGAAGGCGCACTACGTGTATATACCATTGGGGTTACAGCGCGGCCATAAAGCGGGCGAAAAGGCGTAAAACCAGTGTTTTCGTAGCCTGCGATATTTAGGCGAACAAATGGCAGTACTTTGTCCCAAGTTTTAATGCGTGAGTATCCTTAGGCGAACACCCCAGCGCCTTTACGCGGAAAGTGTAATGTCTTGTGTCCACACGAAACTGCGTACTTTGTAAATCGTTATAATAGTGCAAACATAGATAATCTGTAGCTTTATAAGCCACAAGGAAGGATCTAAACCAAATACAATAAACACAGACTACTCATACAAACACATAGGGCTCCTTAGCAAATGCGTGAGGAAGCTCATAGTAGGTATGAGCCAAATTCAAGTTTGCGGGTGGGCAACCCAATAGTCGGTGGTTGGCCAACTTGGAATATGGGGGTTTGCTAACTTGAAATTGGGATATAGGTCAAATAAAATTTTGGGATGCGCAAACTTGAAATTTTAACATGGGCCAAATTAAAATTGAGGGTGGGCCAACTGAAACTTGGGGATGGGTCAAATAAATCTCGTAATGAGCAAAGTTGAAATCTGGAGCGTGGACAACCCAAATTTAAGGATTGGCCAAGGTTATATCTGGCGCCGCCCCTACGTAAATTTTGGAGCGGGCCAAATTCCAATTGAAAGGTGAGCCAACTTGAAAGTTGGGCTTGTGAAAACTAAAAATAATGTTACGTGAAGTTCACGCCGAATTTTATTTACAGTTTCGCGCTCTGTGATTGAATAATTGCGCTCGGTGGGTGATGGAAGTCGGCTGGCGCAGGCTATAACACGATCTTGTCCACGCTGGCGCTGTGCTAACACTGCTCCTATGCCGTGACCACTGGCACCAGTTCGAACTTCCGTTGAGGCAGACGGGTCAAAGTGGGCCACAATTGGAGGCGTGGTAGGGAGAGTAGTCAGCTGCGCGAAAGATGCGGCATGGTCAGGACCCCAAGAAAAAGGGGCGTCTTTCTTCAAGAGGTCGTTAAGGGGACGTGCGATGGTCGCAAAATCCTTCACAAAGCGTCGGAAATAAGAGCATAGCCCTACGAAACTACGAGCGTCCTTGGTAGACTTCGGAACAGGAAAATTGGTAATAGCTCGAATTTTGTCTCGATCGGGTGGCACGCCTCTGGCGTCTACGAGGTGTCCAAGGACGGCGATTTGGCGGCGAGCGAAATGACATTTTGACGCGTTCAACTGGAGACCGACGCGGCGGAACACGTCAAGACTCGCTGAAAGACGGTCTAGATGCGTGTCAAATGCGGGCAAATAAAGGATGACGTCGTCCAAACAGCACAAACAGGTGAACCACTTGAACCCCTGAAGCAAAGAGTCCATCATTCGTTCGAAGGTGGCGGGCGCGTTGCAGACACCGAAAGGCATCACCTTGAACTGATAACGGCCGTTAGGGGTAACAAATGCAGTCTTCTCTCGGTCCATGTCATCGAGGATATCTGCCACTAGAGGGACCGTAAGCCGATAGAAGAAAAATAGGTGGCACCGTACAGGCAGTCTAGAGCGTCATCAATACGTGGCAAAGGGTACACGTCCTTCTTTTGTGATTTTGTTCAGTTGGCGATTATCTACATAAAAGGGCCACGTTCCATCGTTCTTTTTGACAAGTACGACGGGAGATGCCCAGGGACTACAGGAAGGCTCGATAAGGTCCTTTGCAAGCATCTTTGTGACTTCCTGTTGGATAACAGCTCGTTCCGACGCAGAAACACGGTATGGACGTTGGTGAATAGGGTTCGCATCGCCAGTATTTATGCGATGGGTCACGACGGACGTTTGACCTAAGGGTCTATTGTCAAAATCAAAAATGTCGCGATAGCCTTCAAGAACGCGACAAAGAGCTTCAGCTTGAGCAGGTGTAAGGTCAGAGGAGACCATCTTCTTAATGTCGACGTCAGTACCGTGCGATGACGTCACGGTATGGGCTGAGCTGTAACGATCTTCCACTGTGAATGGCTCGACCGCATCGTCCTGCAAAGCGCGAATTATAGCCAAGGAGATCCCTTGAGGCAGAACTTTCGCGGTAGCGCGAAATTGACAAGTGGAAGGCAGGTGCCGTTGCCAGTAATTTTCAGCACAGTGTGCGGCACGGTAACACCATGTGTATGCATAACGGCCGGAATTGTTGCGGCCACGTAATTGCCGTCAGGTTCAGCTGGAGAGGACAAGTCGAAGTGTGTCAGAGAGTGGGGTGGTAGGCGAATAAAATCTAAGCAGCTCAGATGGCTTGGAGGCGGGTCCACAGGGTCGGCAAGGAAAGGCAAGTCAAGGCGAAGTGAGCCGGGCGAACAGTCAATAAGGGCAGAATGATGGGCAAGAAAATCAAGACCGAGAATGAGTTGATGACGGTGAAGAGAACGAAGGTGTGGCTCTCAGCAATGGGGAGTCTGGCAGAACACATGCCAACAATAGCGACAGTCCCACCGTCGGCGACTTGTACAACTCGGCTCGGGGCAGACGTCAGAACTTTAAGCCAATGGCGAAGAGCAGCACTCATAATGGACACATGCGCCCCGGTGTCAATCAACGCGCACACAGAAACATTGTCGACGAGAACGTCCAAAAGATTCTTGTTCGTGGGTAAGGTGAAGCGAGGATTTCGTGCCAATGTTGTCAATGCAGCTTCACCTCCAGAAGCTGCACTGTCTAGTTTTCCGGTCGGGGGTGCGGCGAGTAGGTCGGAGAAGGAGCACGGTGTGACGGGGGCGAGCGAGATTGGCGGCCGCAGGGAAAAGGCGAGCGGGAGTAGTGGGGTCGTGTCAAAGGTGTCGCAGGGTCAGATGATGGAGTGGGCATAGAAGGGGCAATGGAAATGGATGCGCTTGAGGGGCGAGGGGGTAATCAGGATAATAGCGCGTCGGAGAATACCAGCGGCTGCGGCAGTGGCGAGCGACATGTCCAATGCGTCGGCAGTTAAAACAAATCGGCTTGTCGTCCACGGTTCGCCATTCGGACGGATTGCGCTGTACATAAGAGGAGTAAGAAGAGCGCGGTGGGGACGTGCGTGGAGACAAAGGTTCGGAGCGTACGGAACGAATGGATTGGACGCCGACGTTGGACAACTCTTGACGGACGACGGCCTGGATCAAGGAGAGTGTCACCGGAGAATGATCAGGTAACTGGAATGAAGGGGCCGGCGGTTGTGCCGCTTCGACCTCACGACGAATGATACGGGTCAAGTTGTCACATCGCGACGGCTGGTGGAAGAGGTCGTCACAGGATGACGTAGCAGCTCTGTTGGGAAATCTCGTGAATTGCTGGGATACCCGGCGGCTTTTAGCATGCTCGAGACGGCGGCACTCCTTGAAGATGGTATCGATGCTGGTGACGTTCGTAAACACCAGAAAATTGAAGGCGTCGTCAGCGATGCCTTTGAGGATGTGATTAACCTTATCGTCCTCAGTCATGTTCGGGTCAGCATTGGCACAAAGGGCCAACACGTCGAGAATGTACGACACGTAGGACTCGGTTGACGTCTGTACTCGTGTGGCAAGGGCTTTCTTGGCGTTGACTTGTCGACCAAACGGATTGCCAAAAAGGTCGCGTAGCTTGTCTTTGGAGAGATCCCAGCTCGAGATCTCCTCTTCGTGAGTCTGGAACCACGTCAATGGAGCTGCGTCGAGGTAGAAAAGTACGTTGGCAAGCATAATAGTCGGATCCCACCTGTGACTGGTGCTGACACGCTCGTATAAGCGGAGCCAGTCGTCAACATGAGGACTGCCGACTCCGTTGAAAACACCAGCATCCCGAGGTGGGGAAACGGTGATGTAGGTCGGGGCTGCAGGCGGAGACGCTTGCGTAGATGAAGTGCCGCCAGTAGGAGCCGAAGTTGCAGTGTCGCCATTGCGACCACTGCGAAGCTCCATGACGGGTACGGGGAACGTCCACCTCCACCAAATTAATGTTACGTGAAGCTGAAGCCGAATACTATTTACAATTTATTTACAGTTAAGCTCACCGAGGCCAAAATGGTGATGCTATATCAAACCGGCACACACGCCGTCTTTGTCGTCCTCAGTGCAGCCACACTGTGGCGGCTGTTCCGTAGCATCATCGAAGGCGGCCAAATGAAAGTTGGGGGTGGGTCAACTTACCCAAACTTGGGGGTGACCCGACTTGAAATCTTGGGGTGGGTCAGGGTAACTTTTCGAGGGGGTCAACATAAATTTAGCGTTGGGACAACTTAAAAATGGAGGAATGCCAACTTCGAATGTTGACATGGGCTAACCTGAATTTCTGTGTTGGCAAACTTGAAATTGGGGTGTAGGCCAACATAAATTTTTGCATTAGGTCAACTTGACTTTTTGGGGGTGGGCCAATTGAACTATAAGGTGGGGCAACCTAAACTTGGAAACGGGTCCACGTATATTTGGGGATATATTTAGCATGCCTAGACAACGCCAGTGAAGTTTCTGCATTCTTTTTGTGATTGGTGACAATGTACATAAAAAGCATAGGCGTAATCCTTTCTTGTGGCGCTCATTTAAAGCGTTTACCGTCCGGTGGTAGGCAGTTGGTGCACTGTGTGCAGTGCCTCTGAGCTGTAGGAACCCTCGAAGAGTCTGTGGTGTGAAGGTAGCGGCACCATGGCAGAGCAGGATGTTCATAATCAAAAAGTGGGTGACAACAAAATCAGTAACTTGCTGAAAGTCATGAGTTTCACAGTACGGTGTCCACTAGTCGGTGACTACAACAATCCAGCGGATATCGGCAGATTAGGTGTGCAACGGGTGTGTCGTGTGCAATACACTACGACATGTTGTACTCCGCATAAGGTGTACTGGTGAAGGTAGAAGATGAAAAAGGGATATGTATCGGGTGGATGAGATCAACTGGTATGCTGGTTATAACTTTGCGTCATTGGTAGTCATGGCATACATAAACGTAGTGATTTACGGTATTCCTAAGTGTTAACTAATAACACTTATGCTTCATCATCGCCATGTTACGGGTCAAGCAAAGATGTCCGTATGGTGGTTCCTCATGGCATATACGGAAAATGTCGTCAAGGAGCGTAGCTAGGACAACGACCTAATAAACCTTATGTTGAATTATATGGACACTCCAGATGGATTTCTCGCTTTGGCGTCCTCACCGTGATGTTCCGTATAAAGTCTATGGGCGATAAAATCATCGACGTGCACGCTATGCTGTATGTGCGAATGAAAGCTTGCAAAGCTGAGTCGACGATGGTGGCCCAACGGGGCGCGCGCAAGGGAGCAAAACGTGGAGTAAGTGTACTGCCGTCCATCGCGCGCAAGATATCGGGTAAAGTTGGGTAGTGAGCGCCCTTCTAGTCCGGTAGTGGCTGCGCATGGAGTGGCCGCGTTGCCCGTAACTTGAAAGCGGCCTGCGATGGGGACACAGTGCCACGAGTGTTGAAAGCTTCGTGTGCGCTGTGTTCTCTCCGATTAGTTCGCGTTGAAGAAAGAGGCTGTACGAAAGTGTATTCGGTGCTGGTGCAGCGCTTTCTCATTCAGAATTTTGGCAGCGAGTACGCGCGGTCTTCGAGTGATATATGTATATGTTTGCTTCCCGCGCCTAACACTTTGCTTCTTAATTTAGTTTATAAGCGAATGTTTCCAAGTTTATGTGGTCGATAAAACTACCGTCATTACTTCATATAGTTTACGCTTATTTTTATCCCAATTGATGATTTGCCTTTTGAGCGAAACAGCAACTTTTTTGGTAGGATGAAAGATCCCTTGTAGCGAACATCGTAGTGAAGGCAGAAATATGTCGTGAAAACTGTCGTGGATGTTGCCAGAGGCGCCATTCGAGGTATTCAATAAGTATCAGCCTAACTAAATTTTCACGTTGCTGTTGAACGAGGTTGCAAGGTTTATGAGAAGATAAAAGCATGACCTCCGTATTCACACACGCACCTGGATGCGCCCCAGCACTCGAAACGTACCTTGAGTGAAAGAAAGCTCAAGTATTCTACTCGAGAATTGCAAGGTAGCCACGCAGTTACCTCGGACCGCACATCGAATGGTGTAAATGAGGAAACATAGCTGAATTGGATGCCAAACACGGATGCCAGTTGCCTCCGTAGCTTTTCTTTCCTTAACGATGCTGCGCATTTTCAGGGGACTCATTTTACAGACCGGTGCCATCCTCTGCAATTCTTCGGCAACAGAGTAATCTTTCTTCGGGGCCGATACAGATTGGCCGTTCTGTCAAGAAGACTGCCAGCTAAAGAAGTGGTCTGCCGCCTTATTCCGTGTATCAGCCACTTGATGACCTGCATACGGTATTATTCGTGCGAGTGATCCAACACTATTATAGGTGTCAGTTCATTCCCGCACTTATGACGGCACCAGTGGAATCTCAGACAGGTTGCGTGCCGTTTCTTGGAGCGCGCCGATGACGTGACGGTGAACATGAATGACATCGGCATAGGGCAGAAAGACTATGGTTATTCGCCAGGTGCTCCTCGATTCTGGCGGGTACTCACCTTGCACTTGTAACACCAATCCTGGTGGAATCCTCGTAGGCGATTCTGCTGGTACAGACAGTTGCGGTACAGGTGTCCAGCTTCACCACAGTGGAAGCACAGCGTATGATTGTCAGGGGCACACGATACTATCGACTTGCGTGTACTAGGTCCAAATTCTTCTTACGGAGTATGCCGCTGTCTAAGACTCGGGAAACATCGTGGGGTATCTGCAGCTGGGGTTAAGAACTGTGCTGTCGATGGCATAGAAACGCGTGGAGCGTTCGCATACGAAAGTGCAGGAGGTTGTTTTCTCGTTGATGTCAAGGTGTCCATCGCCTGCCGAACTTGTTTCCCAGTCGTCTTCTGACCTGTGTGGGTCCCGCTGTCAGAAGCTCTTTTATTTTCTCCTGGACGGCCTGCCGTATAGTTTAGTTAGGGGTTCCCTGCAATTTTCTCATATACGTCAGCGAGCAGCGGCCATGGTGGTCTAGCGTTAATACTGTGACAGCCACTGCCGAAGCATGCAATCCACACTTGTCGCCTAAGCGACCAACTCAGTCGTCGAGGTAGGTGGATTCCACAGGAAGCCTGCAAATAGTTACTCCATAACGAATCGCACTAGCAGACTCACCTTGTTTTTTTTCGGCATAACTGGGACATCCCCCAGGAATAATTACTACAAGTCTTCCAGAAATATCGCAAAGCTCTTGCTCAGTTTTTAATTTTTCAAGCAAGGAGACTGTTTGGTTCGTTCTTTTCTTTCGACTGTTCAGTTGGCGCCACAAAGCTTCCGGTGGACTCGCGAACATGGGTATTGCACAAAATGGGCGAGCTGAGTCTTCGAGGACCAAATATACATTTTTCAACTTGCAAAGGTCCCCGGAAATAATAAAGTGGCGACCCGGTTGAAATAATACAAGCAGTACTCTAAATATTGAAGCATTGTCGTGGTAGAATTGAGGGCGTGCGAGGCCCTTTCATAATCCATGGTATTTGAGCAGTTGGGATCTCTGACATTTGATGTATAGTCTTTGCAGGTATTTTTCTCGCTCAGTTTGCCAGTGGACCGTACTGCGAACGATTCGCAAAATGTTTTGCTGCGCTAGTTGGAACGTAGGCATTATGAAAAGTAGGGCAAAAATGCGCTACTTTCAATTTTAGTCTTTGCTCATTTTTCGCGCTATGTCCTATCATGCAAATGAATGCTTTGGAGACGGCGGCTGCTTCGGTAGATTTCTGACGCGTCTCAAGTACTGGAATTGGTAGCTTCTGGCTCATGTCTTGCGGACATAGAATGTTGGTATAGTCAGCTCCTCCACCAGTTTGTTGTGAGGGGAAACGGCAAAACAGCCAGCTCGGTGCGTGCGGCTGTTTACTTCTATCGACAGTAACTATGGCCTCCTTCGTCCTTGTCATCTATCCTTATTTAAACGCGGAAATAGGCAGCGCGCCACGCGCGGACTTATGTGCGGTGGCAATAAGTGGTGCAGCGTGTCCAGAGAGAAGTAGGAGAAAGACGTCGGGATGCATTAGACAATATTTCACACCTGAAGCGTTTCACCATACGCACTACGGTATTTAATTGCATGTGTTCAATGCTAATTGCGTAAACCTAGGCTGTCATCCTCAGATGATTTGTGCAGAGAAACTTTTTCTCTGTTTCCATGATGTCTACACGTAATGGAACCATTTTCATTGTAGCTTTGGCTTGACGTGAAAGGACGTGAGCGTTTGACAGAAAAAAAATATAAACAATACTTGTAAATGCATTGGAAGCTGTTCTAATGTACTCTTGGTGCGCAACTGTGAACCACAATGGGCCGAAGGCAGTTTTCGCATTGCTAACACATTCGTTTCATGTAGCCTCTTAAATTGTGACACAAGCGACGCGGTAGCTATGCCAACAAGATCCCTTATACCACGTAACGACGACTGCAGCGTGGGTATTGACAACAGTGGCTGTCAGCCGCAGTATGCTCAGAATGTGGAAAATTGGGTAGGCGCAGCTTTGTAATTCTGTGGACAACATGGTAGCTTTCTTATTTTCGACAATCTCCCCATTTGCTGCATTTCCTATTGCGGTTAAGGACATTTCCATGACATAATTGTAACCACATGGGCTTGAATCTGAAGAAAAGCAAATGTGCTTGGCACGTTTGAACGTGTCATTGAGAAATCCTCAGTATCTCCGAGTTTCGTGCATGTTCAGCTACTACGCTGCACTCGCACGATTCGAACTAGTGAGTCACCGCTCGTGCGGCTCAACGCTTGGTGCATGAAGTGCAGTGAAATCGTGGAGGCCTAGAGCTTGCCAAGCGCCGGAAAATATTTGCTTCGAAAGAGTGCACAGCTCCCCGGAACGTTTTGTTATATTGAAGGAAACGGAGAAACATGATTCCATTTTCTCGCATGAAGGTGAGAAAACGTACTCTATCGAAGGTCAGTCCTAGAGTGAATATGGCAGGTAATGGTGGCATTTCATTCACCAGGATTGTTTAGAATAGAGTCCTAAGCAACCCATTTCTTAGTCCTCCGAGAAACGGCTGCAACAGTAAGCGTGTTGGCTCCTCATCACCCCGACGCTAACGGTGCTTATCGCTGAGCAATCTCAAGAAAATGTGCTGCCCTGAGAGATCAGCCTGAGATGAATTGCCTGCTCTCCCACGCCAGAATGCTTCACTTCCGTGCGCATTCTCATAGTCCTTTTCAAGTTTGACCGGTTACCTCGATGCGATAAGAAAGAACAACCTTGCGCTTACTGCCTTGCTCGAAACTCTGGTTTTTTGGTGCTTGCCATTCTGCAAGACAATCTTAACTCTTCGATGTAAAGAATTGAAAAGTTAGCCAGTAACAGTGTTATCTAATGCATTGACCAAGGCAAATAAGCTATTCTAAAATATTAGCGGTTTGTCGAAAACAGTCAGAACAATAAGCACTTGGTCCGTTTTAAAGCTTCATGTCTCATAACTGGTAGAGCCACTCTGTAAGGTGATGGAAAAAGGAAAAATAAACAACACAATATAGGGACTGCGGCAGTTCTTGTAAGTATTACAGACAGCCTGTGCTTGGCAGCTAAGAAGAGAGTTTTGATCCAAACTAAGAAACGCTTCCAGAAGATGCCGTTGGAAGTAGACTCTACCTCACATTGACAAGAAAAAGCCAAAAACGCATATTACCGCTGTATTTCTTTCTACTTTTCTTTTCACGCGGAAAGCGATTAAAAACACAATGCAACTTACATTACGCCGTGTGAAAGAACGGTAATGTTTTCTTTGTGCATAGGAGTTTGTCATAGTGTTTCCAAACATTCTGCTCAGCCATCACCTTGTTTGCACAGCACGGTAGCCCTAATCGCTATTGGCTTCGAAACAGCAACCAGACTTAAGAAGGCCGCTGTCCGCTTAGATGGTTATTTAGCCGCCTACGTCAAGTATTCAATAAATGCGAAGCACCGTCAAAACAAATAGGTTACGTTCCAGCGAAAGCATTTCTTACGGGCCACTGCCGATTGCGAAAAGTCCCGATAGTAAATTTCTCAGAGTTACTGTCCACGTTCACGCGACTAACAGTAACGTAACGTAGTGAAACATCGTACCCTCACAGCCAACGCGAGTCATGTATGAGACACGTACTGCAGCCGTGCTTCCCCCTCGAAGACCGCTCTTTGCGCGCTTCCGTTCAGACAAGAATGCTGGGTTACATGATGTGGGTTCAATCCACCCACTACAGGGAGAATATTTTCGTTGCATTTTTTCTGTCATTAAGAACCCCACGTACGCACTGGTACACATTCAATAACGCAATCTGACATCAATGAGGTTCATTTAAGAGCGGCACGTACTAAATGGCACCTACCGAATGGCCAAATCGCGCTTAAAAAAGAAATATTGAAAACAGGCGAATACCTAGTGGCACATGCACCGAAGCTAGCCCAATGGTTGGTTTTAAAACAGCTTCCCTAACAGAAGCAGTATGACCAACAACACATTAGCCCATGGACTACACAGTGACCTATGCTAGCATAAAATATTTTAGCCGCGGGCAAACATACAGGCATTCCGCGAACTGACTAAAGATTTGAGAGAATGCATTTCGCGTTAGAATAGAACTGTTCACAAAGAAACAGATTGGCTACTTAAGTAGTTTCAGTATCTACAGTTCACTTCGAACGCTTATGTGACATCTTTACTTATCTAATCAGCGTTCTTCGCAACCAGTCTCTTTCTACAGAAGAAAGGCCTTCAACCACAACACACGCCATGTGCGTCAGGATGACGGGTATTTGGCAATCTGATCGCATTTAGACAGACTTAGAGTAGCCTGAAGCAGCAACGCAACGAACTAGCTACAGCGTTAGCGTTGAGTGATCCACGCATAGAATGGCGTTTGCGAAAGTGACGCTTATGTTGTTGCGAACGCACGCCGTTATCGTAATTCAGCGTTCAACGCTAACACAGACGTATAAGTGGGCCATTTTTTCGGTGACATGGCGGCAACGTGCAAACGGTCCAAGTCAGCTTCTGATCTATTTGCCAAGTCTATTTGCAAATGGTGCTCGTAGGGCAACTAAGTATTAGGAACTGGGGGCTATGTCTACGTCGGATACTCAATTTTGACGAGAGAAGTTGTCGCAGCGGTTCATGTCCTCCAAGGTCTGGCGGAGCCTACCGTTAGCCACTCGCGCTCTCCAATTTCTGAATCGATAGATACCAATTTTTCCTAGCACTTGGTATTTAATACTAAATCTGAATTACAAGCTTCGTGATCTGGTTGGTGTCACTGTGATAGATTCTGTGTTCAATATTCCGCTGCCGCTCATTATTAGGATAATACCTGGTGAGCCCTTCGGTTGCTTGTACTTTGTGAATCTTTATATTTAAATGGGCCAGAAGCCCGCCCGGAAGCAGGGCAAAGGCCCCTCCCATACTTCTCCAACTACCCCGGTGATGTGTTAATTGTGGCCACATTGTCCCTGCAAACTTCTCAATATCATCCGCCCACCTCACTTTCTGCCGCTTCCTGCTACGCTTCCCTTTCCTGGAATCCAGTCTTGGAACCCTTAATGACCATCGGTTTACTTCCCTCTCAATTACATGCCCTGCTCATGCCCCAACTCTTTTTCTTGATTTCAACTAAGATGTCATTAAGTCGCGTTTGTTCCCTCACCCACTCTACTCTTTTCTTATGCCTTAACGTTACACTCATCATTCTTCTTTCCATAGCTCGTTGTGTCGTCCTCAATCTAAGTAGATCCCTTTTCGTAAGCCTCCATGTTTCTGCCCCGTACGTGAGTACTGGTAAGACACCACTGTTATACAATTTTCTCTTGAGGGATAATGGCAGTCTGCTGTTTATGACCTGCGAATGCCTGTCAAACGCACCACAGCCCATTCTTATTCTTCTGATTTTTTTCAGACCGATGATCCGTATCCGCGGTCACTACCTGTATTTCCTTAACACTTCCAGTGCTTCGTTACCTATCGTAAACTGCTGTTCTCTTCCGAGACTGTTAAACATTACTTCAATTTTCTGCAGATTAATTTTTAGACCCATCCTTCTGCTTTGCCTCTCCAGGTCAGTGAGCATGCACTGCAATTGGTCCTCTGAGTTACTAAGCAAGGCGATATAATCAGCGAGTCTCAAGTTACTAACGTATTCCCTATTGCCTCTCATCCCCAATTCTTCCCAATCCAGGTCTCTGAATACCAATACCTCCTGTAAACAGGCTGTGAATAGCATAGGAGAGGTCGTATCTCCCTGCCTAACGCCCTTCTTTATTGGGAATTTGTTGCTTTCTTTATGGAGGACTACATTGTCTGTGGAGCCGCTATGGTTATATTTTAGTATTTTCACATCCGCCTCATCTACACCCTGATTCCGTAATGACTCATGACTGCTGAGGTTTCAAGTGAATCAAACCATTGCCCGTAATATATTACAGGTGCATACAAGGGTTGGTTATATTCTGTACATTTCTCTGTCAGCTGATTGATAGTGTGAATATGGTCTATTGTTGTGTAGCCTTTACGGAATCCTGCCTGGTCCTTTGGTTGACAGAAGTATAAGGTGTTTCTAATGCTATTTTCAATTACCTTAGTAAATACTTTGTAGGCAACGGACAGTAAGCTGATCGGTTTATAATTTTTCAAGTCTTTGGCGTGCCCTTTCTTCTGGATTAAGATTATGTTGGCGTTCTTCCAAGATTTCGTTACGCTTCTTGTCATGAGCCTTTGCGTTAAAGTTTGTTCGCCATAATATTTCTTCTACGCGTGCCGTAGACGGGTCGCCATTTTTTGTTAGCATGAACAAGTCGCTTTTTTTAAAGAGTATTCGTTTTCATGCAGAGATGCGAGCGAATAGACCTATGTTCACATCAGCGACAAAAAATGAACACGGCACAACACGCTCGCGGAACAAACGCGCTCATATGCCCGTAATGACACAATGAGCTCCCTCGTCAATTCCAGACTTCTATAGTAAGCGCGCTTTGTCCCACTACTTTCTTGGCATCTCCGCAATAGCCGCCAAGTTGAGGGCCATGTGACCAAGCGACTATCTTTTATAGGGGTTTCGTTGTGCCGCTACCACAAAAAAAAGCCCTACCGACTGATTAGCACTTTCCATACGCTTCTGAACCTTTTCGTAAACTGCCGTTCCCGGCTTTCTCACCTGCCGCTCGCGTTTACTCACCTGTGTGGACGTACAAATTTTATCAATGGCGAACACGAGCTCACACCTAAGCGCCAGCTGGTTTTTAATTGCCTTATTTATGCATATAGGTGCGGTAATGTAGGTGTTGAAAAACATGTGTTTTCTGTCTCTATATATTTGATCAGGAGATTCGATATGCTTCTTATTGCATATGTTGAGCATGCTGGCGGCCAAAGCTCTAAAAAAACGATGGGGTAGCCAGTGACCATAAAACGTGAACTTTGCTTTGCGAAGCTTTTGTGCCGAAAGTATTTCACCAAAGCCGTTTTAAAACGCATGTATTGATTCCTTGCTTAAGTCTCTTAGAATAAGCTGATGATGCGTCCGTCAGAATGGAGTTGTTTCTGCAGGTCTTGCAATACCAAGGCACGCGTTCGTTAAAAGGAATCAAGCCTGACATTCAAAGTCCTGAAGGTCCGTTAACAAGCTTTACAAGTATAGCAAAAAAGCTCGCAAACGTTTGCCAAAACTCCACAAATCACAGACATGACTTCGGTACTGCGTGCACTGTAAAAAAAACGCAAGGGCACTTAGATATCCCTATGTAGAAGGACGCGAAAGCATTGAGGTGTCTCTCCGATAACGCCTTGGCATCGTTCGCTCACTTGCGTCGACGTCCAAAGGGAGCGGGCGCAGCTACTGACTGAGAAGGTTCGTCCGTAGGAGCACACGACAGAACTCAACTAAATCACCGCAACGACTGGCAGCGCCGCGGCGCACGATGTAATATTCAGGTTTTTTTTTTAGCTACGTCAAATCTTTCAAACGTTGCCTATCGCACATAAACAAGTCCAACGCTTGATCGAAATTACTCGATGAGGCGGACGTTACTGTTACAAGAAATCAAAATGTTAAGATGAATAATTACCGTAAATACACTGTTTCATTAATTTACACTACATAATTCCATCTACGAATTACAGCCGCTGAATGCCCAAGGTGTAACCGATTGACACGAATTCCCTGGACAGCACCAATTCCGAGATATTAATTTTCGAACTGTTCGACAAAATGCATTCGTGTTGCAGTTACTCTTTAATAACTGACAGTTTTATTCAGTGAAGCACAAAACTAACTCTAAACCAATGCATTTCGATGAACATTTTCAAAGTCATTATCTCGGAACTGGCGCTCTTCAAAGAATTCGTTCTAAGTGGATACGTCGTGTCATCTCAGGGGCTATAATTCGCAGATTGATATACGCGGTGCAAAATTATAAATTATAAAGTAAATTATTGTAAGTGCTCTAATTATTCACTTGAACAGTTTCATTTCTCTTTGACTAATTTAGATGAAGTGTTAGAATTGTGCTCTCAGCCACAGGCAACGGTTAAAAAATTATGTGCAACTGAAATAAAAGGATATTCTATAGACCGTCCACACAGTTCACGCTTGCCGGCAACTGTAGCTTAAGAGGAAGCTGTTATGTAAATACATGTAAAAGGAGAACTCGTTTTTCTCAACAACCACAGAACCAAATTTGACGAGGTTTGTTGTATTTAAAAGAAAAACTTAAAATCTCGTGGCGGGTGGTTTCGAACTTTTGATTTAGGTCATGGATTTTTTAAAAAATTGGCAGAAATCGCAATTTTTTCATCAACAAAACTATGAAGTTTACAATTCCAACTCAGCAATGAAGAATGATATCACAATTATGTGAATGTTAAGTACGTCTAAAGCGGTCAAAACAAATATGTTACACTGTAATATCAAAATATCTAGTAATACGGAAACATAACTTTTGCACAAACCTTGTACACAACGCAACAAATTTACGTAAGAAAATGGCATATATAATCTGTCCGCTTTGAATGATTTAACGGATGCAGTTTACAGAACCGCGATACCTGTTCTTCATGCGGAGCCATTAATTTGAAAACTTCGTGCTTCTATCTTTTTCATACTTTCGAATTTCGGAAAATTCTTTCAACAGAATTCAGGTAATCGAAATCCCGCTTCCAACATTGACTAGAACCTAACTTTCTCTTTGAAATGCAGCACATTTCATTAAAATCGGTCCAGACGTTTTCTCAGAAAAACGTTTTTGCGTTTTACACGTATTCGAATCGGCCCCGTCGGAGTTGGACCCGAGCTAAAGCTGCCTCTTAAGCAAGCCTAATCTTTGACGCGAAGCACTTGCGTCGAGCGTTATGCGCGAAGGCGAACTTTCTGGATCATTTTTTTTCTTCCCCCGAACGGCCGGCACCGCCACTGCCGCGGATGGATGAATGAATGGGTGGGCGGTAGGATGCTATGAGCGTCCCCTTTGCAAAGGGTCGGCTAGCTGCGCCAAGAAACCCTTGTTATAATAATAATAACGATGCGCTTATGAATGGATAGATGGATTGATTGAGGGATGTATGCTATGAGCATCCTCTTTGGAATGGGTACAACACAAAGCTCTTGTGATTATATTGCCCAATGTCCTACCTATGTTAAAGAGAAAAAAACGCCAAGGAGCAAAAAACCACGATGATTTACTATAACAAAATTTTATGAACTCCTATTGTAAATTTTGTTTTTCGCACGTCCGTTGTTGGTGGTTTCTCCAACCTCCACAAATCGCCGCTTCCTAATCTCTACTTCAGACATGTTTACTTTCTCCCTGCCCTCGCTGAACCTAAGGGCTTTAAGGAGGCCAGGGATTCCTAAATTGATTGCTGGGCACATGTCTTCACATTTTAATAAAACATATTCCATCGTTTCTCTAGCGTTACTGCAAATGTACATGCTTCTTATTCCCTCTTTTATCTCGCTTTAAAAGTGCGTGTTCTTAGGCATCTCCATCTCGGCTTGAAAGGCAATGAGCTTTTCTTTTACTATCATAATTTTGTTTCTTTACTGATTTCGTTTTTTACTCTTAAGTATTTTAAGTATTAAGCCACCATATTTTGACTATTGGCGCCGCCTAGCTTCTGCTTGGCGGCGATGCCATACTGGACTGTCGTTGCTCAGCCTCAGCCGGCTCAGCGCTGCTGTTGCTATCAACAAACAGATCTAAAAACGTTGGTTGCTATCTACATCTGTTTTTCTCCGTATCTTCGGCCTTCGCAGAGTCGTCTTGCCACTTTCGTGCTATTCGCACCAGTGTCCAGAGGCATCGGCTACGCATCGAGACCGAAACTTTCCTGCTGGCAGCGGCCGTACGACTGCACGCGACTGCCGGATGGCGCCGGGAAGCGTCAGCTCAGCGCTGCAGCTGCTTTCACCCATGATTCTCCATGTCTTAAGTCTCCTCAGTGTCGTTTTGGACGTTTAGTTCAAGTATCACCAGTGCTGAGAGGTGTTGCTTTACGCATAACGGTGAATGATTTCCTTTTTTGAGCGCCCGTGGCTGCCAATCAGTCCGTGCGATTGCGGAATGGCGTCGACGTCAGCCACTGTCGGCTTGCCGCCTTGAGCCGACATCGCATCAAACAGGCTCCTACCCCGGCTTGCTCCTGTGGCCACGACGATGAGGATGTTCGCCATCTACTTCTCGAATGCCCCATATACGAGATACAAAGACAGCAGCTAGAACAAGAGCTACACTCCATCGATCCTCACCGGCCTTTTTCACTCGCAAAATTGCTGAGCCAATGGCCATCGAAAATAGCACAGCGAAAAGCATTGAACGCAATTGAACATTTTTATGAAGACAAAGGCGTCCTCAACAAATACTAGGCATTGCATTGAATAATCACACAATGTCACTAAAACATTCTTCTATTATTTGTAATTATTAGTGCTTGTATACTACGAGTTGTACATTTTTTGTTGTTGTGGATGAATTATTTTAACACTGTAATTCTTCATCTGTTTATATGCTCATCGAAGTCTACATCATGGCCGTTTGTGTGTGTTTGTGACTGTTTACGAACTCATTGTGGTGCAACTTGCAATTGACTTTTACACTGTGATGTTCATAGGCGTACAGGATTGTGCTGTGGCTTTCTCACTCTATGAAGTGATTTTTTGTCATTTTTTTCATTTTTCTACATGATTTTTTATGTTGTTGTTTCTGCTATGAGAAAAGGAGTAGCCGTCACCATTGTAAGGTGATTACGTCTCTTTCTTTTATTTTCATTTCAATAAAAAAAGCCAACAATGCCAAAACCTAATGGACCTTGTTGGTTCATATTTGTATATTTATAGCCCATCTAAACATTAGGGGCTTACGATGTAGACACACACAGCGCATCTTACCTACCTCGCGTATCCGAGCTGAAGCATCGGCTCTGTATTCTCATATATCCGCTTCCCGTCGATAAAATGAATCGAGAAGACGCGCGACGACTCCGTAGGGAGGAATCCTGTACTATTTACAGCGCTAATCCAGCGATGCTTCAGTACCGCGTCGCAAGGAAACCGATACAACAGGTATATGATGCAGCCGCAGTCCTCTTGCAGAACATTGTGCGTGCCGCAGTGCACTTTTCTTGCTGCATTGCGCTTCTTCTGGTTGTTCGAACAACCGTACACAGCGCAGTGCTGCACGGACGTTCGCATAGCCTGTGCCGATAAGCATAAAATCGCGAAAACGTCGTGCAGTCAATGCGGGAACTGCGCACGTGACAGTCCAGCAAGAGATGGCAACTATGAGACGCTAGCTACTCTCGCTACCGGGGGCCTGATATCCGTTTCCCACTCTCTGGTTCGAGGCTTCCGGTGCAAAGGTCTATACTGAAGTTCTTCCAAAATGTCATTATTCTCTGCCCGTGCTTCCAGCTTTAATTTAATTGCCTGTGTTGCTAACCTTTATAATACCAATGTAATGGTCAAGTGCCTATAAGAGTGAATTCTACTTCTCTCTCTTACGTTTATAAATGAAATTCCTTCTGCTTTGTCGCCAACTGTCTCGTATTCGTCAACCTTTAAACCTTTTTCTGCTGCTTTCAAAAAAGCGTCCTTAGTTTTTGTACCTAGTTCTTTATTCACAATAACTGGAACCTCGTCTAGCCCTATGGCTCTGCGCGACAGAATTTTCTCTTCGGCTTGTTTGTTGTTGAACTTTGTCAGCACCAACTCCTTTTCCATCTGGTACTTCTTCGTACTGTTTTTTTCCTCAAGTATAACCTCGTCATTGTCTTGGAGATTCCGCTGTTATTCTCCAGATGTAATTTATTGCCGCGTCCCCACCATGTTTGTTTGCATTTTCGTATAGGATATGTTGTTGTACCAGACTTTGTGCCTAATAAGTTTGTGTGGTTCCAGAATTTTCTAGGTGATGCCTTCTTTTTCTCACGTACTTCTGACAATCAACATTCACTTTCACTTTTTATCTTTGCTTGAACCAATGCTTGAACAATAGATTTTTTTTCTCCCGGTATATTTCTTATATTGTTGCGGCGTCATCTTCTGGCAATGGCGCTTTTTTTCGACCTGTACTCTCGGCCTGCTTTCTGTCGTTCGGCGACCGCTTCTCGTATCTCCCTTTTCCACCAGCTTTTCGGTGTCTTATTTCCTTTGCAACGAGCATGCTGCTTCTCTTTCCGCTTTTCTGTCGTTATTACGCTTAGAAGCTCACTATATTACCACTATTTACTTGGCCATTTGCCAAGTTCGTCCTCTACTCTTGTGACTATATTTGTTATTTGCTCAGCGTTCAAATTTGTACTGACCATTTTTTGCTTCTTGCTCTCTTTGCCAACTACATATCCCATATTCAATATGATGAATATATGGTCACTCCCTATGCTTCTATACCTTTCCTCGTCAATGACCATTCCCTCAACTTATCATAATTCCTTCTGTCATAAGACAGTAATGAATGGCCAGTTGCGGGTTTCCCGTTTGCGACGTGGATTGCCAGTCACACTTAGGCCCTGTATTCACGATAACGAGGTTATGTTGCACACAAAGATGTAGCATTGACTTTCCGTTGTTGTCGGTATAGCCATCTAGATCCTGTGTGAGGGCATTCATGTATTCTATTAGGATAATTTCGGCACCATTCCCGAAACCCTTAAAATCGGCACTTGGACATTTCACTAACTCTTGATTCTTCTCTCTGCAATTATAGCTAGTCCACAAATACGTTATGCCCAGCCAAGTTTTCTTTCCACTCATTGTTCATTGTAACCAAAGATTATCTTGACATTTCGAATTTACTCTTTTCCATTTGGCGGACGCGCGGATGGTGTCGCCGTATAGCGTTGCTTCAACGACCTCAGCAACACACGTATGCCGTGACTACGTGAAGTTTTCTGACCACCGCAAACCGCATAATGCTTCCTCATTAATAAGCTACATTGAAATAATGACCATCACATTTATTTTCTTTTGTCACGCCTAATTCTGCCAGCGGGTGTAATTATTTCAATATGGTAAGAGAAAAACGGTTCAGTCAAGGAAAATAAAGGGGACGAGCCAATGCAAACTCTTATTTTCTTTAAAAAAATTCATACAGTCCATGCAGTCAGAGGAACATCAAATCTTGCCAACATAATCAGGTTTACATGGTTGCCAATATGCATTCCATACATTCAAGAAGATATGTATGAGGGAACAAGTCAAATAAATTCATTATTGTCTAAAGACAAGACAGTGAAGCGTATATGATAATTGTGCGAAGTTAAATAGAGTTGTTGATTGATTATCGTTCGGAGTGAAAACCATTATCGAGATCCGCTACTGATTTATGTTTTCTTCCCCTTTTCAATTTAATTAATGTAGAAGCGTGGTTTGTATGCAGGTTAAAAGAATGTGTGCACATGAACACATAGAATTTTTTTCAAGATGCTAAACATTGTTTATTGATGTGTGGTGCGCATGAAGTGGCTATTTCGCGGAATTTAGCGTTTCCTGCTCGCTTGGTCAGTCGCTCGAATTCAGTGCAACTTCGCCGTGATCAAGCCTCTATAGGGGAGCGAAATCCGCAACCTAATGTTACTCATATGGATAAGCTTTATATTACCTATTTTTAGTCTTTCGTGATAACTTCACACTGCGATCATTGCGTATCCTTTGTGGAAGAAAATAAAAAAAAAACGATGAAAGTTGTGTGTATAGGAAGATGGCAGACGGCGTTTATTTCGAACGTATTTCGAGAAGTTAATAATACTAACAGCGCTAACAAAAACGAAGACGGTATGAAAGGGCGCAGGGCGAGCGCTGTCCTTTCACCTCGTCGCCGTTTTCTTCGCGCTGTTACAATTGTGAATATATCCCAACTCGCCCAACTTTCCACTTTAGAACAGTTAAGAGCATTGATTGGCGTTTAGAGCAGTTGCATTTATGTGAGGTGCACGTTTTGAAAGCTCTTTTTCGGTTAGCTGATCTTAACATTGTCAAAATGTACAGCAGTCTGTGCTATTTCGCGTTAAATAAAAGCAGCTTACCGTTGTACGTCCTGCCATTGTCTGTGCTTCCTTTCGTATACGTAATATAATATAATATCGAAAAGTTTCATAAATGGTTCCTTTAGGGAATGCCTCGCCTGGAAAATAAAAGCGTCAGTCTGTGTAATTAATACATCAAGTGAATATTTAGAGTATTTAGCTGTAAAGGAGAAAGACGAATGTAACAAATTGCAAGAAGCCGCGATAGGTGCTCGCTGATGTGCGCAATGTGCTTGCTGACGCCTCAAAACCTAATGTGGTGCAATTCCACTAAGAAGAGCGGCCTTGCTATGTTTCGTTTACAAGCAGCCAATATTGGTATGTCCTTAAATGCGCTTCATTGAGCTACCATCAAGAAAAAAAAAGAATGGAGGTGGTTCTTGGTTAAGAGAATGGGCATAAAATTAGTTAATACTACGCAATATATGGCCGCAGCTTAAACTTTCATGTGTGATGCCACGGCGAAGCGCGCTTTAGGCTAGACTGCACGATTTCTAAACATTCAATTTATTGCTTCATTATTTACCGCAAATTCTGCACAGCACATAGGTCATAAGCGTCACAAACCTCTGAAGTTCAGTTAAATGTCCCGTTCACTTGCCAGGAAAAAAAATGAAAGGAAAACCACCGGCATATTTTGCTACATTCCGAGTTTTGCGCGCTGGTCCCAGTCGCAAACAACGCGCAGCTTTTTTGGAAATATTCTAGTGAATGCTGGCTGCGTAACATTAGAAAAAGACGTAAGGAAGTACCAAAACATTTCTAGAACCATGTTTTGAACACACCTCCACACGCGGTAGCGATTCCAGTATTGCTGCCCAATGGTCTAGCTCACCGCAATTTGAAGTGCCACAAAATACAAAGAGAGAGAACTGCATTATAGTCTTGTTGCAAAAAAGAATATAACGTGAAGTGCATTCCGAGGCCAGAAACTATCGAAAAAAAACGCATTATATTCGTGCAAATTTGTAAGCAGCATGTTATGTTTAACAGGATAAATTTTCATGATGCACCAGTGTGCAGGGTTTTTTACATATAGTCAAATATATCTAGTACAAATATCACACTATGAAGGTACACAGAGATGGTAAGCTATAATATATAAAAGATGTTGTTTTCTTGTCTCATAAGGTTACAAGAAAATTTGACATTATACAACAATAGCCCTATAAATTTTAGCATGCAGAGGCGCCACTTGGTTAAACAATTGTGATGTAATGTCTATCTATAGAAGTATTAGCCATAGATTTCTGCCTGCATTGTCCAAATGACAGGAATGTTTGGGAAATATATACATAGACATTACATCACTATTGTTTAAGCAAATGATTAAACTATGTCGGCCTCATACAAGATTAGTATTAAAGTATAAATGATATAGAGTCATCCTAACAGCAACACATCATTTGAACTTCACAATAAGTAGACATCGGTTGATGGCAGCCTCCCACTATGTTAAGCCGTGCTGCATGCTTTAGACAGAAATTATAGTGGTATCACCTAACTATGAAACTATTCAGGACTCCAGCATTGCAGAAGACATCTACAAACGTCCCATTTCATGTGTAACAGCTTCACTTGCTTGCACATCTTACCAAGTGCAAATTAAAAGTATTTCATGTTTAGCATGTTTGCCTGCTATAGCACAATCGAATGACATCATTATATGAACATATTAACTCAGGCAACCTACTTTGGCTTATATATTAAGCTTTTCGTACTGCCACAACTGCACTCTGTCATATGTGTTGTAATAGTGAAAGAGTGCTTGTCCACAAGCACTCCAATATCACTAACAGTGGTCACCTACACAGCTAAGTTGATGGCCATGATTCAGGTAGCAAATGGCTATGAGAAAAAAATCCACTCACTTTGAGAGCTACCATACTGCGATCTCTCGAAATAGATGGACCCATTGCAGGCAGGCAGAACACTTCTCAGCTCCAGTAGGATAACAGCAACTTGTCTTTCAGAATATAAAAGGATTAATCAGTAATCATAAATTACCTTGTTCCTTCTGAGTATCAATACAATATGATTTTCATGTATATCCACCCTCCATTTAATTAATAGAACTGAATTATTCGTAAAGTAGAGTCTATGATGATATTATTCGCTTGTCTTCTATGTCCAAACTTTTTTGCGCTGATATAACATTTACTGCTTACTTACTAACGCGAATGCCTTGACTGCCCAGATATCATTCGAAGCAACACGTCTTGCTGCAGCGCAACCAGTCGCTCCAAAGAAACATACAGCAGGGCAGCTAGAACGAAGAACTTATTTTTCATCACCTCAATTAAAACGTACATCCAAGCAAGAACGTAAGGATCACACGTAGTGAGCCACTGCTGTTACCTCGAACGCTTATTTCCGTATTCTAACAGAAGTTGTTGTCTCGCATACAGTATGCTCTCAAGCCGCTGCAAGCGTCAATAAAAGTGCGCAACTGATTGCAGTTTTATTGTACGCTTTTAACGGAAGAGGTTAGAAGTCTCATATGGCAACTGCGATCGAGCCGATCGCGCTACCACTGAAATCGATCTGCAAAGATAGGGTGATCATTTTCCACATTCGTGCGTCATTTTAGCCTTTAGACACTGCATAGTAGGCTTTCGAAATAGTATTTATGTTCGCGACGCCGGCTTATCACACATCATTTTAACACCTACGTTATGCAAACCAAATAAAGTTAAGATGGGCTTACCTCCTGAGCAAGTTACCAGCGCACGTAGACTGTTGAACACTCGTTGAGAGCAAGGCTATCGCGTGTCCAAGTGCATACGTGCACCCTAACACAGGACAACTTATTCGATGCCGCAGCCTGCAGAGTATTGTAGCCGAAGTGAATCATATTCAGCTCAAATATACCGGTGCTATGACGGCACATGACGAGCACACAAGCGTACACCACACAACGACAAATTCGGTACTTAGCCAAATAGAACGTGCCGAAACCCAAGCTTCCTAACCATCCATCCCTTGTGTTGTTCGCTCCCTATGCGTGAATCTCTCTTACTTGGGGCCTTGCTACACCCTTGAGTAGAAATCAAGACATATTTATGGTAAATTAACAGTGTTTACATAGTTACAGTTTAACGATAGAGGCCGGCTGACTACACATGGGTAACGCCGAGCTTAATGTCACCTGTTATGCCCCTCCTCCTCTGCCTTCTGGATTGGATTGGTGTGGCTCGCTACTCGCTTGCGCGCGCTTTCCCGAGTGCACATTTGTGTGCGCCTGCTTTTTCCACTTGGGTTTCAACAGATCGCTCGCTGCTCGCGCATATATATAAAGACGAAGAGGACGTCGGTTAGCACGGAAGTGCTCTGCCGCTGGCGTACCGTGTATGTAGGCGAGGCGCAACAAAGCTGGAAAACATTCATACAAAAGCAAGAGGTCAGAACACTACGCTTTATTTTTCTTTACGTTGTGGTGTACCTCCACAATGGGAACACCGAACGATGGCTTCTAACAAGCACAGGAAAGTCTGCATACAGGGTCGCGCCAAGCGATGGCTTGTAACAAACCTGCAGAAATCAGCCTTCGCGGCGGATTTGGCTATTAATTGACTGCCACCACAGGCATGTGAGGTGTGACTCCAGCAGCGGTGCAGTTACCCTATAGCCGGCGGAGAGGATGTGGCGCTTCACTTTCTGGCAATGACTTTAAATTTTTTCATGTGAACGCCAGTGATCGGTGCCACAAAGTTCACAACGTGGTTTCCTGATTCCCATTGCAAAATGAGGCTTGCTCCGTTAGCATCCACTAAGTTTGGGATGCAGCTGTATGCGGCCCGTTCATCATTGAATATGGCGGTTCCCGGTTGAAGACTGGATGCAGTAATGGAGCCTGGTGTTGCCGCGT
Organism: Dermacentor variabilis; assembly: GCF_050947875.1. NCBI lineage: Eukaryota > Metazoa > Arthropoda > Arachnida > Ixodida > Ixodidae > Dermacentor > Dermacentor variabilis. The sequence continues at coordinate 210,988,839 of NC_134570.1, read as the reverse complement.
CTCGTCGGTGAACCTTGAAAAGTCGCAGCTCCCCAGTGGTTACGCAGATCATGACGAATACTCATGATCCATGACCTGCAATGCCACCGTAATTTAGGCTGCTCGGCGGAACGTTGACGCCCGTCATCATGCGGCCTCCAATGTACTTTCGTTTGCCGCGAAGGAGGCACTCATCAATTTGCACAATCTTCCCGGGGCCAACGAGCAAGGGTCGCGCCTGCGGCTCGTCCCGCAAGATCTCACGAGCGTAGTTCCTCCAGTCGGCGATGACGTGTCCGACAGATTAAGCAAATCGCCGGTCATCTTCAAAAGCCACGTGCCTATGTTTTTGCTCACGCATTATGTGAGCCAGATCGATTGCCGCCTGGAGGCGTGGAAATTCGGACGGCCACGGAGCTTGCCTCGCCGAGCTTACATGCACGGTACGCCAGCGGCACAGCACTTCCACGCTAACCGACGCTGACTTCGTCTTTATATAAGCGCGAGCAGTGAGCAATCTGTTCAAAGCCCTGTGCGAAAAGCAGGCGCACACCTAGCGAGCCGCGCCGATTCAATCCAGAGGAAAGAGAAGGACCGACAAGCGATCTTATAAAAGCCCAGAGTGAAAACCAGGCGCACACCAATCTGCGCTCGGAAAAGCGCGCGCAAGCACGTACCGAGCGTCGCCAATACAATCCAGAAGGCAGAGGAGGAGGAGAAGAGTTAGGTGACACTAAGCTAAGCATAACACTACATATGTGCATCTTCGTCTACCACTCCTCAGGTCGGAAACGCAGCGCGCGCTGCCTCCCGGGGCCGCGCTCTGTGAGCGCGAAGAAGTGAACACAATTGGTTTACTTTTCGCCTTTGTCCTCTAGTTACTGGAACAGCAAAATATGTCCTTCACAAAAAATTGAATTCTGAAAGAGGAGAGCGCTTTTGCTCTCACAAGGTAGTGCCTCTCATACAAAGAGAGAGAGCATGCAAGATACAGAAAGGCAGGGAGGTCAACCAGACCGTTTCCTGCTCTGCATAGCAAACCCCAGTGTCGCAATGCAGTGCAAAGCAGTGCACTGCGATGCGTCAATATGCTCTAGTATGGTGCTAATTTGGGCTGCTTGGTGTATATAATGGACGGGTAAATAATGAGTTATGTCATAACATTTTCCCATGGATAAAGGACGTAGAACAAAAATGGTGTTGCATTCTGGGTCAAAAAGTAAAGCTTCGATCGTTACGACAACTCGGCACTAGGCGTTCTTTGTTTCCTTTATCTTTTTTTTTCTTTTTTACAGTAAACAAATCACTCGCATGGTACAAGGTCTTTCGCGTTTGGTCACCTTGCAGTAGTGTGCACACATGTCGGTGCATGTTCGCGATCTTTTTTCTGCCGTACAAGAACGGGCGCGCTCACCGGTCTTGTTTCAAGATGGAGCGCCAAATGTTTGCGATTACATCTTACCGCAAGAATTAACACATGATCAGTGAAGATCATGCGTAATGGATGTTTCTCAATAAATGGGCAGTTATTGACGGAGATGAGATATTTTGGAAATTATAAAGGAAGGAGTTAAGCCAACTGCATTACCGTTCAGCAAAGCTCCTTCACACTTGCGTTAATTGCATCCCGCGTTTGAAAACTTCTTCCGGCCATTGTACTTGGCTCCGTAGGCCGCCAATTCCCTTCGAGACCATTTGTTGCTAAATATAAAGGCAGTTACGGTCAGTATACAACTCCCTGCGTATCGGTACTGATATATAGTGCGCACTATTTTGGGCGTAGAGCCCCAACGTCATTCCCAGTGCACCAGCACCTGAGTGCCTCAAGTTTCTTTACATAGGCACGTATGCCCACAGCTCTTTGTTCCCTTAAACATATTGCCACCTGGCGTTTTGAGCCAGCGTTGCGTATTATTGTATTATTAAAATAATACAAAGCGCTTACTTTGAGAACATTGCAAAAACACGGATATACTTCCGCATATGATCCGCTTTACAACGCCCGTATGCGGGTTAAGCTGCGACAGGAATAGAGGGTGCGTATAGATATTTATGCGACCTGTTATTGCAGCTTTGGGTAGATGTATAGCTCTAAAATTTTGTACGCATCTTCATAATGCTTATAGTTTACATGTTAAAAAAACAATTGCTAGATGAAACATTGTGAGTACACGAGCTCATTCAGACAGCGTGTATAGTATTCCTCCCAAAAAATTCGGATGTTCGCTTAACAAAAACATGGAATTTTGTCTGTTTCGCACATAACAGTTAAGCCACTGTAACATGTTCGCAAAAATTAAAGCGGGGAGCATTTCCGTATAATAAAAGAAGATTTTGCCGTATTTTTGAAATACTACACACTTTCTGTATTTTTACCTGCAATTCCTCCGTATAATGACGAAAATTTTTCACAGTGTGGGTAAGGGCATTCACTGCCCTGTTCTACGGCAGGGATTGCAGGCTTTGCAGTACTAGGCCTTCTCGACTGTTCGGAGCGCGTCGGACACGATTGTAGCGGTTACGCCTTGCTGTAGATGGTAATGCGCAGCTGTTCTGGTGCTGGTCTGTTCTGAACGTTCGCACCCGGTACGCTTGTGCATTTTCGGACGTTCATTGCAACTTCCCGATTTATAGCCTTTGTAGGAAGTTTCATCCTGTGTGCGGCAGCGTCATGTTCATGGGTGACGTGTCTTTTGGAAGAGCGCGCGCCGCGGGCACCTGGGGAAGAGATTTAAAATTCTGCGACATGATCACGTAGTACGTGTCGGATTGTGCGTGTTGCTCCAACATAAGCTCGGTATGGGATATCCCGTTGAGAATATCCTTCACATATCTATCGGATTAACCTTTTGGGTTTGTTCAGATCCCAGGAGTTCAGTCCTGCGGATGTCCGAGTGAGTTCATAAATAGGATGTCCCGAAATTAATGTCCTCGTGTTATCTACAGGACGTTATAATCGGGACTTGGGCGTACGCATTTGATCTGGAGGTCCAGAGGACATTCTTGGTCTGAGGGGAAGCGCTATCTCCTGGAATATTGAACTGAAAAAAAACACCAATGTTTGGTACGTTCAAGCTGATGCGTCCGCACTAAAACGTTCATATCCGTTTTTATCACGGACAGCATCACCGAACACAATGATGTTGTGGCGGCTTTGTGCATCTAAGTGCTGCAATATAGGAGCATCGCTGCTCATATACGTGACTGCTACTTCAGAAGGAGTCGTAAAGACCGCTGTTGATTGATATGGTAGAATTAAATAAAACTAAGTCGTTGTTCGTGCTGGTTGCGCTGTCGATGATAACACGCATATATCTAGGAGTAGTTAACATATAAGTGTTACATCAAATGTTTCACGTGCATGCCTTGAATAAAAGAAAGTCCAAAATGCTACGCAGAAATTACCATCCACGTAGTTGGTCTTATCAGTAGTAAAGCACTGTTGCTCTAACGACTCTTGGTATCCATCATCCCACCCACTCCGTACAGAAGACCGCAAAGTGCGAAGTGCGTTGTGCTAGCCGGAGGTGCGCGAACATGAGAATTTATGTAGTTCAACATTGCCTCTAGTGCAAAAATATTCTTTCGCTGTGCTAAACGGTGTAGATACTGTTCGCACGTCTGTGAAATATTCAATAGCTGCTTTTAAAACGAACCATGAACATGTAAGTGATGAGTTTTCTTTACGTCAAGAATAAAGACCATCCCGGCAGGGACGAATTATGTTTGCTTGATTCAGTTTATATTGTTTCAAAACAAAGTCACGATTCTTATGAGGAAACACTGCGCTTCCTACTTTTATCACACCAATGATCTGAAAATCAGAAAAGGTAATTGACTACATTTCCAACATCTTTTCCTTGTAATCATTTCGTCGTTAAATTTGTCCATCGCCATAGCGTTCGGCAGGTAGTCTTCTTTCTGGGCTCAGGCACGCGAAGTATTGCACAATTAGTGGTATTTCTGGTATAACAAATTGCAATCGGCACGACATCCTTCGACATTCACGTACACCCGCAGGCGTGCAATCTACAAGCGGCCGAAGAAACTGATTCCTCAGGCAATGGACACTAGGCCAGTAAATACTGTGTAAAAGGGACAAAACCGCCCGACAAATTCTAGGCTGGGCACATTTGACGCAGATGATCTACGGAAAGTCGTCATCCCTTTTTTATACGGCAACATTAGAATGAACAATGAAAATATCTGGTGCAAAGTCACAAGAACCCCATGGAGTGGAACTCGCCCGATATATGTACACCAGGAATAGCGGGTGCCTGATCTTGATGAATTGTATATCTGGAGCTGTATTAAATGGACTAGCTCAAGAATACGTAGTATAAGATGGTGAGCGCCCCCAGTACTGCCAGTAACCTTGAACCGGCCCACAAGTCTAGGAAAAAGAAGAGGGCTAAGCTCGGATAAGCAGCTTGCGCGTTGCCCCCCCCCGTACCAAATCTCTCCAGTTAAACAAAGGTTGGCATATCACGCCGCATTATGGCGCACTCTAGAATTGAACTTACCGTTTCATCATTTCAATCCTGAGTCCTTTAATGCATTTGCTATCTAGCGACTGCAGAGAAGTACAGGGCTGACTAGATTTTGCATGATGTTACGTGATGGTTGCAACAGTTACTGGCGTGAATGGGCTAAAATATAACAGCGGCGGAATACAGCACTGTGCGAAAGTGATGGCCAAACCAACAGCTCTGATCGCGGCATATCTCAAATTGGGACAATTGGTGAATCTAAACAGAACGAAAGAGCCATGGGTGCCAAATGTGAAACGACTGCAGTAGTGTATTGCTGGTAGCGGTAAAGAATTGAAGAAGTCATTATTATTATTATTGCTGCCGTACGTGAAACGCACGGGTTCATAATCAGCCTGGCAGGTCCAAACGAACTATCGTCTAAGACGTAAATGAACTTTAGGATATGGTATAACAGCGCGTTGGACTAAGATACAATTTGACTTTTTTGTATTTGTGAAATTTACTAGAAAGACCAGCTCAAAACAAACTACAGTGACCATGCCCCCGAGTATGAGGGACTCTTGTAAGTTAAAGTGTAACTGTGAGGACATTTCATGCCATATTTAGAGACACATTTGGTGAGAATATAAATGCTAGCAGCATCACGCGAAAGCTCGACTGATTATCATATAGGCAGCATACTTGGCGGCATCATTGGAACTTGTCTTAAAAATGTCAAGGGGTTTCAGCGAGCAGATTAGAAGGCCATCAATTGCCTAGGAAAAGAAGACTGCAAAGGAAACTCGAGGAAAACGACCAATAGGGAAAAATCAATCACAAACAGGTGAATGTCTTGTAACCACTCGGGTAAATGGAATGATGACGACAAGGATGTTTGACAAACAAATACTGTCATAGTAGAGCCAAGAGAGCAAATATTATGTTGGCATGCGAAAGCGTAGTCAATGCAAGCCGAAACGTACCTCACCCGAATTTTGTGACCGCGAGGCTTTTATGATTCAGCTGCAAAGAATGTTTCTCAAATTATTACTAAGCGGAAAGATTTCAAGAAGAAAATCTAAAATGAAAAATCGACACGGGCTCCACGGCGAGTGTTATTACGACAAGAATTTCTTCAATAATATTCAAACAAGAATATCTCCACGACGTGAGACTACAACCAGCAAAAGTCATGCAAGGGAAGCGAATATTTCCGGTCGGAAAGGCTGACTTTGAAATTCATTACAGTGGGCATCAAAAGTACCAAGACCTTTATGGGGTAGAGTATGGTCGAGCTTCAGTACAATAGGAAGAGCATGCCTTGTAAATTTTAAATTCGCATCAAATACGTGGGGAGGTATAATGATGGTGAAGTATAAGAGGCGCTGATGAGGTATTCATAGTGAGATATAAAAAGAAAGCAGTATTCGGACCTGTAATTGGAGAAATGATGGCTAACTGGGTGTATTCTGTTCAAATTCAGGGGCTCTAAACTGCGGCCCCCGGGTCGGATCAGTCTCTCGCAGGCCTGTGGAATAGCTTGACGGCAGCAGCTGTCTTACCACTCGAGAAATTTAGCTTCTCCGGTGAGCTGCCCCGTGAGCGTGCTACTGAATTCCCGTTGAGCGTTCACCCGATTGCCGGGGGAAAACTAACACAGGAGTTTTAGTGTTGCTTTCCGTGCGCCTGAACGTCCCATCGCCCGCGTAGCTGCGTTGGCTTCGTTCCACGCTCTGATTTACTGCCAAAAGCTGACACTCATTAAACCATACCAAGTCACACATTTTTTAAAGCATGAAACACTTTTATCTCTCGTTGTCGGTGACCTTCAAGATGCCTTGAGCCAAAATCAAGAACCATTATCCGGGCACTCAACACCAGAATGGAGTGAGAACGAAACAAAAACATCCGGGCATCGTTGCGAGAGCAAAACGAGATCATCCTGGCAACCAGTCAAAACTTTAAAAAATGCCTCTCTAGCCCCCAACCATTTGAACAGTACCGCGTTACATGCGCTAGTTAATGGCCAAACAAACTTACAAAAAAAGTCCACGCAGAATCTCCTCTGTGAGTCATCTATATGATGCCTAAGCAATTCATAGTACAGATGTAGTGTTCTTTGGCACTATGCTGGTGTGTTTCATACGATTGCGAGAAGAACCGAAGGCGAACCCTGAAATGGATAAGCACGGTTGCAACGCCAAGCTTTTAAGCGTGATCGTCACAAGAAGACGTAGAAGAGGCGCGTGGAAGCAGTGTTGACTGAAGTTAAAGCTAGCCCGCAGTGGATGTCGACGTGGGATGAAATGACGAGGGAGAAGTAACTACTGAAGAAAATACATGCAACATTTGTTGGCTACTCTGAACCATTATGAAACGTGATAAATCGTGCTCTGGTAGCGGCTACATCTGGTGCGGTGGCGCGGCCCGTGTATATAAAGCGATGCGCGATGCTTACACAGAACGCGGACTGCTCTAGCTTCGCGCGCTGTGTTCCCGCTGCTTACGTTAAGTAAGCAGCGAGTCACAAACTACTCGCAGAAGATGTTGTTGCTGTTAGAAGACACGAATACGTACGTTCAACTTGACCGGGATCCCAAACCCAAGGTGCAAAGAGGCTAACAGAAGCTTTTGGCCGATGTCTTCCGTGTGGTCCCCCCTGAACGCAAGTCGCTGTATTTCACTACACTTTGTCGTAATGGTTCGGCACCCCAAGGTTCAATTTTAGATATTATGCGTTCACCCCTGCACGAGCCATCAGCATTTTTACATCGGGTCATTTTGCCCCTTGCCGTACAGCGTTCCACTCACATCCGCAATTGCTACGACTTGATGGACAAAGTCCGTGAAGTCGTACTGAATAAAAACGACATCTTGGTCTCTTTTGACGTGAAATCACTTTTCACTAGTGAACATACGGAAGTGGCCGTGGACGTATGCAAGACCGCTCCAGAGTCGGATGCAACTCTACCCGAAAGGTCGCCCGTTCATGCACCGGATCTGGCTCGGCTGTTACAGTTCGGTTTATCAAACACTTACTTTACGTACCAAAAGTGTTTCTACAAACAGGTCCACGGAACCGCTATGTGAGCTACTAAATCGGTAACCGTCGCTAACTAGGCAGTGGAAGCACTTTAAAATCGAGCGCTCTCTTCGTTCAGCCCTGTTCGGAAGGCGTTTTTTCGCTACGTAGACGACTGTTTTTGCATCATTTACAGAGAGGCAGTTCAGTCGTTCGCTTCGCACCTGAATAGCATGGAAACAGCGATCCAGTTCACGGTGGAAGAGGAAGTCGACGGCAAGCTACCGTTCCTTGATATGCACATTGAAAAAAATGGGTCTGCTTTGTCATTCTGAGTTTTCAGAAAGCCAACTCACACAAGAGGCTACTTGCATTTCTGGTCTTTGCAACTTGCTTCTGACAAAAGGTCAGTGGTTTCCATGGTTCTGCGGCTCGCGGAGAAAATCTGCACAAGACAGAAAAAGTACCCAGCGACGTAAGCGTAGTACTCCGGGAACTATCAGCCTGTGCTTACCGGTGTTATTTCTTGAATGCTGTTGAACGACAAATGGCACGTACTGTTACTCTATGCTGCCTTTAGTCAAAAGCGTGCAGGAATATCATATATCTCGTCCACAAGTGAAGCTATAAGTCGTATTCTGCGTTCATACGATGTTCAAGTGGCACATATTCCAAACTAGAAGCTGGGACAATCACTCGTCGATGTTAAGGACAAATTACCGAAAGAGAAATTGCCAGGCGTTGGGTAAGTTGTCCCACGCACGGATTGCGACTGTCTGTATATTGGCGAAACTGGTGACGAAAGTGGCGACTGGGTGCAAACAGCCCAACTATGGCATTAGAAAAGGAAATGTGAAATCTAGTGCTTTGGCTGAGCATGTCGATTCAAGGGGCCACGCAATCGACTAGGGGAAGGCACGCGTCCTTGCCAGGGAAAAAGGGCTATAGCAGGCAAACATGCTAAACAAGAAGTACTTTTAATTTGCACTTGGTAAGATGTTCAAGCAAGTGAAGCTGTTACACATGAAATGGGACGTTTGTAGATATCTTCAACAATGCTGGAGTCCTGAATAGCTTCAGTGTTAAGTGATACCACTGTAATTTCTGTCTAAAGCATGCAGCACGGTTTAACATAGTGGGAGGCTGCCATCAGCAGATGTCTACTTACTGTGAAGTTCAAGCGAGGTGTTGCTTTTAGGGTGACTATATATAATTTACGCTTTAGTACTATCTTGTATAAGGCATACTTGGTTTAATCACTTGAATAAACAATAGTGATGTAATGCCTATGTAATCAAGTATTCCCAAAGCATTTCTGCCATTTGGACAATGGCAGAAATGCATGACTAATACTTTTATAAATAAACATTACATAACAATTGTTTAACCAAGTGGCACCCCTGCATGCGGAAATTTTGAGGGCAAGTATATAATGTCAACTTTTGTTGTAACCTGATGCTACAACAAAACAACGTCTTTTATATGTTATACATTGCCATTACTGTGTACCTTCATATTGTGACATTTGCACTAGATATATTTGACTTTATGTATAATACCCTGAACACTGGTGCATCATGAAAATTAGTCCTGTTAAACATAACATGCAGCTTACCAATTTGCATAAATATAATGCTACTTGTTTTTTCGATTGTTTCTCGCCTCAGAATGCAGTTCACGTTATATTCTTTTTTGCAACAAGACTGTAATGCAGTTCTCTCTCTTTGTATCTTGTGGCACTTCAAATTGCGGCGAGCTAAACCATTGGGCAGCGATATTGGATTGTCAAGCGTCATAACGAGCCTTGGCCCGATCTTGAGAGGAGAGGGTCATTAGGAGGGCCAGTTGACGGACTTCGTTGGTAGGATAAAGTCTGGCCTATTGAAGAGTCATCATGTGGAGACCATGGGAGGATGGTGTCGATGAAACGTTCGGGGTTGCGAGCATAGAGAATAAAGAAAGGCGCATAACCTATGGCTTAATCATTGACAGTATTGTAAGCGTACGTAACGAATGGTAACAGATAATCCTAGTTTTTATTTGTGGAGACATACATGGCAAGAATTGTGATCAGGGCACGATTCGTGCCCTCAGTGAGGCTGTTTGTTTGCGGGTGGTAAGGGGTAATCACATCTGCAAAGACACAGCAGTTCTTCAACAACGTCCGCAGTAAACTGGCGTCCACGAACACTAATCACAATGCGTGGAACACCGCGACCTAGAATCACGCAGTACAGCAGGTAAGATGAAACGTCAGCTGCTGTAGCCGAAGCAAGTGCCGCTGTCTCAGTATACCGGGTCAAATAGTCTGACCGCCATTATCCAGCGACGTCCGGTAGTAGACTTCGGGAAGGTACCCAGCAAGTCGACATCAACGTTTCAAATGGCAAGCGCCGAGGCCTAACTGGCTAAAGGGCACCCACAAAAGGCGCCGTTAATTGTTCATGGCGTTGGCAAATCGCAGAGCTGGAAACCTACTGCTGGGCCATCTTCCAGAGCTTGGGGCAATAGAAACGCTGGCATAGTCGGCGGTGCATCCAAGCAAATGATGTGATCGTGCATGGCCTGAAGGATCACAGGTTTGAATCTCTGGGGAACCGCGATAAGGTGTGCAGCGCCGTCAGCTGAATAATTCCTCTTTCACAATAAACCGTCAACAATAACGAAAGCTGAGCCCCGTTCTGAAGACCAAGCGCTGTAAAAATTGAGGGCCATGCTGTTGCTCCTGCTTCAAGGGCATCGCACAAGAAAACGGTTTGGTGAGGGTAAGGAGACAATCATCTATGTATTGTCCGTATCTCGCACGCTTGCTGACGGAAGGCGAGATACACATTCAGGATCGATGGGACAGCGACCATTCTTGAACGTGAAAGAAAATTTATATTCTTGATACCCATAATGACCACGAAGCTAATCGGCAAGATGGATCACGTTGTACATCCAACGGCTAGATGGATCACGTTGTAGTTGGATGTACAACGTGATTTGAACGTGATTTACAACCTGCCATTTAAAACGTTGATGTCGACTTGCTGGGTACCTTCCCGAAGTCTACTACCGAACGTCGCTGGATAATGGCGGTCAGAATATTTGACCCGGTATACTGAGACAGCGGCACTTGCTTCGGCTACAGCAGCTGACGTTTCATCTTACCTGCTGTACTGCGTGATTCTATGTCGCGGTGCTCCACGCATTGTGATTAGTGTTCGTGGACGACAGTTTACTGCGGACGTTGTTGAAGAACTGCTGTGTCTTTGCAGATGTGATTACCCCTTACCACCCGCAAACAAACAGCCTCACTGAGGGCACGAATCGTGCCCTGATCACAATTCTTGCCATGTATGTCTCCACAAATAAAAACTAGGATTATCTGTTACCATTCGTTACGTACGCTTACAATACTGTCAATGATTAAGCCATAGGTTATGCGCCTTTCTTTATTCTCTATGCTCGCAACCCCGAACGTTTCATCGACACCATCCTCCCATGGTCTCCACATGATGACTCTTCAATAGGCCAGACTTTATCCTACCAACGAAGTCCGTCAACTGGCCCTCCTAATGACCCTCTCCTCTCAAGATCGGGCCAAGGCTCGTTATGACGCTTGACAATCCAATATCGCTGCCCAATGGTTTAGCTCGCCGCAATTTGAAGTGCCACAAGATACAAAGAGAGAGAACTGCATTACAGTCTTGTTGCAAAAAAGAATATAACGTGAACTGCATTCTGAGGCGAGAAACAATCGAAAAAACAAGTAGCATTATATTTATGCAAATTGGTAAGCTGCATGTTATGTTTAACAGGACTAATTTTCATGATGCACCAGTGTTCAGGGTATTATACATAAAGTCAAATATATCTAGTGCAAATGTCACAATATGAAGGTACACAGTAATGGCAATGTATAACATATAAAAGACGTTGTTTTGTTGTAGCATCAGGTTACAACAAAAGTTGACATTATATACTTGCCCTCAAAATTTCCGCATGCAGGGGTGCCACTTGGTTAAACAATTGTTATGTAATGTTTATTTATAAAAGTATTAGTCATGCATTTCTGCCATTGTCCAAATGGCAGAAATGCTTTGGGAATACTTGATTACATAGGCATTACATCACTATTGTTTATTCAAGTGATTAAACCAAGTATGCCTTATACAAGATAGTACTAAAGCGTAAATTATATATAGTCACCCTAAAAGCAACACCTCGCTTGAACTTCACAGTAAGTAGACATCTGCTGATGGCAGCCTCCCACTATGTTAAACCGTGCTGCATGTTTAGACAGAAATTACAGTGGTATCACTTAACACTGAAGCTATTCAGGACTCCAGCATTGTTGAAGATATCTACAAACGTCCCATTTCATGTGTAACAGCTTCACTTGCTTGAACATCTTACCAAGTGCAAATTAAAAGTACTTCTTGTTTAGCATGTTTGCCTGCTATAGCCCTTTTTCCCTGGCAAGGACGCTTGCCTTCCCCTAGTCGATTGCGTGGCCCCTTGAATCGACATGCTCAGCCAAAGCACTAGATTTCACATTTCCTTTTCTAATGCCATAGTTGGGCTGTTTGCACCCAGTCGCCACTTTCGTCACCAGTTTCGCCAATATACAGGTTGTCGCAATACGTGCGTGGGACAACTTACCCAACGCCTGGCAATTTCTCTTTCGGTAATTTGTCCATAACATCGACCAGTGATTGTCGTAGTTTCTAGTTTGGAATATGTGTCACTTGAACATTGTATGAACGCAGAATACGACTGACAGCTTCGCTTGTGGACTAGATGTATGGTATTCCGGCGCGCTTTTGACTAATCGCAGCATAGAGTAACAGTAGGTGCCATTTGTCGTTCAACAACATTGAAGAACTAACACCGGTAACCATAGGCTGATAGTTCCCGCAGTACGACGCTTACGTCGGCTGGGTACTTTTCCTGTCTTCTGCAGATTTTCTCCGCGAGCCGCAGAACCATGGAAACCACTGACTTTTTGTCAGAAGCAGGTTGCAAAGACCAGAAATGCAAGTAGCCTCTTGTGTGAGCTGGCTTTCTGAAAACTCAGAATGACAAAGCAGACCCATTTCTTTTAATGTGCATATCAAGGAACGGGAGCTTGCCGTCGACTTCCTCTTCCACCGTGAACTGGATCGCTGCTTCCATGCTATTCAGGTGCGAAGCGAACGACTGAACTGCCTCTCTGTGAATAATGCAAAAACAGTCGTCTACGTAGCGAAAAAACGCCTTCCGAACAGGGCTGAACGAAGAGAGCGCTGGATTTGAAAGTGCTTCCACTGTCAAGTTAGCGAGGGTTACCGATTTAGTAGCTCACATAGCCGTTCCGTGGACCTGTTTGTAGAAACACTTTTGGTACGTAAAGTACGTGTTTGATAAACCGAACTGTAACAGCCGAGCCAGATCCGCTGCATCAACGGGCGACCTTTCGGGTAGAGTTGCATCCGACTCTGGAGCGGTCTTGCATACATCCACCGCCACTTCCGTTGGTACACTAGTGAAAAGTGATTTCACGTCAAAAGAGACCAAGATGTCGTTTTTATTCAGTACGACTTCACGGACTTTGTCCATCAAGTCGTAGCAATTGCGGATGTGAGTGGAACGCTGTACGACATGGGGCAAAATGACCCGATGTAAAAATCCCGAATGACCCGATGTAGTTTCGCGCAAGCAAAGCGAAACTAAACCTCCTGCGTTAGTTTTCCCCCGGCAATCCGGTGAACGCTCACCGGGAATTCAGTAGCATGCTCACGGGACAGCTCACCGGAGAAGCTAAATTTCTCGAATGGTAAGACAGCTGCTGCCGTCAAGCTATTCCACAGGCCTGCGAGAGACTGATCCGACCCGGGGGCCGCAGTTTAGAGCTCCTGAATTTGAACAAAATACACCCAGTTAGCCATCATTTCTCCAATTACAGGTCCGAATACTGCTTTCTTCTTATATCTCACTATCAATACCTCATCAGCGCCTCTTTTACTTCACCATCATTATACCTCCCCACGTATTTGATGCGAATTTAAAATTTACAAGGCATGCACTTCCTATTGTACTGAAGCTCGACCATACTCTACCCCGTAGAGGTCTTGGTACTTTTCATGCCCACTGTAATGAATTTCAAAGTCAGCCTTTCCGACCGGAAATATTCGCTTCCCTTGCATGACTTTTGCTGGTTGCAGTCTCACGTCGTGAAGATATTCTTGTTCTAATATTCTTGAAGAAGTTCTAGTTGTAATAACACTCACCATGGAGCCCGTGTCAATTTTGCATTTTAGATTTTCTTCATGAAATGTTTCCGCTTAGTAATAATTTGAGAAACATTCTTTGCCGCTAAATCATAAATGCCTCGCGGTCACAAAATTCGAGTGAGGTATGTTTCGGCTTGCATTGACTAGGCTTTTGCATGCCAACATAAAATGTACTCTCTTGCCTCTACTATGACAGAATTTGTTTGTCAAACATCCTTGTCGTCATCATTCCATTTACCCCAGTGGTTACAAGGCATTCACCTGTTTGTGATTGACTTTTCCATTTTGGCCGTTCTCCTCTAGTTTCCTTTGTAGTCTTCTTTTCCCAGGCAATTGATGGCATTCTAATCTGCTCGCTGAAAGCCCTTGACATTTTTAAGACAAGTTCCAATGGTGTCGCCAAGTATGCTGCCTATATGAAAATCAGTCGAGCTTTCGCGTGATGCTGCTATCATTTATATTCTCCCCAAATGTGTCTCGAAATATGGCATGAAGTGTCCTCACAGTTACACTTTAACTTACAAGTGTCCCTGATACTCGGGGGCATGGTCACTGTAGTTTGTTTTGAGCTGGTCTTTCTAGTAAATTTTACAAATACCCAAAGTAAAATTGTATCTTAGTCCAACGCGCTGTTATAGCATATCCTAAAGTTCATTTACGTCTTAGACGATGGTTCATTTGGACCTGCCAGGCTGATTATGAACCCGTGCGTTTCACGTACGGCAGCAATAATAATAATAATGACTTCTTCAGTTCTTTACCGCTACCCGCAATGCACTACTGCAGTCGTTTCACATTTGGCACCCATGGCTCTTTCGTTCTGTTTAGATTCACCAATTGTCCCAGTTTGAGATATGGCGCGATCAGAGCTGTTGGTTGGGCCATCACATTCGCGCAGTGCTGTATTACGCCGCTGTTATATTTTAGCGCATTCACGCCAGTAACTCTTGCAATCATCACGTACCATCATGCAAAATCTAGTCAATCCTGTACATTCTGCGGTCGCTAGATAGCAAATGCATTAAAGGACTCAGAATTGAAATGATGAAACAGTAAGTTCAATACTAGAGTGCGCCATAATGCTGCGCGATATGCCAATCTTTGTTTAACGGGAGAGATTTGGTACGGGGGGGGGGGGGGGGGAGCAACGCGCAAGCTGCTCATCCGAGCTTAGCCCTCTTCTTTTTCCTAGACTTGTGGGCCGGTTTAAAGTTCTTGGGAGTACAGGGGGCGCTCACCCTCTTATACTACGTATTCTTGAGCTAGTCCATTTAATAGAGCTCCAGATAAACAATTCATCAAGATCAGGCACCCGCTATTCCTGGTGTACATATATCGGGCGAGTTCCACTACACGGGGTTCTTGTGACTTTGCACGAGATATTTTCATTGCTCATTCTAATGTTGCCGTATAAAAAAGGGATGACGACTTTCCGTAGATCAACTGCGTCAAATGTGCCCAGCCTAGAATTTGTCGGGCGGTTTTGTCCCTTTTACACAGTATTTACTGGCCTAGTGTCCATTGCCTGAGGAATCAGTTTCTTCGGCCGCTTGTAGATTGCACGCCTGCGGGTGTACGTGAATGTCGAAGGATGTCGTGCCGATTGCAATTTGTTATACCAGAAGTACCATGAATTGTGCAATGCTTCGCGTGCCTGAGCCCAGAAAGAAGACTACCTGCCAAACGCCATGGCGCAGGACAAATTTAACGACGAAATGATTACAAGGAAAAGATGGCGTGAAATGTAGTCAATTACCTTTTCTGATTTTCAGATCATTGGTGTGATAAAAGTAGGAAGCGCAGTGTTTCCTCATAAGAATCGTGACTTTGTTTTGAAACAATATAAACTGAATCAAGCAAACATAATTCGTCCCTGCCGGTATGGTCTATATTCTTGACGTAAAGAAAACTCATCACTTACATGTTCATGGTTCGTTTTAAAAGCAGCTATTGAATATTTAACAGACATGCGAACAGTATCTACACCGTTTAGCACAGCGAAAAAATATTTTTGCACCAGAGGCAATGTTGAACTACATAAATTCTCATGTTCGCACACCTCCGGCTAGCACAGCGCACTTCGCACTTTGCGGTCTTCTGTAGGGAGTTGGTGGGATGATGGATACCAAGAGTCGTTAGAGCAACAGTGCTTTACTACTGATAAGACCAACTACGTGTATGGTAATTTCTGTGTAGTATTTTGGACTTTCTTTTATTCAAGGTATGCACGTGAAACATTTGATGTAACACTTATATGTTAACTACTCCTAGATATATGCGTGTTATCATCGACAGCGCAACCAGCACGAACAACGACTTAGTTTTATTTAATTCTACCATATCAATCAACAGCGGTCTTTTCGAGTCCTTCTGAAGTAGCAGTCACGAATATGAGCAGCGATGCTCCTATATTGCAGCACTTAGATGCACAAAGCCGCCACAACATCATTGTGTTCGGTGACGCTGTCCGTGATAAAAACGGCTATGAACATTTTAGTGCGGACGCATCAGCTTGAATGTACCAAACATTTGTGTTATTTTTTCAGTTCAATATTCCAGGAGATAGCGCTTCCCCTCAGACCAAGAATGTCCTCTGGACCTCCAGATCAAATGCGTACGCCCAAGTCCCGATTAGAACGTCCTGTAGAAAACACGAGGACATTAATTTCGGGATGTCCTATTTATGAACTCACTCGGACATCCACAGGATTGAACTCCTGGGATGTGAACAAACCCAAAAGGTTAATCGGATAGATATCTGAAGGATATTCTCAACGGGATATCCCATGTCGAACATATGTGGGAGCAACACGCACAATCCAACACGTACTACGTGATCGTTTCGCAGAATATTAAATCTCTTCCCCAGGTGCCCGCGGCGCGCACTCTTCCAAAAGACACGTCACCCATGAACATGACACTGCCGCACACAGGATGAAACTTCCTACAAAGGCTATAAATCGGGAAGTTGCAATGAACGTCCGAAAATGCACAAGCGCACCGCGTGCAAACCTTCAGAAGAGACCAGCACAAGAACAGCTGCGCATTACCATCTACAGCAAGGCGTAACCGCTACAATCGTGCCCGACGCGCTCCGAACAGTCGAGAAGGCCAAGTACTGCAAAGGCTGCAATCCCTGCCGTAGAACAGGGCAGTGAATGCCCTTACCCACACTGTGAAAAATTTTCGTCATTATACGGAGGAATTGCAGGTAAAAATACAGAAAGTGTGTAGTATTTCAAAAATACGGCAAAATCTTCTTTTATTATACGGAAATGCTCCCCGCTTTAATTTTTTCGAACATGTTACAGTGCCTTAACTGTTATGTGCGAAACAGACAAAATTCCATGTTTTTGTTAAGCGAACATCCGAATTTTTTGGGAGGAATACTATACACGCTGTCTGAATGAGCTCGTGTACTCACAATGTTTCATCTAGCAATTGTTTTTTTAACATGTAAACTATAAGCATTATGAAGATGCGTACAAAATTTGAGAGCTATACTTCTACCCAAAGCTGCAATAACAGGTCGCATAAATATCTATACGCACCCTCTATTCCTGTCGCAGCTTAACCCGCATACGGGCGTTGTAAAGCGGATCATATGCGGAAGTATATCCGTGTTCTTGCAATGTTCTCAAAGTAAGCGCTTTGTATTATTTTAATAATACAATAATACGCAACGCTGGTTCAAAACGCCAGGTGGTAATATGTTTAAGGGAACAAATAGCTGTGGGCATACGTGCCTATGTAAAGAAACTTGAGGCACTCAGGTGCTGGTGCACTGGGAATGATGTTGGGGCTCTACGTGGAAAATAGTGCGCACTATATATCAGTACCGATACGCAGGGAGTTGTATACTGACCGTAACTGCGTTTACATTTAGCAACAAATGGTCTTGAAGGGAATTGGCGGCCTATGGAGCCAAGTACAATGGCCGGAAGAAGTTTTCAAACGCGGGAAGCAATTACCCCAAGTGTGAAAGAGCTTTGCTGAACGGTAATGCAGTTGGCTTAACTCCTTCCTGTATAATTTCCAAGATATCTCATATAATAACTCAATAACCCCGTGAATAACTGCCCATTCATTGAGAAACATCCATTACGCATGATCTTCACTGATCATGTGTTAATTCTTGCGGTAAGATGTAATCACAAACATTTGGCGCTCCATCTTGAAACAAGACCCGTGAGCGCGCCCGTTCTTGTACGGCAGAAAAAAGATCACGAACATGCACCGACATGTGTGCACACTGCTGGAAGGTGACCAAACGCGAAAGACCTTGTACCATGCGAGTGATTCGTTTACTGTAAAAAAGAAAAAAAAAGATAAAGGAAAGAAAGAACGCCCAGTGCCGAGTTGTCGTAACGATCGAAGCTTTACTTTTTGACCCAGAATGCAACACCATTTTTGTTCTACGTCCTTTATCCATGGGAAAATGTTAGGACATAACTCATTATTTACCCGTACAGTATATACACCAAACAGCCCAAGTAAGCACCATACTAGAGCATATTGACGCATCGCAGAGCTCTGCTTCGCACTGCATTGCAACACTGCGGTTTGCTACGCCGAGTAGGAAACGGTCTGGTTGACCTCCCTGCCTTTCTGTTTCTTGCATGCTCTCTCTCTTTGTATGAGAGGCACTGCCTTGTGAGAGCGAAAGCGCTCTCCTCTTTCAGAATTCAATTTTTTGTGAAGGACATATTTTGCTGTTCCAGTAACTAGCGGACAAATGCGAAAAGTAAACCAATCGTGTACTCCGCGCTCAGAAAACGCGGCCCCGGGAGGCAGCTCGCGCTGCGTTTCCGATCTGAGGAGTGGTAGACGAAGATGTACATGTGTAGGGTAATGCTTAGCTTAGTGTCACCTAACACTTGTCCTCCTCCTTTGCCTTCTGGATTGGATTGGCGAGGCTCGGTACGTGCTTGCGCGCGCTTTTCCAAGCGCAGATTGGTGTGCGCCTGGTTTCCACTCTGGGCTTTTATAAGATCGCTTGTCGGTCCTTCTCTTTCCTCTGGATTGAATCGGCGCGGCTCGCTAGGTATGCGTCTGCTTTTCGCACAGGGCTTTGAACAGATTGCTCACTGCTCGCGCTTGTATAAAGACGAAGTGAGCGTCGGTTAGCGTGGAAGTGCTGTGCCGCTGGCCTACCGTGCATGTAAGCGCGGCGAGGCTCGCTCCGTGGCTGTCGGAATGTCCACGCCTCCAGACGGCAAGCGATCTGGCTCACGTAATGCGTCACCAAAAACATAGGCACGTGCATTTGCTTAATCTTTCCGACACGTCATCGCCGACTGGAGGAACTACGCTCGTGAGATCGCGTGGGACGAGCTGCAGGCGAGACCCTTGTTCGTTGGCCCCGCGAAGATTGTGCAAATTGATGAGTGCCTCCTTCGCGGCAAACGAAAGTACATTTGAGGCCGCATGATGACGGGCGTCAACATTCCGCCGAGCAGCCTAAATTACGGTGGCATTGCAGGTCATGGACCATGGGTATTCGGCATGATCTGCGTAACCACTGGGGAGCTGCGACTTTTCAAAGTTCACCGACGAGACGCGGCAACACCAGGCTCCATTACTGCATCCAGTCTTCAACCGGGGACCGCCATATTCAATGATGAACGGGCCGCATACAACTGCATCCCAAACTTCTTGGGTGCTAACGGAGCAGGCCGTATTCTGCAATGGGAATCAGCAAACCACGTTGTGAACTTTGTGGCACCGATCACTGGCGTTCACAAGAAAAAAATTTAAAGTCATTGCCAGAAAGTGAAGCGCCATATCCTCTCCGCCGGCTATAGGGTAACTGCACCGCTGCTGGAGCCACACCTCACATGCCTGTGGTGGCCGTCAATTAATGGCCAAATCCGCCGCGACGACTGATTTCCGCAGGTTTGTTACAAACCATCGCTTGGCGCTACCCTGTACGCAGACTTTCCTGTGCTTGTTAGAAGCCATTGTTCGGTGTTACCCACTGTGGAGGTACACCACAACGTAAAGAAAAATAAAGCATAGTGTTCTGACCTTTTGATTTTGTATGAATGTTTTCCAGCTTTGTTGCGCCTCGCCTACATACACGGTACGCCAGCGGCAGAGCACTTCCGTGCTAACCGACGTCCTCTTCGTCTGTATATATATGCGCGAGCAGCGAGCGATCTGTTGAAACCCAAGTGGAAAAAGCAGGCGCACACAAATCTGCACTCGGGAAAGCGCACGCAAGCGAGTAGCGAGCCACACCAATCCAATCCAGAAGGCAGAGGAGGAGGGGCATAACAGGTGACATTAAGCTCGGTGTTACCCTTGTGTAGTCAGCCGGCCTTTATCGTTAAACTGTAACTATGTAAACACTGTTATATTCCGTAAATATGTCTTGATTTCTACTCAAGGGTGTAGCAAGGCCCCAAGGAAGTGAGATTCACGCATAGGGAGCGAACAACACAAGCGATGGATGGTTAGGCAGCTTGGGTTTCGGCACGTTCGATTTGTATAAGTACCGAATTTGTCGTTGTGTGGTGTACGCTTGTGTGCTCGTCATGTGCCGTCATAGCACCGGTATATTTGAGCTGAATATGATTCACTTCGCCTACAAAACTCTGCAGGCTGCGGCATCGAATAAGTTGTCCTGTGTTAGGGTGTACGTATGCACTTGGACACGCGATAGCCTTGCTCTCAACGAGTGTTCAGCAGTCTACGTGCGCTGGTAACTTGCTCAGGAGGTAAGCCCATTTTAACTTTATTTGGTTTGCATAGCGTAGGTGTTAAAATGATTTGTGATAAGCCAGCGTCGCGAACATAAATATTATTTCGAAAGCCTACTATGCAGTGTCTAAAGGCTAAAATGACGCACGAATGTGGAAAATGATCACCCTATCTTTGCAAATCGATTTCAGTGGTAGCGCGATCGGCTCGATCGCAGTTGCCATATGAGACTTCTAACCTCTTCCGTTAAAAGCGTACAATAAAACTGCAATCAGTTGCGCACTTTTATTGACGCTTGCACCGGCTTGAGAGCATACTGTATGCGAGACAACAACTTCTGTTAGAATACGGAAATAAGCGTTCGAGGTAACAGCAGTGGCTCACTACTTGTGATCGGTACTTTCTTGCTAGAATGTACGTTTTCATTGAGTTGATGAAAAATAAGTTCTTCACTCTAGCTGCCCTGCTGTATGTTTCTTTGGAGCGACTGGTTTCGCTGCAGCAAGACGTGTTGCTTCGAATGATGTCTGGGCAGTCAAGGCATTCGCGTTAGTAAGTAAGCAGTAAATATTATATCAGCGCAAAAAAATTTGGGCATACAAGAGAAGCTAATGATATCATTATAGACTCTATTTATGAATAATTCAGTTCTATTACTAAAGTGGAGAGTGGATATACATGAAAATCATATTGTATTGATACTTAGAAGGAACAAGGTAACTTACGATTACTGATTAATCTTTTTTTATTCTGAAAGACTAGCTGCTGTTACCCTACTGGAGCTGAGAAGAGGTCTGCTGCCTGCAATGGGTCCATCTATTTCGAGTTATCGCAGTATTGTAGCTCTCAAAGTGAGTGGATTTTTTTGTCATAGCCATTTGCTACCTGAATCATGGCCATCAACTTAGCTGTGTAGGTGATCACTGTTAGTGATATTGGAGTGCTTTTGGACAAGCACTCCTTCACTATTGCAACACATATGACAGAGTGCAGTTGTGGCAGTACGAAAAGCTTAATATATAAGCCAAAGTAGGTTACCTGAGATATTATGTTCATATAATGATGTCACTCGATTGTGCTATAGCAGGCAAACATGCTAAACATGAAGTACTTTTAATTTGCACTTGGTAAGATGTGCAAGCAAGTGAAGCTGTTACACATGAAATGGGACGTTTGTAGATGTCTTCTACAATGCTGGAGTCCTGAATAGTTTCATAGTTATGTGATACCACTATAACTTATGTCTAAAGCATGCAGCACGGTTTAACATAGTGGGAGGCTGCCATCAACAGATGTCTACTTATTGTGAAGTTCAAATGAGGTGTTGCTGTTAGGATGACTATATAATTTATACTTTAATACTAATCTTGTATGAGGCCGACTTAGTTTAATCACTTGCTTAAACAATAGTGATGTAATGTCTATGTATACATTTCCCAAACATTCCTGTCATTTGGGCAATGGCAGAAATCTATGGCTAATACTTCTATACATAGACATTACATCACAATTGTTTAACCAAGTGGCGCCTCTGCATGCTAAAATTTATAGGGCTATTGTTGTATAATGTCAAATTTTGTTGTAACCTAATGTGACAAGAAAATAACATCTTTTATATATTATAGCTTACCAATACTGTGTGCCTTCATAGTGTGATATTAATACTAGATATATTTGACTTTATGTAATAAACGCTGCACACTGGTGCATCATGAAAATTTATCCTGTTAAACATAACATGCAGCTTACCAATTTACACGAATATAATGCAAGTTATTTTTTCGATAGTTTCTCGCCTCGGAATGCACTTCACGTTATATTCTTTTTTGCAACAAGTCTATAATGCAGTTCTCTATCTTTGTATTTTGTGGCACTTCAAATTGCGGTGAGCTAAACCATTGGGCAGCAATACTGGAATCGCTACCGCGTGTGGAGCTGTGTTCAAACACACACAAGGAAACGTGGCTTTACTTTGTTCGACAATGTTGCGGACACTTCTGAAGTACTGTCTGTCCAATAGCCTTGGCGGCATGGAGGCACTGTCCAGTTCTGTGCATTGCTTTATGTTTCGTTGTGGCATCACACCACAATGTCATCGTAATATATACGTTCTTTTTCTAAGAGACCCATATTCCTGTCCTTGTGTTGCCTTTGCAGTCACTATATTTATGTGTAAATGACCAGTGATCCAAGTCCCATTTCACCGCAATGTATGCTGTGGGTACCTAAACCGTTCTGTATAGCAGAAAACCAAAGCCGAACTGCCGAATACTACCAAACAGTAGTAAAAAAATAAAGCCATACAACCAATGCACAGTGATGCCACTATCTCTGCACATGTGGCAGGTTCAAAAAAGTAAGGTATGAGCTGTTTCCAAGGTTACGACCAAAAAGACAAGCCGGTATAAAAGGGTTCACACCACTGATCTCTACTACAGTGTATGGACAGCACATCGAGCGCCCTCGACTGAAGCCAACCTTGTCCCGGAAGTTGGCGCTTCACAACTTTGCAGAAGCATTTCGTCTGCGCGGGTTTGTGGCCATTTCTTTCCCTAAAATACCTGCCTGATGTGCAATAAACTACCCAACCAGGCACGAGCAGTGTTTCGAGATGTCCAGAATTTTTCCATTGCAGCGCCCACAGTGTCACTATCATAAGTGGCGCGAACTGGAAACGCTGAAAATGAGAATACGCTTGATGAAAAAAACGACTATCGTATATGGGTTCAGATTGTCAAAAAAGCGCTTACCAGGAATGTAGAGACAACATCTCCTAAAATTGTAAAAACCACAAAGAAAAATGTTTACGGCAGCAATATTATCTGGTCACATGTGCTAGTTTGTCCACCATGCGCCCTGTTTCCAGGACAAGCCACTGCACGACACCACATTTCCACTGGCTTCACCTGCATCCGGTGTGGCATTCTGCAGCCAGCAAAATATAGTCTAAATCATTGGTGTACAGGGTTTTCTGTCGCCTTTCCCGACGCCAGCGGAACACGTGGTACACTGTTTGCAAAGCAGAAAAAGACAGGGAAAGGACTCCGAACACATTGCAATTTAAAGTGGCTGGTACTGAGCAAAGTAAGTAGTGTGGCATAGTAGATTTGCACCGGGCAGCCTAGGAGCCAAAAAGACTGCTGTTCGCTTGGAAATGCCAACGTATTGTTAGCATGTTAAAATTAAATTATGGCGTTTTACCTGCCAAAACCACTTTCTGATTATGAGGCACGCCGTACTGGAGGAATCCGGAAATTTTGACCGCCTGGGGTTCTTGAACGTGCACCTATATTTCAGCACACGGGTGTTTTCGCATTTCGACCTCCATCAAAATGTGGCCGCCGTGGCCGGGACTTGATCCCGCGACCTCGTGCTCAGCAGCCCAACATTGAGCAACCACGGCTGTTAGCATGTTGAAGTTCTTTTTTTTTATTCTCATCGCTTATTTAGCTAGTGGTGACAGCTTTCACAACTGGAGAAGCCTTGTAAGCATGAAACACTTCACGAAACCAGCTTCAATGTATCATGTATCTGCATCACATAATTTCATGGCTGCATGAGTGCACCCACTGGTTAACATGTAACAGCGTTCATGATGTTTGCCATGCATTATCCACTTTATCTGCAGGTCAACCCTATCCTGAGAGTTAAGCTGATGTTGCGTTTAAAGAAATTATGGCTGAAAGCAAGATTTTGAGAATACAGAATGAGCTCAACAGATTAAACGCCAGAACAAATCGTTGAGGATTTCATATCGAGAACCTTCGAAGCCCAGTTCATTTAGTTGTGTTAGTATTCTGCTGAAAGTTCTGGATTGTTACGTTTATATGGTGCCCAAGCATTGCAGTAACAACTTCACTTGGAGTACATATCAAGGGTGTACTCGGCGTATGCTGGTGGCTGTTTCCTGCACTTTCAAAAACTGGTTTCTTCAATTCAGATATTCAAATTTTGCATTGTTTATTAGGTGTTCTGTCCTGTATTATTTTCCTGCAGCTTTTTCGTAAACGTATCATTAGTGAACACAACTTGACCTTTCGCTTGATTTTCTAGATTACGCGCCCTT
Organism: Dermacentor variabilis; assembly: GCF_050947875.1. Classification (NCBI taxonomy): domain Eukaryota; kingdom Metazoa; phylum Arthropoda; class Arachnida; order Ixodida; family Ixodidae; genus Dermacentor; species Dermacentor variabilis. The sequence goes on along the minus strand of NC_134570.1, from coordinate 210,964,341 downwards.
GTTGCAAAACAATTTGACTGCTTCTAATTTACTGAAAGAATCACTTTAAGCAGCCATAGCCACCAATAGCACGCAATACATTAATATGAAAATAGGAGTATTGTTTTTCATCAGCATCCACAGCCACCGTAGTCCTTCATAAAGAAAGCAACAAAATCCCAAGAAAAAAAAGCGTGAGGCAGGGAGAGGCGATCTTTCCAATGCTATTCACAGCATGTTTACAGGAGGTATTCAGAGACCTGGATTGGGAAGAATTTTGGATAACAGTTAATGGAGAATACCTTACTAGCTTGCGATTCGCTTATGATATTGCCGTTCTTTATTGGGATTTTGTTGCTTTCATTATAGAGAACTACGGTGGCTGTGGCTACTGATCAAAACAAGATTCCTATTTTCATATGAATCTATTGTGTGTTATTGGTGGCTATTGCTGCTTCAAGTGATTTTTTTAAGTACGGTACAAGCAGTCTTGAAGTCAAATTGTTTCGCAGCAAGGGCGCGTAATCTAGAAAATCTAGTAATCTAGTAACTTCGTTAACGGTTAATATTGTGTTGACAACTTGAGCATAACTTGTGTTGGTGTGTGTAACTCCTAAAGCGCACCAGTAGAAAGGTTCTGGTAATTTCCTTATAGTGACTGACAGATCTGAATTCTTGAGCAAATTTTTCGTGGATGGGCCTGCGACCACAAAAGTGAGCCCACAGCAAGCCTCATGATTACTTCTGTAGTGGCCCCATTGCGAGTTCATAAATTTTCTTGCTACCCTAAGTGCATTTGTGAACAGTTTAGTTTCTACGAACTTTTACTGGCGATGGCCCATCATAACCTCTAATGACTGAGGTTTATGATGAAATTATTGAGTCTTATTTGTTTACATTGATGTGCTTTACTGACAACTGCTGAGTGCATTTGGGAGCGAAACTTGGGTTCTCCTTGCAACTGTGTAATTCAAATAAATTTTATAATTATTTATTAATTAATAATTAAAAATAAATTATTTTTAATGATATTGTAAAATGAATCACCAGCCTGTAGTACACGATTCTGTTAGCACAAAGAAGTGTAGCTTGCTTCTCATGACTGTGTGTAGTTTATGCTATATGTTTTATTTGCCTTATTGGACCAATGGGGTGTGTCTTCAAGAGCCATGCAGTTCTGACCATCATGGTCCCAAAAGCCGACACTAAACCAGGCCAAGCTTACTTTTTTGTGGTATGTAAAATGCAACAGGCTTGGTGCCCTTCTAGGGCACAATCTGAGGAACGTCCCAATTATGTTAAGTTATAATCAATATTGATTCCCTGTGGATATCCTAAATCCACAACCAGATGTCCCACAAACTTACTTTGGGCGAATCGTACACAAAATGTCCCAGAAACGTCCTACATCCTGACAGAAATGTCTATAGGAGGTACTCAAGATTATGCAATAAAAATAATCCATACTTGAACTTCTCTTGGATGGTCCGAATATCCATTCGTGACGTTCGTGGAACGTTTCTACGAACGTCGATTCCCGGGCACGGGACAACCCTACGAACATCGTAAAATGATCCACAGGTTTCTTGGTATGTCTTAAGGACGTTTGAATGTTCAGTGCAAGACACCTGTTCGGCATATGTAGGACGTTGCTGGTCCGATGTGCTGTACCTGTACATTGTTGTACGTAAGCGTTGGTACTTACTTCAAACATCTCGTCTAAGTTTGGATCAAGGATGTAAGTGAAGAACCTGAAGTGGGGAGTCCTAAACTGGAATGAAATAAAAAGTTATGTAGACCAAAGGCATGGCAGTTCGGGCGAGTTGATATGTGATGACTTTTTAGGCTTGTAGCGCAGCTTAGAAAGAGCGAAAAGGAAGGTGGAAGGGGTAAACAAAGGGAGCGGAGAACAGAGTGAGCTCTTTTCTCCGTTCCCTTTCATTACCTCTTCCACGTTTCTTTTTGTTCTTTCTGAGCTGCGCTACAAGCCTAAAAGTGTTATGTAGACGAAACACACTTGAATATTACGTGAAGTGAAGCATTTGTGAGGGGGGGGGGGCGCTAAAACAAATCATATAAATCTGTCGATGCTATTCCCGCGTCTTTGGCTTAAAAGAAACTGGCGCGCGCGTCAGTGCTCTCGCGCGGACGTGCGACTCAATGGGACACAAGGGAGACTCATCTGAAAGACAGAGTTGGCGTTGGCGTAGTAGAACTACAAGGGCGATTGTGGCCTGATGATTATCATATCAGGAGGCTTCGCTGGTTAGCCGAGGTCTGATCCCAGCATCAGCAACAACATTCATTGTTAGGTGTCAGGTATTGCATAAGGCAGTCGATAAAGGCACCCAGCTGCCACCATCAGGAACGCCTGGGAAATTTCACTTTAAATTGAGTAAAAAATAAGTGCCCAGTGTGTAACAGATCTGTAGAACACGTGCATCTACTCGGTCAGTGTGCTTACAGTGCTATCTTTGAAGAGGGAGCTTAGCCTCAAGTGCTACTATATGAGCACATGAGAGAGAAACAACCGTTTATATTTGCTTTGACTTCTGTGGTGTTTTACGATCCATTGGAAGAAAAAGTGATGCCTAAGGATTGTGTACGGAGCAGATATTTACTTAGGGAATACAAGTAAGTGTTTATTGACAAGCCATGAAAACGGAAGCATGAAGTGAGCATTTACAACTGAGAAATGAAAGGAATGTAGTTGTTTTGCAAAGTTCATCCATTCAAACAACTAAAACGGACGAAATTGACAAAACACACACCGCTGTGAAATACACCGCTAACGTATGAAAAATGTAGCTTCGTGACAAACTGCTGAAGACAAACACTTTTACGTTTATGCTAACTACTCCTTGATACATGCTTGATATCAGCGATATCAGTAGCACCACAAACAAGTATTTGGTTTTATTCCCACCTAACATTACGTTACGGTTAAGGTTGAACAACGTTTATTTACAGGACGAGGTTCATGATAGACGTAAAAATGCCGTCACTAGGCTTCGCCAGCTAGCGTCTTCTTCCTCTTGTCCTTGCCTGGCTCATGCCGTAGCAATCAATCCCTGGTTCCCAGACGAAGCCCGCTGGGCGAGTACTAATCACTGGGAATGTGTAGGGTGGAACTGCTTAAGACGAGCAACATGTACAAACTGGGTCCGGCTAAACCTACGACCTGGTGACGTCAAGCGTCCTACCACGTACGTCATGACGCTCAAGCAAATTAAAATGACGTATGGGCCCGTTTACTGAGGTAAAAACATTTCGCATAAGCCATGTTTGCATTGCGGGATCCACAACGAGAGAGTCTCCTTTAGCGTACTGACGTCGGCTGTCATGTCCTTCTTTAGATCATTGTTGCGATGCCACAGTACAAAAAGGAGCAATACGCCGGGCTTTTTCGGCGTCTTGACAACAGTACTCGCTGTGAAAGTCGACCAGTGGTAGGGTGACAATGCAGCTTAACGCTGTACTTGCGTAAAAGAGGTAACAACAACTGTTACCAGTCGTCTCATGCTTTGCAGTATTATAAGCATAGGTGACGAAGGCAAGAACGTCATCCCAGTCTTTGTGATCGGAGGATGCGGACATGGCTAGCATGTTAGTTAGAGCTGTGTTCGTATTGTCACAGTCAGTAATCATATCCAGCTTTTCTGGACACGTACCAACTAGAGCCCCAAGTGGCCCCGGCATGAAGCTAGCGCGTTTTCAGTGGAACGAGCGGCTTTTCGCAAATAACAAAAGCTGCAGGTCGATTATTGAAAAAGGCAGGTGGCAGACATGTTCTGGAAGACAACACACACGAGCTAAATGCAGTGATCACGCTTGGGCAAGCAGGTATTTTGTTCCCAGAGTGGTTAAAGATTCAGCAATGGAAGCCTATGGAAACGACGAAAATTTGTACTCGATTTTTGAGTTCAAAACCGTAACGGTTATAAAAAATCTCTGGCCACGCTGCTGAGCTAAACTGCGATAGGCGAAAGACTATCTATGAATGGCTCTGTAGCTGTTGTCTGAAGTGTTATGCGAAGGGGCACCACCGTGGCCACGAGCATGAGATGCAATCATAGCCATTTGGGTGCAAGATTTGTCGCCGATGTGCGTGCTCCCCCACGCACATGTCCGCGCTCTCCCACCCGCCTACGCGCACAGCGCTACTAACATGGCGCCTCCTCTCCTTGCTGCCTCGCCGGTGATCACCGCTTTCTTGCGTCCACCACGGATTGCCCCCGGACACTCATGAGCCACTAAAGGCTTACGTCTTAAAATACGGCGTCTATCTTAAAAGTTGATCCGGCGTATGTAATCCGGAGACTCAGCTTTCGATGGATTCCTATTTCGACTCTCTACAAATGGCGTAGCACTGTACCCAAGAACGATTTTTGACACACAGTAGTGCAAGTTCACGTGGTGCCTTTAAAAACCCGAGCGTATCACTTGCGCAAAAGTTGGAAACAGTATCGGAGTCGTTTAATCTCTCTCACCTATCGTCCCGCGTCTTCTTGGCAGCGATTCGATGCCGTGCTGCATGATGCTTTCTTCTTAACGACACGTAGCATTGGGTACGACAGTCTTCCACCAGCTGGCCAAAACACGAATCTGAAGACCTGGTTTCAGTTTTTTTTAAGAGAGCTCTCCAAATATTATATTTTCTAGTTTTACTTTCTATAACGTAGGAATGGGTGGCTTATTTCTTAAGTCATCGCTTTAAGTATCAGATTTTATTCCGTGGACAGGATAACAACAACCTTGCGCATATCTTTGTGTTACGCAAAAAAAAAAAATACTATCGTGCCTTGCAGCATGGACGTACTCAGGAATTCTGGACATTGCACCTTCACCATCCTGTGGAACTTCACGGGAATGCACGTACGTAACCGAATGGGCAAAATTTAAGCAATTTTATTTCTATATAATATGAACAATATAATATCAACTGTCTGTGCCAATAGGGTAGTCTTCTGTAACAACATATGCATTTATGGACGAAAGTGGGAACATTGGAGGTGCATTAAAGCAGCGTTTTGGTCGGGGATGGGTGGTGATGTCACAAGACAGGAACAAATGGTCTTGCATCACCTAAGGAGAGGGCACATTGCTTTAAGAATAGCGAAATTTAACCATAAAGTGATTTATTACAACTGGAGTTTTGAATGGTAATTGCAGAGCCAGAGTCATTCAGTGTCTGCACTCGGATGTTTTTGTGGTGCAACACGGAAAAAGACGGAGTGTATATGGTTGTGCACACGTGGGCGTGTGCGTGCTTGCTTTTGCGTGTGCGCGCGTGTTTGTGTCTCAGTATTTGAATATGCCTGCGCAACAATTGCGTGTATGTATGTGCGACGAGCATGCACGTGTTTTTCTGTGTGCGCGCAGTCCCGTGTGCGTGCGTGCGTACCCATTTGCGAACGGGTGCATGCGTGGGCGCGTGTAAATGTGAACGCGGGCGAGCTTGTGTCGTATCTCTGTGTGTGCCCGTTTGTGTGAGCGTGTGCGAACGTGCGCTCGCGCGCGCCTATATATATACATATATATATATATATATATATGTGTGTGTGTGTGTGTGTGTGTGTGTGTGTGTGTGTGTGTGTGTGTGTGTGTGTGTGTGTGTGTGTGTGTGTGTGAGCGAGCGAGCGAGGATTTCCCCGCTTGCACCTACACTTAGAGATGAATGGGATGAAGAGGTTAGTTAGTTAAATGGGGTTTAATGGCGCAAAAGTGGCTAAGGCTGTGCTGCGCCAACCACGAGGTGTTTTAAAATCAAATTTATGAAGGAAAAGGCTGTGTTAATACACTTTATTTTATGTAAAATCCAGTGTCGTCAACAAATTTACGCAAGTCACATAATGGGACTAGCGGATCATCACCTAAAATTAGAGCAGGGTGTAAAGGTATTTGTAGTTGATATAATTTGTGCAAATGTCCTCGTCTGTGTGTTTCAATATGCGTGCATGTCAGTAATACGTGTATAAGAGTTAGTGGCTCTTGATATTTCTCGCATGTTGGTGTGTCTTCTTTCGTAAGTAAATTATTGTGTGAGAGGTGTGTGTGTGTGCCCAATGCGTAGTCGGCATAAAACTACTTCGATGAACCGCTCCTGATGATAGCATGACTTCCACTCGCCAATGTGGGTTTAGTGAGATGTAGCTTGTTGTCGGCACAACGGTGCCATTCGCGTTGCCATTTTGCCGTTAAGGCTTTTCTAATCACACGGATGCTATCTTTGAAAGGAAGTGTTCTCTTTGTTACCTCTTTGTATGCTGCTATCGATGCACATCTATCAGCTGCTGCGTTAGCCGGTATCCAGACATGGCTTGGAACCAAGCAGAAACGAATTGACCTCCCGTATTTGTTAAGCGCCACCGTGTCTAAAATGTCTCCTTACAGGAGTTCACACTCAGATTCCAGCTGTAGAGCCCTCAGTGTGCTTAAAGAGTCAGTGTATATGAGTGCATTTTTGTGTTTATCAGTGAAAATTTGTTTAACAAGAACCCATATAGCGTAAACTTCGGCCGTGAAAACAGAGGCGTGTTTTGGCAATCGAATACTCGTTTCCCAATTTTCCGTTACGGCCCCACACCCACGTGATCTTTTGTTTTAGAGCCATCAGTGTAATATTGCATGTTATGTTGATATTTGTCCAGAAGCACACGGAATTCTTGCATAATGTGTTTGTGGGATTGTCTCTTTTGTTTAGATGTGTGAACGTCCAATAACATAACAGTGTGAAATCGTACCACGGGAGCAACCGCTGTGGTTTTTTGGCAACCTGGAGGACTTCAGAGGAAGGTCCTAATCCCGACAGTATTGCTCATACCGCAGAGCAAGTGACCTAATCATGTTCGGTTTAGTTCTATAGTATAAGCGTGAGTTGCATTGTGTGAGGATGTTATAGCATATGGTTTGCGGGGATGACTGAATTTTGAGTACGTAAGAAAAAGTGAGTAATGCTCTGCGTTGCTGTAAGAAGGGTTCATTACACTCGACGTATAAACTTTGAATAGATGAAGTTCTGTAAGCACCACTTGCGAGTCGCAGTACAAGGTTATGTACTGGATCAAGTCGTTGGATGTAGGACTGTCTGACTTAGCCGTAGACCACAGAGCCGTAGTCTAAAAGGCTACGTACAAGAGAGCGGTAAACACGTAAAAGACACGTTCGGTCGGAACCCCAGTGCTCATGAGGCAAAACTTTAACGATATTTAGAGCTTTATGTGCTTTAATCTTTAGTGCTTCTATGTGAGTTGGGGAGTTAGGTTTGGTGTGAAAGGCTAGTGCTAAAAATTTATGGTCTTATTTTACTCGCAGTATGGTGTCATTCAATTTTAGGACTGGATCGCTGTGTAGCCCTCGTTTCTGAGAGAACAAAACAGTAACTGTTTTCTGTCTGGAGAAAGGGAGACCAGTTTTGTTAGCCCATCGTGTAAGTTTACTTATTGTCAATTGAAGCTGTCTTTCACAGGTTGGCAAATTCGAGGCGCGGAAAGCCACTTGGGGATTTTCTACGTAAACAGAATGCCTAAGAGACGACGGTATAATCTCATTAACTGAAGTCATTAATACTATAAACAGTGTCATGCGGAGAACACAGCCTTGTGGAATCATTTTCCTGCGTAAATGTATGAGAATGTACTGAACCCAGAGGTACCTGAAATGTTCTATTAGACGTAAAATCAGCTAGGCAATTAAGCATTTTACCACGGATGCCGAGGTTGGCCAGGTCTCTTAAAATTCCATATCTCCATTTCCTATCACAGGGTTTTTCTAAATCGAAGAAAACTGCAAGACAGTGTTGTTAGTGAACAAATGCAAATCCAATTTCATGTTCTAGACGTACAAGATGGTCAGTAGTTAAACAACCCTTTTTATATCCACACTGGTGGGGGTCTATAAGGTTTCTTGATTCTAAAATAAATGTCTTATATTGATGATGCTTTTATATGATTTTGCCAAGCAGCTTGTGAGGGGAATGGGTCTGTAGTTGCGTGCGGATGTTGGGGATTTACCGGTTTTTAGAAATGGAGCTACTATTACCTTTTTCCACTCTTCCGGCATTACACCAGATTTCCAGATTATGTTGACAAATTTAAGGAGAGCATCTACAGATGCCTGAAATAGATGAGTCAGCATGGCGTAGTAAATACGGTCGTGGCCTGGTGCTGTGTTTTTCCCTGCAGAAAGAACTCTGTTTATTTCTTGTCTGAGGGGCGAATTGTACGGTTCATTTGACGCGCCAGTAGTGGGCAGCTTCAATTCTTCAGCAGACTGTTTGTACTATAACAATTCCTGTCTATAATTGCCTGAACTGGATACATCACAGAAATGTTCACCAAGTATATCTGCCTCTTCTTGTACTGTTGTTTGCATTATATAGTTGTTTGTTGTTGTATTGTTACGTGTAAGATGAGTAATCTCCCTGAAACTTTCCAACCTGTTCCCACATGCGTTTAGAGGTGACTGAATTGTTTATGGAAGGTACGTATTTCTTCCACGATGATTTTTCTGCCTGCCTTCTGATAAATCGTGCCTCGGCTTTGGCCGGTTTAAAGCATAAAAGTTTGGTATATGTTGGGTGTCTTCGTAACATACCCCAGGCCCTGTTTTGAAGCTTTTTTTTTCTTTCTGCGCACTAAGGAGTCCACCAGGGGAAAATATTTTTGCGCACAAGGCTGGATGTTTGAGGTATTGCCTTTTCTGCCGCTGAAATCCAAAGCGCAGTGAACTTCTCATTAATTTCGTTTACGCTGAGTTGATTTAAAAAGACTTCTTCGAGTTTGGCATGTTTCATAAAAAGCGGCCTGTCGGCAAGATGTATTTTCCAGCGATGTGGCTTAGAGTTTACGGTAGGTAATGTGGATGATAGCTTGATAAATACCGGCAATTGATCACTTCTATGTGAAGTGTCGAGGACTTCCCACTTAATATCGCTAAAGACAGACGGTGAGCAGAAGGCTAAATCTAGACAGCTAAATTTGCGTGAGCTTGGTGCAAAACATGTTTGCGAAGCCAGGTTTAAAAGACATATGCTGTTAGACAAAATAAAATCTTCCATTACTTGCCCTCTTTGGTCTGTTCTATCGCTGCCCCGGAGGGTACAATGGGTATTAAAATTTTCTACTAAAATAAAAGGCTCCGGCAACTGGTGTATTAGATTTTCCAGTTTTCTAGTAGTAAAATAATTATGGAGTGGGATGTAAAGTAAACAGATGATAATGGTTTTATGTGATGGAATGGTGATGGTGACTGCCTCGAAAGAAGTATTCACCTGAACATTTCGTGTAGGGCTGCCGCCCTGAACGACTATGGCGACTCCCCCTGACAAACGGCTAGAGCGTTCGCGGTCCCTTCGGACAACGGTGGAACCTTTGAGACTTTTACTATATTTTGGACCAAGATTCGTTTCTTGAAGGCACACTGCAACTGTCGAAAAGTGTTGATAATGTCTTGGGTGTCACGTATATTGTGTATAAGACATCTGCAATTCCAGTGTACAATGAAAGCCATGGTTGTAAAATTGAAAATGTACTGATGTTTGCAAAATTAAAAGTTAAAGGTGACATGCGATATGGGACACTACACGTTTAATGGGCCGTAAACGTTGAGGTTGTTTGTCCCTTTTTCTGTACAGCTGTAAGGACCTTGTCTTTCTTAGAGCACTCGGAAGAGCGCTGTTCTTTTGGCGTCAATGACACCGGGGTTTTGCTATCGACCTCCATCGCCTTTTCTGAGGCGCTGGATGATCGAGAGCCAGGCACCGAGACGCGCGCCTCGGGCTTTGGCGTTCTGTTTAGTCTTGGGACCTACGGAACAGCTGTCTGCAGGGCCGTCTTGGATGATGGTGGAGCAGCACAAGCTGCTTCCACCGAGGGGACGGATGGAGTTGCTACAGGACCACTGACTGTGACCTCCCTGTAGACTCCTGAGACCGATGTGGGGGTGCTGCCCCCTGGCGCACCACATTGCCATAGCTTACTTGAGGTAAGAGTGAAAGCCTCTTCCTTGCTTCGAAAAATGAAATCTTTTCTTTTCCTGTGAGTGCACTCACTTTCTTCTCTTTCTTCCAACAGGGACGTGATCGTGAATACGCTGGATGATCTCCTTTGCAGTTTACACAGCGTGGGGGAGCATTACAGTTTTCACATGGGTGATCGTTGGCACTGCATTTCGCGCATGATTCATTGCCTCTACATGATTGTGATGCGTGGCCGAACCTCTGGCACTTAGAACATCGCCTTGGCTTCGGTATGTATAGTCTGACATTTATCTTTAGGTATCCTGCGTCGAGAGAGGTGGGGAGAATACTAGTACCAAGTGTGAGGATCAGGTGTTTGGTGAAGAGTTGTTCATTGTTACTTCGGATTGTAATTCTTGGCACTTTGATCACATTTTGTTTTTGGAACACCTCGAGGAGTTCTTTGTCACTCAAGCTGAAAAAATCTTCCTCGGAGATAACGCCCCTGCTAGTGTTTAATGAGCGATGGAGAGAAATTGTCACTTCGATTTCACCTATACTGGCGAGTTCGGACAGCTTTTGCACATATGCTTTGTCCTTCAATTCAATTAACAGGTCTCCGCTGGTCATTTTCGAGACTTTGTAGTGTTTTGCAATTTTTTCTATAAGGCATTTCGCCACCAAGAAAGGGGATCGCTTACGCATACTTAATGTTCCTTCACTATGCAAGACGTGGTAACGTGGAAAGTTGCCTAGGTCGGTTCGGAGGGCAAATGGGAAAGGTGCATCGGTGCGGCTTCTTTTCAGAGGCCGATCTGGAAGTCGCGGGAAAGCTTCTGCCATAACATGGTTTCGAAATTCGGCGGCGGTGGTAGCCACCCACCACCGAGCCCAACAAGGGGACGCTACAGGTTCTGAGCAACCTGCACACGGCAGCTATGGACTACTACTATACCCTAATGCATATAACCATGACTGGACATACTACACAAGGTGAACCCTTGCCGCAGGGAAATTCCGAAGTAAGAAGAAGTGAAAAGAAGACAGGAAAGATGGAAAAGCTAGAGAGAAAGACGAAGATTGAAGAGGAGAACAGGAAAAGGCGACTGCCGATTTCCTCCAGGTGGGTCAGTCTGGAGATGCCGTCTATGTGAAGCCGAGGCTGAAGAGGTGTGTTGCCTCCGTCGGGGGGCTTTAATGGACCAAACGCCTAACATCGGCTCAGCCCCGAGCATCCTCCTTTCCCCAGACACGGCTAAGCATTGCACGGCTACACGCGGGAGGTTCCAACCCTCGTGTGCTCGGGTACCTGGTGTCGCAACACACCAAACGCCTGTTGGCGCAGACGCCCCTGCGGGCGGATGAAGAGTTTATTTAAACCCATGTTTAAACCTACGAGACAAAGAACGAATGCCATTGCGTTGATAGGATATTTTCTTTCTAAAATCAATGAAAAAAAATGCAGTTCCCTTCCACTCTGAAGAATTGTGGCCAGCGAAGCTGTCTATGTCGAACTGCACCCCCGCCGCGGGTCTGTCCGGAATTCTACTGTCTTTAGGATTGGCCCACGGACGGGGAGCTCTTGACGGCTGCGTCACCTCCGCCGCGGGTTGGCCTGGCATTATATTATCATTGGGGTTTTGTTCTACACGAAGACACGATAGTGGGGAAAGTAGCCCTGAAGAGGAAGCTATAGCTCGGGGCTCTAATCTAAATATGTGTAAAAGGGGAATTCGTTTTCCTTGGTAACCACTGCACCCAATTAGATGACGTTTCTTGCATTTAAAAGAAAAACACGAAATCTTGTCACTGTATTTTGGAATATTTTCTTTAGTTCGCCAATTTTTTTATAAAAATTTGCAAATATCGAAAACTTTCAGAAAACCAACCTATCAAGTTTACAACTCTGTAACTCAGCAATAAAAAATGATACCCTAATTCTGTGAATTGCATCTAATAGTATTTCTAAAGTGGACAAAATGAATATATCAAACAAAGATCTCAAAACATTTAGTAATATGGAAATAGAGCTTGTGCAGAGCCCATGTAAGCAACGTAACGAATTCACGTAAGATATAAATTGACATATCGAATGTGTGCTATTTGAATGACCTAACGGGCGGCGTTACAGACATCGTTTACAGAACTTCGATGTCTGTTTTTGATGCAGAGCTATTGCACACTGGGTGCTTCTATTTGTTTCATTCCTTGAAATGTTTGACAATTATTTTAACGAAATTTATGCCTAAATATAAATTCGGTTGCTAACACTAACTAGAATTTACCTTTCTATCTCAAATACAACAAATTTCGTTAAAAGTTGTCCAGGGGTTTTCTCAGAAAAGCGTTTCTGCGTTTTACATCTACTCGGAGTCGAGCCCAAGTAAAAGCTTCCTCTTAGCGGCTTCGCTGTAAAAAAAAAATAAAAAAAAATAAAAATCCTCAGTCGTCAATATCGCCGCCCCAGATTTCGTCACGATGGTACAGTCACCGTCGGCATGGCTCCGTGAGCAGCTAGCTACCAAGCCGTTCACTTTCGTTATCTTTCTTCTCCCGGTACCAGCGCATTGCCTGAATACCAGAGACGCCCTAAATCTGAACACTCATTGCGTCATGCATCGCTTCTGCAACAAGCAACATTTTGGACTACTAATTGTGAATACTACAGTTTATAACTATTAGTTTCTCTGCATCGGCACTAGGTGGTATCCAGCACACCGAGAAAAAGAAGAAACCATGGGAATAGTGGCGCAGTTTTCAAAAGGCAACAACATTGCAGTGGCTCGCTGGCACCCGATGATAGGACGAGTTCGCCGCACAACCAACGCACTATTTGTTTCGAGAAACGAAACGATGCCGGCATTCGCTTTCTCCCATTTCTTCGAACGTGTTTCGCGCCTACGCTACTTTCGTTCCTTCTCAAGCAACGCCAATGCGAACACCCAAGTATCCATGGCAAGCGCCATTTTCTAAAAAAAGGAAAAAAAAACTATGGATTGGTTCCGAACGTTTTGTTCCTTGGCCGAAGCCGCCACTTGAATCCTATCCAATCCACTAGATACGCCTTGCGAAGCCGGTTTCGTAACGAGCGTATGATCGCTGCAAACGTCCCAACTCCCGTTGTGTTTGGCGCTTAGCAGACGACGTGTTCAGTTGCAAGATGACTGACAGCAGCGTGTAGTCATTTTGACGTCACCAAAAACGTGGCCGCGTCTCCCGGCTGACGATGTCGGCGCGTAGTAGGCCAATCACGCGCATCAGTAACCGAACGAACGCGCGGAACAATAATCGTGGTTCGCACCCCTGAGGTGCTATCGCGCAAACAGCTCGCCTTTTCGTTCGTTCGGTCCGGCTGCGACGTCACAAAGTGGGCGGCCCGCAAGATTTGCGAGAACGGGAGGGAGAGCACAGCCAATAAACGAGTGAGCTCAGCCCCGGAAGCTTGTGTTGTCAATTTAGGCTAAGATTGGAGAGATATATTAAGTGCAGAATGTTTCTAGTGCAATAATAATTAAACAAGTCCTATAAGAAAAAATGTCTTACTGTTGCAGCATATAATCTGCGTCGGAAACGTCATGCGAGAGAATAAAACTTATTTAAGCGGCATATATTTTGGTTTAGTCCGTTAGGTATCAGACACGCCAAAACAATTTGGCGGCAGCGCGCAGTTTAACTGAAGATTGTTGTTTCTCGTCTGGGAATCGTCGTGATGTCTTGGCAGAAGAATGTGGGAGTTGGACCGCACGTGCCCGCGCACCAAGACGAATTGTTGGTCGCCTTGATGGAGGGTCGCGCAGACCTTGTGCGAACACCATGCCTGCGCAGCCTAGAATGTACGGTCGAGCGTAAGCGGAAGCTATGGAGCGAGCTTGCCGCCATATTGAACGCGGAAGGCACGGCCACAAAGACTGTGGAGCAATGGCAGGCGTTTTGGCGGAAGGGCATTATTATCTCCCATCAACATACCGTCACAGCTTCCGCAAGTCAAAGGTGACTACGAGGATTGGTTCTGTTGCTCGTGATGTTTACAGTGCTGTCCCTAATTGCAGCGGCACGGGTGGAGGCCACCTGCCCTGCCTTCGTGGCCGTATCCTCGGCCTGGTCGGAACCTCCTCGGTTGGGGAGTATACGAGCCATTTTTCCAGCCGCTCAAAGAGGTAAGCCATTGACAAACGCATATAAAATTGCAGGACGTGCCAGCAATTTACTGTAGCTGCGTCGTGTATACTGCATCGCGTAGGCAATGTTATAGCCCAGTCACGCAGGGTGCTTTCATTCGCGATCGCGCCCAATTTGGATGGAATTTCTAGAGAGCGATTGGCTCCTGTGTTCATTCTGCGGAAGAAATGTAATCGAAATCGAGAACTTTTGTCCTGATTAGGATAGATTCAGATCTAAAGTGATCGTGTGACACTGTTATAACAGATGTAGTTTTTCTCTCTTTATGTGTATGAGTTTGGTGCTGGCATGCACAAGACGGTATACTACTGGGATTTCACGAGACTTTTTTTCTGCTCTCTGAGCTATACGTTAGTGACACATTTGGAAAAGCAGATTATTCAAACTTTTCAAAACTGCTTCTTCGCGTCTGATACATAAAGTAGCCGACCATGGAGGTGACGGTGGCGACCGAGTCCGTGGGCACCACGGCTGGCACAAGAGGCCTTTAACGTGAAAGTAAACTTCTGCTCTTTCCTGTCGCCCTTTCTGTTTATGGAATTAGTTTCGTCTATAAGGAGCGCAAACTATTTCTACTGTAACACTTGAGTGAATGTACCCTTTATAACCAATATAGGAATACTGCGGCAGCCACAGGTCCCTGCAGAGCTACTGCCTCGAAGCCCTCCAGCTGCACAGCCTACAACTGGCCCTAGCACCTTTAAACCAATAAGTCAAAAGGAAATATCCTGAAATGTCACAGCTTGAATGCACTGGACGTAACGTAGTTTTGTGTTTAGTTCATTATAAAGTGTTACTGCTTCCAGGCTACCAACCTCGGGTACAGTGCCGGTCTCGCTGTCCCCGTCAGGCCTCCCACCGGGAGGCCCTGGTACAACACCTCACCGACGACTACGCCAGAATTGTCGTGAAGAATGACGAAACAAATGAAGTGTGTGTGCCCTGTGTGCTGATATGGTGGAGCATAATAGAATGACAGTAGACAGGTGTTATGATATTTTTGAAATTTTATGAGCTGCGCAGAGGAACACTGACTTACATGGCTAACACGTGTTTGAATCGCTGAACTGAACAAAAATGAACAAAGGACTAAGGGATAAACAGAAGAACGTCGTCGTACACTATATACATGGTAGTAAAGACGGACCCTTGCAATTATTAACACAATGTAACAGCTTAACGTCGAGTTCAAGTGGCAAACACCGCAGGCCGACGCATTTCAAGAACTAAAACTACGCATGCAGCCGCCGCCGGTACTTGCATATTTCGACGAAGACGCCGATACTGAAATCCATACTGACGCCGGTAGCCTACGCTTAGGTGCCGTTTTAGTCCAGAAGAAAGACGGACCGGAACGGGTGATATCTTATGCTAGCCGGTCGCTGTCAAAAGCGAAAGGCAATTATTCTACTACTTAAAAGTAATGCCGCGCCATTATTTTGGCTACAGCAAAATTCCGCCCTTACCTATATGGCAGGCCATTCAAAGTCGGCAGCGACCATCACGCGTTGTGTTGGCTAGCTAACTTATTGTACCCTTCAGGGCGGCTGGAGAGGTGGAGCCTCAGACTGCAAGGATATGATGTTACGGTAATCTACAAGTCCGGACAAAAACACTCTGACGCCGACTGCCTATCAATCCCCAGCCGCAAAACGACGAGAATCACGACGCCTTCCTCGGAATAATAAGCGCGGAAGACGTCACTAAAGAGCAACGAGCAGACCCGTAGCTAAAAGGCCTCATCGAGTATTTGGAAGGGAACACCAACGTAGTACCTAGGGCATTTAAGCGCGTATTGTCTTCGTTCACGTTACAAAACAACCTGCTGCTCGTAAAGAAGAACTTCTCACCAGTCCGCGTTGCTACCTTCTTGTTGCTCCGTCAGCGCTGCGTCCAGAAGTACTACACGCCCTACATGACGATACAACCACTGGGCACCTCGGGTTCTCCCGAACGCTGTCGAGGATACAGGAAAGGTATTACTGGCCGCGTTTGACCGCCGACGTTGCCCGTTATGTGAAGGCATGCCGAGGCTGTCAGCGACGCAAGACAACACCGACAAGGCCAGCAGGATTACTACAGCCGATCAAACCTCCTTGCCGACCATTTCAGCAGATCGGGATGGATGTGTTGGGGATTGTTTCCAGCACCAACATACGGAAATAAGTGGATCGTCGTGGCGACGGACTATCTCACCCGCTTTGCTGAAACTAAAGCTCTACCGAAAGGCAGCGCAGCCACAGTGGCGAAATTTGTTGTCGAGAATATTCTGCTGCGACATGGTGCCCCAGAAATCCTTATCACCGACAGAGGAACAGCCTTTACAGCAGAGCTCCCACAAACCAATGTGCAATACAGCTGTACAATCCTCAGGAGGACAACTGCCTAACACCCGCAGACGAATGGTCTCGCGGAGCGCCTGAACAAGACCTCCGCCCACATGCTCGCAATGTACGTCGATGTCGAGCACAAGACCTGGGACGCGGTCCTGCCCTACGTTGCCTTTGCTTACAACACGGCGGTGAAAGAAACATCACAGTTCACGCTGTTTAAGGTGGTTTACGACAGGAAGCCAACGACGACGCTCGACGACATGCTGCCGCACGTCACTGACGAAAAGAATATTGACATCGCTAGCTATTTCCAGCGCGCCGTAGAAGCGCGACAGCTCGCCCGCCTGCGAATCAAGAACCAGCAGCGTAGCGGCAGCCGACACTACAACCTCCGACGACGCTTCGTCGAGTACCAGCCCGGCGTCCTTGTTTGGGTTCGGACCCCAATACGTCGACGAGGACTCAGTGAGAAGCTATTGCGACGCTATTTCGGTACCTGCAAGATCATCCCACGTGTTGACGAGCTGGACTATGAGGTCGTGCCAGACGGCATTTCTCATTCACAGCGGCCCCGGGCACGATCTGAAGTGGTCCACGTGGAGCGTCGGAAGTAATTTTAGGCACACTGACGAACTTCCTTATTTTGTTGTTTCCTTTGCTACTAGTGCTTTTCAATATTACTTTCATTTGTTTGCAGAATCGGGTCTATGCTCGTTAAGAGGAGGTATTGTGTACTTGTCTGTATCGGGCCACACGTTTCACCACCTAAGAAATGTTATCGCCCGGCGCAGGATGCGCCTGCATATTTCGGAAGTGTCTGGAATGTTAATGTTGGTTCTATCCGCTGTCTGTTGTCGCCAAACCTTGCGTAATTTGTTTGCTCGTATGCGCAACTCGAATGGTGTAGAACTTTGTGGAAGGTACGCGGGTCCCACCCAGAACTCTGGAACATTCGGCGACTGATGTATAAAAGCTGACGCGCTTGACCCGCTGATCAGATTTTCGACGATCGCCCAGTGTGTTTATCGTTGTCGCCGTTCTTTAAGTGTAGCCTGTTTTTGGGGGCACAGGTTCGCTCAATAAAAGTTACTTTCGTCTTTAACAGTATTGCTACTGTGTTCTGCATACGTCACTCCACGTGACAATATGTCGTCGAGACACTATTTTTGGCGTCTTCGTCGGCAGCGGAGGATCTTGGTCAGTTCGTCGAACAGTAGCCGCACCTCCATCGGTTGTTGCTTTTAGTTTTCCGTATATAGGCTCGAAGACCGGCCCCGGGCTGGGCCAGTGTGGGTTGGCGCTGCGGCGAAAGTTAGCCGCTTGGTAAGGGAAACGGGACGGTCGTCGAAAACTCCACTAAGTGGTGGCAAGGTAGTCGGTGATGTCGTGATGCTGCTCTCCAAGCTGTGGACGGGGCGCATTGACGGCGAACCCTCTCATTCGCAAGTTGCGGTAAGGGCGTTGGGGGTATACATGGCCGTCTTCTCCCCAGTGATAGAAGACCCGGTAGTGGTCTGGGGCTCACCAAATGTCCATCTTCCTCCCGTAGATGCGGTGGGTGACGGGTCGGCGTCTTGGCGGCAGCGGCGATGGACGACGGAATTAAGGTGTTAGAGGGCTCTGGCATGGGCGCAAAGGGGGACCTTGACAGCGCGCGACGGCGGCGTAGGTCATGGCTTCGGGCACGGGCGACGGCGATTCGGGCTGCACTACGGAAACGTCCAGTGACCATCGAATTTCGTCCTTAACCATATCAGTGACCGAGGACACCGGAGGTTGCGACGAGCTGAACATTTTGCACAGCTCTTTTCGCACAATGGCCCCGGTGGTCTCTTTGAGGTCACCGGAGCCCACTGGTTGTATGGGTCATGGCGGCGTGAGCACTTGGTGGTTACATTGCCTAGTACGCATTTCGAGATCCTTCTGAATCGTCGTTGCCTCTGTCAAAAAGTCACCTACGGTCTTCAGTGGGTTGCGGATCATCCCGGCAAAAATGTTTCCTCTGGGACTCCCATGAAACAGCGGACTTTTTTCTCCTCGGTCATTTCCGGGGAGATTTCCATCAGATTTTCGCTGATCTGATAGCGGGTCAGTCGCGTCAAATGCACCAGCGTGATCGCTGTTATCGACGTGCCTTGGTATCCGCGTCGCGCACACAATCAGATTACAAAAGTTTCCGTGACAACCGACAGCGGATAGAACTATCGATAAGATTCTAAAAACTTCTAATATATATTGGAGCGTTTGGTGCCGTAGAGTAGCCAGTAAATAGGGGTGGTTGTCCAAGAGCTTTACTAGCTTTTGCTTGCGCATGTTCGCCTCAAGAAAGAGTTAGTTCATGATTCACAGTTGCGCTACTGCGTTGTTCACCATCGCTAATTTCTCAACTTCTGTCTAGAATTCAAAGATAAGGTAATTTTTGGCTCTCTCCTTGAGTCGGCGCGATTTTACAGGTCATCCATCCGAAGAACATAGGAAAAAGGACGATTAGTGCTCAAGAAAGCGTTAAAACATCCACGGTGGGATAGGTTCCTCTTTGCATCGGGTGGACACTTGATACCTGCGATGGCAAGCGGAAGGAGCACAGGGAACGAAGTGCTCAGCTTGCCTCTCATACTTACCGTCCGTCTTTAAAGTGCACGCGCACTTCTCTTTAAAAATATGTCAAACACCAAACGAGTGCCTGACGCGACAGATGAAATAGCAATGCCTGTTTTTTGCCTCTGTATAGAGCTTACAACTATCGGTTAGTACAAGTTTCCCCGAACAGCACTCGAATTACTCATATTTGACGCGTTTTCTTGCAGCGACAGCAACTCTTGAACGCTGTTATTCTATAAAAGGCTGTGGTAGTGGCTTGACGCAAAAATTAAAGTGACAGAGCACTTTTTTGTCCACTTAGCCTAGATATCAAACGCACGTCGCCGAAAGAAGACGATCGACGTAGCTTGTTTCCAAGCAGTTTGCAATTACTAGTGTTTCAGCAGGACGGATTTGCTAGGATACAAAAGTGGGCGTGTCTTTTGAGGGACCACAGCATAAGTTCGCTCGACAGTGAGGACGACTGGTTCATTCACGACTACTGAATGCTACAACGGCAGCGGTAGTCGAGCCTCTGAATGCGCAGCTACTTCGCAGCTATGCCAGTGTTCTTAGAGAGCTATACATCGTGAATATCTCATATTTTAATAATAATAATAATACTTTATTGATGACTTGAGAATCATTACAGTGGAAGAAATCGGGCGTGCCAAAGCCACAGTGGGCTTGAACGGCAGTGCCTGGCAGACAGCGACAGAGCCATCAGAAACACATTAGACAACAGTGAGAAAAAAAACACAAATGACAGGCTTCCCATCACGCATTAAAGTGTCTAAGAGCCTTTCTAAGACCATGTTTCGTTTTCACATCTTGTATGCTTTGAGGGAGTAAATTAAACATTGCTGGGACATAATAGTTACGGAGTCTTCGACCATATCTCGTTTTACAGCGGGGTGTAACGTAAGGATTCTTTGGTCTCAGGGAACGAACAGGCACATAAGGAATTTTATACTGACTTATCCAAAAATGCTTTAAGACAACAGTTTCTAGCAGCAAAGAATTGAAATCAGGTAAGGACAAAGTTTTGAACACATCAGATTTGGGGGAGACATCATAAGCAACATGCTTCAGAATGCCACGAAGGACGGAGTTGACCCGGTTTACCAAATGTTGAGCGCCATGACCATATGTAGATATCCCGTACCGGATCACACTGTAGCATAAGGCATGTGCTACAAGCTTTCGGACAGACAATGGCATGTAAAATTTTATATTATACAAAACACAAGACACTGTGCGAAGTTTTTGACAAATATATGCGAAATGAGAGTTCCAGGATAAATCACTGTCAAAAACACGCCAAGGTATTTAATTGAACAAGCGTATTGCACTGGGGCACACGAACAGTGATTGCAATGTGATGTGTGCAAATATAATGGGGACGATAGGGTAACTTGCTTGACAGGGTTGTGGAAACAGATTAGTTGAGTTTTGGACGCATTGATATGGACTACATTATTCTGAAACCAGTCTATATTGACCAATAAATGTTCGTATGCCGCTTCAAAGCTTTGTTACAAAGGAAATAGTAGCTTTCTCTATAGTATGAATGAGGAGATTGGGTGAAGTGGAGAACTCGGTTTCTCTTTAATGTAAGAAACGTGTTAAGGCAAGCGACAATGAAGCAAATAAACTTATGGCTGGTAATTAAAAATTTTCATTATAAGGAAGTATTACTACCCTGGGACGCTTAAATATAGGACAATATATTTGCAGCCTTTGTTCAAGAGTTGAGTGTTGATACAAATTTAGCAAGATTAGGGCTGGCCTTTATCCACAACCTCAGATTATTCGTTTCCGCACCTACGCATGAAAATTCTAAATAACCACTTACCATATACGACAGGTTGAAATGTTTTCTCATGTTGCTTGTGAATGGGCTCCCTGGGTAATCAAGCAGCGTCGAGAAAACTGTGATCGGTTCCCTCTTCCCGGGTGGTCCAGTGTAACCCACTGTATCATTAAGCTTACTAACAATATCGGTCATCTGTAACGAAGCAAACGTATTATATTATTGTGCAGGAAAACATTTTCGCATTAACTTCGACACCTGAACTCGGAAGACAAAAAAACAACGGCCCACGGAATGATGATTTAAATCCTAGAGACCATGTCTCATCATCATGATCAGCAGCAGCAGCAGCCTGGTGACGCCCCCTGCAGGTCAAAGGCCTCTCCATACTTTTCCAACTACGCCGGTCATGTGCTAATTGTGGCCATGTTGCCCCTGCAAATTTCTCACGCTCATCCGCCTACCTAACTTTCCGCTGCCACCGGCTACGCTTCCCTTCCCTTGGAATCCAGTCCATAACCTTTAATGACCATCAGTTATCTTCCCTCCTCATTACATGTCCTGCCCATGCCCATTTCTTTTTCTTGATTTGAAGTAAGAAGTCAATAACTCGCGTTTGTTCCCTCACTCAATCTCCTCTTTTCTTATCTCGTAATGTTACACCCTTCGTTCTTCTATCCATAGCACGTTGCGTCGTCCTCAATTTGAGTAGAACGCTTTTCGTAAACCTCCAGGTTTCTGCCCCGTACGTGTCTACTGATAAGGCACAGCTGTTATACACTTTGCTCTTGAGGGATAATGGCAACCTTCTGTTCATGATCTGAGAATGCCTGCCAAAGGCACCCCAGCACATTCTTATTCTTCTGATTACTTCAGTCTCATAATCCGTATCCGCGGTCACTACCTGCCCTAAGTAGATCTACTCCCTTGCAACTTCCAGTGCCTCGCTACCTATCGTAAACTTCTGAACTCTTCCGAGACTGTTAAACATTAGTTTAGTTTCATACAGATTAATTTTTAGACACACCCTTCTGCTTCGCCTCTCCAGGTCAGTGAGCAAGCAGTGCAATTGGTCCCCTGAGTTACTAAGCAAGGCAATATCTTCAGCGAATCGCAAGTCACTAAGGTATTCTCCAATAACTCTGATCCCCCAATTCTTCCCAATTCAGGTATCTGAATACCTCCTGTAAACACACTCTGAATAGCACTGGAAAGATCGTATCTGCCTGCCGGACGCCTTTCTTTATTGGGATTTAGTTGCTTTCTTTATGGAGGACTACGATGGCTGTGGAGCCGCTATAGATATCTTTCAGTATTTTCACATACGGCTGGTCTTAAGCCTGATTCCGTTATGCCTCCATGACTGCTGAGGTTTTGACTGAATCAAACGCTTTCTCGTAATCAATGAAAGCTATATATAAGGGTTGGTTATATTCCGCACATTTCTCAATCACTTGATTGATAGTGTGTATATGGTCTATTGCTGAGTAGCCTTTACGGAATCTTGCCTGGTCCTTTGGATGACAGAAGTCTAAGGTGCTCCCGATTTTATTTGCGATTACCTTAGTGAATACTTTGTAGGCAACCAACAGTAAGCTTACCTGTTACCTGATCCTACCCAGCTGCCTTACCCCTTTGCATAGCTCCCAAGGCATTCTTTACTTCTTCCGGCGTTACGAGTGGGATTTCAAATTACTCCAGACTATTCTCTCTTCCATTATCGTCGTGGGTGCTACTGGTACAGTACAGATCTCTATAGAGCTCGCCCGCCACTTGAACTATCTCATCCTTATTAATAATGATATTGCCGCCTTTGTCTCTTGGCGCATACAGCTGATTCTTCCCAATCCCTAGTTTACTCTTGCCTGCTTTTAGGCTTCCTCCGTTCCTGAGAGCACGTTCAATTCTGTCCATATACTTCCTTATGTCAGCTGTCGTACGCTTGTTGATTAACTTCGAAAGTTCTGCAACTTCTATTCTAGCTGTAGGGCTAGAGGTTTTCATGCATTGGCGTTTCTTAATCAGATTTTTCCTGTTCTGCGATAGCTTACTGGTATCCTGTCTAACGAAGTTACCACCGATTTCTTTTGCACATTCCTTAATGATGTCATTAAGATTGTTGTTCATTGCTTCAACCATACGGTCCTCTTCCTGATTTAAAGCCGATTATCTGTTTTGTAGCTTGATCCGGAATTCCTCTATTTTCTCTCTTACCGCTAACTCAATGATCGGCTTCTTGTGTACCAGTTTCTTCCGTTCCCTCCTGAAGTCTCAGCTAATTCGAATTCTTACGAGCAGCGGTGGCGTAAAGGTAGAGCACCCACCTCGCATGCAATAGGAGCGTGGTTCCAATCCCGGTGCCGCGCAATTTTCCACCGAATTAAAAAAAAATCCACGTGTTGATAAAATTGCACGAGAAGGCCTGGAGTGCGACGAGATCCAGAGCACGATTGGCCACCCTGGTGCGCTACTTAGCCACAACTTCCCATATTAATACAACAATCAAACCCCGGCTCTCAGTCCCTAGCAGCTGCAAAGGAACTGACGACGGTGGCGGTCAGGCCTGTGACGCAGCAGAGGGTGGTAAGAGTCTCTGGGTCCGGTCAGGCCGCCTTTGGAATCTGAACCTGGTAACGTTTAACGCGAGAACGTTATTTATGGTGGCGAGTCTAGCAGTTCCTTTTGAGGAATTAGCGCGCAGTAAATGGGATAGTAAAATGCGTTTCATTGCCTGAATCATGACCTTCTTATATCTAAACTTTCTATGTATAGAGTTCGCGGCGGTCCCCTCACCTTGATGAAGTCATACTTCAAAAAATTGGACTGAATGTGTATGTATCGATATTGTGTAATCTTCTTTCTTGTCAATTAAAAACGGGGTGCCACAAGGAAGTGTTTCGAGCCAACTATACGTTCAACTTATACGTTAATGACCGTAAATATTAATACTACATTTGACATCTTTATGTACGCAGCTGATAGCACTTAAGTCCTTACTTGAAAGGATGCGAACTAATTATTAGGTCTAATGCACTGCTACGTAATCTGTCTGAGTGGTCACAGTCAAATGGAATCAGAATTAGGCCTGATAAGATGAAAGCTGTTCTTTTTAGAGCAAGTAGTAAAATTTTTAAATTGGAACATTCAATAACCTATTTAGATAGCAATATTGAGCTAGTTAACCACCATAAAATACTTGTTATAACTTTTTTCTGTCATCTAAGGTGGGATGCTCATTTTAATCAACTTCGCAGCAAATTTCCCGCAGTAGCCGGGGTGCTGGCTCGCTGTAGAGCTCTCATGCCGGTAAAAACCAAGTTACAAATTTACCATGCATTGTTTACCTCCTAATTTAATTATTGTAGTTTAGTATGGGGGCCCACAACACAAACAAGCATCAATAAAATAATCGCATTACAAAAGGCGCTCCTCCGACACATTGCCAGCACCAATCCCCTACCTACGGCAAAAACTTTTTCAGAGAACTACCAGGCTATATGGGTAAACCACTATTACAAATATCGAGTTTTGCATGTGTTTTACTTTGCAAAAGAAGGGTTAAGGAATTGCCTTACATCTATAGCGGCTTTGCAGCACCATAAAATACCAATAGGTCTAAGAAACACTGATCCTTGGTATATACCACGTTTTCGCACTGAATAGAAGTTACAATGCATTAAACACAATTTACCAAAAATCCTTAATAATTATGCTGACACTGCTAATTTTTCTCGCAGGGAATTGAAGATGTGTTTTGTTCACATATAAACATATAGATTTCGTGTATAATGATTCCAATTGTGTGGTGCCCTTTGATGATTTTTTGTCTTAATCTTCACAACATTTCTTGAATTTTGTTTGCTTCTGCATCGAAAAATTATTGTCCTGTCAATAGGCTTTTATTTGAAAATATTACAATTGTTCTTTTTTTTCTGATGTTTGATAGTACATGTTTGATCTCATAAGGTACTTTCTGTTATTGCCCTGCCATGTAAAACAACATTTCTTGAGTCCAGTCAAGCTGTTTATGGCAGCTTGCAGCCCAGAACTACGTTTCTAGTGAGTGCTAGAAGAAATAATAAAGTTGAAGTTGAAGTTTATATAATAGGGCTCAGTGAGGTTAGGAGGACGAAAGAAGTATATGCAGTGCTAAAGAGTGGGTACAGCCTGTGCTACCCAGCCTTAGCGGAGAGACGAGAACTAGAAGTCAGATTCCTGAATTATAAGGAAATAGCTGGTGACATACAGGAATTCTGTAGCATTAACGAGAGGGCGGAAAGTCTTGTTGTAAAACTTAACAAGCGATAAAAATTGAAGGTCGTACAGGCCTACGCCCCTGCATCCAGTCATGATGACCAGGAAGTCGAAAGTTTCTATGAAGACGTGGAATCGGCGATGAGTAAAGTCGAAACAAAATACACTATACTGATGGACGACTTTAATGCCAGCGTAGGCAAGAAGCCGGCTGGAGACAAGTCAGTGGGGGAATATGGCATATGTTCTAGGAATAGCAAGGGAGAGTTATTAGCAGAGTTTGCAGAACGGAATAATATGCAGATAATGAATACCTTCTTCCGCACGCGGGATAACTGAAAATGGACGTGGTGTGAGCCCGAATGGCGAGACTAGAAATTAAATAGGCTTCATGCTCTGCGCTAACCCTGGCATCATAAAAGATGTGGACGTGCGTGACAAGGCGCGCTGCAGTGACCATGGGATGGTAAGATCTCGAATATATATGTGCTAACCGGCTATACTCATAAAGGTCTCAAATCGGCGTATATGGATACGTGTGATCTTCTGGGCGCTCTCATTTCGCAATGCAAATATGACAGTAAATGTATGAAGTATGACTTGCATTCATAATAGGGCATATTTATAACTCCTTATATGACAATATAAGGTGCTCATTTGCGGATATGTATATCCGTATAAGGCCTATTTGTACCCTTATACGGCGTTACAAAGGCTTACTTGAAGTCATATATTGCAGTATAAGGCTTTATCTGGACACTTACATGGCAGTATAAGGCCTTATCTGGTCCCTCATATGGCAGTATAAGGCCTGACTAGCATCCTTATATGACAGTATAAGGGCATATCTGAGCACACATACAGGATCATATGGCCTTATTTGTGCAAATATATATCCAAATATGGCGATATATAAAACATATACGGGCTATATCTTACATATCTGTAAATTATCCTTACAGCCGCAACGTGTACTGGCAGTGGATAAGCGCGTAAAGGGACGGGAGCCCTATGGGCGTGCAAGTATTTAAGCACATTTGATGTATTGCCTGACGAAGGCTTGAGTCTGGCCGAAACGTAGGAATTAAAGTGTAGTTTCTTTGCACACGTATATATATATATATATATATATATATATATAAAAGCCTCTGTAACGCCATATATTGGCCCAAATAGGCCTTGCACTGATATACATATTCGCATGTGAGCACCTTATATTGCCATATAAGGAGTTTAAATATGCCTTCTTATGAATGCAAGTCGTAGTTCATACATTTACTGTCACATTTGCGCTGAAAAATGACAGCGCCCAGAAGATCACATGTATCCATATACGACTTTTAATGAGTATAGCCGGCTAGCATATATGCTGTTTAAATATTGTGAATTGTCTCGCAGAATGCAGAATTTTTGCTCACCAACAGCGAGCTCGTTCTGACGCATTGAATTGCAGCTCATCCGACGTTTGCGCTTTATCTTTCACATTACGTAAGTGTTATTTCTCGCTTACCAGCGGGGAAGACGTAGAAGAAGCCGAGTAGGACAGTCTTGCGAACATCGGCTCCCGCTTTCTAAAATGTTTGCGGCCAGTTTTTTAAAAGTTTCCGAGTGGGTTTTGTTACCAACGCAAGCCGAAAGACGCGTGGACAACGCTGACACCAATTTTTGGTCGGTGGGTGGATTTTTCGCCTTATTACTAGTGCTTTTCGCCCCAACGGGCGTTCACTTCTTGCTCTCCTCATCGAGAAGTCTATTGGCGCCGCGTGGTCGGGACTCCACGCTGACACCACTGCATTACCCTAGTGATACGAAAATTCTGCAGCATGGAAACAGTCGTGGATGGTGAAATCATCACCGACGAAGAACTGAATGACGGCAGTTGGACCGCTCTCGAAACGCAGCGGCGATATGCCCGATGCAAGATTGACGCCGGGACGCAGCCAGCCGCCGAAGGGAACAAAATGACGCCGAGTGAAACGCTAAGCAGCGCACCGAGATATCGCGCTCGCCCGCCGTCGTTACCGAAGAGAAGACCTTTACCGGAGCTGCCGGCCGAAGATTACAAGAGCTTGATTCGCCCACAGTGCGCGATCAACCTGCTATCTTACGGCCCAGCCAAGATTCTGCGTACAATTTGTGCTGCCGCCCACGCTAACCTGGATGAAGCGGTGCAAGAAGATCAAGTCAGAGTACACCCTACCAGCAACACTGCGCTGATCAGCACCCCATCGAGGGTAAGAGCTGAAGCTTATTATAACATCAAATGCCTTAACATTGAGCAGCAGAAATGTGCCGTTTTTACATACGCACCGACACCACAAAATTCAGTGAAAAGCATTATCTATTACGCTTACTCGGACGAGACTGACGCCGACACATTCAAGGAAATATGCAAGAGAAACCCAGGATTGGAAATCGCTGGAGCAAGAAAGATAGGATCCTCTCGCCATATTGTGGTGATCTTTGCCGGACAAACATTACCCAAGCACGTCCGCTTTTGGACCTCCATCTTTAATATGCCTCCATTCCGCGAACGCATTGAAGCCTGCTTTAACTGTCACCGGATTGGCCATCGCCCCGATGTCTGTCCGGACCCAAGACGACAACGATGCCGCCATTGCGGCGACGAAGAACATGAGGCGCCGCCACGGGGAACTAAGGCAGCGTGCAAAGCGCGTTGCATCATCTGCCGTGGCGGTCACCCTACCGGCGCTCCTAGCTGCCGCTATCGCTTCTATCTACCCGCGCAGCGCAGACAACCAGCCAGGGAAGGAAAAAAAAGGAAGCGCGACCACGTCGACGACAGCAGGGCCACCGGTGAGTGGCGCACAAAACGCATCTTGCGCCGGCACAGAGAACGGAACGAGCTACCGAGGCGCCGTGCGGCACGGCCGCCCTTCCGTGCGCTCCGATCAGCGCGAAGCTTCAGATAGCAGGAGTGGCAGCAGCCAGCGCAGCCGGAGCAACAGCCAGTCTCGCAGCCATTCCAACTCCAAACAACGCAGTGACCAGGCGGTATCGCGTGAGGTCGCCTGGTCAGCCAATCCCAAGCCCAACCCCACGCCCGCACGACCTCAACAGGATGCAAACCAGGTGAGGGAGTTCGCTGATGAGATTAGAGCCCTGAGACAACAGCTAGAGGCAGCCAATGCCAAAATCCGGGCCATAGAAAGTAGGCACCCAATTGATGGCGCCTCTATGACGCCGGCTGCACGCGAAATAGTGTCCTGTGTTCGGAAAGATGAACTTGAATCGATGGAGGCAGAACCCACAAACAAACTGAAAGCGTCACTGCGGGACACACCCATGGTGTCCGACGCCTCAAACCCTACGGACAGAGTAGATAAGTTAGAAGGAGCAATTGCTCAGCTAGCTGAGACAGTCTCCAATCACATAAAGTCTACCGCAGAATTTCAGCAGATGGTAGCCCACGAGCTTACCAGGATATGTGCTGTGTATAGAGCCGAATGTACCCAGGGCCTTACACAAAGCCCGGAACATGAAGAACTTGCCACCACATCCACCAAAGTGCTCCACACTAAGGGCTTCAAAATGACATCTGTATTGCCGGTAAGGGAAGAACCGTACACCAAAAAAGATGGCTCAAACTACTACGATTTTACAATGGAATTGCAGATCCTTTAAGCAAAAGCCCGCAGACCTGCAGTTCCAACTCGCTAGCTTTCAAATGACATCTGTATTGCCGGTAAGGGAAGAACCGTACACCAAAAAAGATGGCTGAAACTACTAAGATTTTACAATCGAATTGCAGATCATTTAAGCAAAAGCGCGCAGCACTGCAGTTCCAACTCGCTAGCTTTGATCCCCAGGTAGATGTTGTAGCCTTACAGGAAACAAGCACGCAAGTCAAAATTACTGGGTATACCACGTTCAATGACTTAACTGAAGCCGACAACAAACCTTCTACGGCAGTTGCGATACAACGCAACCTTGCGGAAATGCAAATTGATCTGGAGGAAGACAAAATTCCTTACACGTTTGTACAGCTACTGCCTAGAAAAAAGGAACACAGAAGTGTATTCATCTTTAACTTGTACAGCTCGCCGAAAGATAAAAGCAACAGAGTTATTGCGCTCCTGAAGAAAGCGTGTAAAGCCGCAGAGAAGGAACATGTAGTTGTTGTAGGAGATTTTAACGCTCCGCACACAGTCTGGGGATGCCAAACCTGCACTAGGAAAGGCAATGCGCTATATTCAGTGACAAGTGACTTAGAACTTACGCGCCTCACTGACCCAGATAGGCCCACGAGTATCGGCAACAGTGTAAGCAGGAATACCACACCCGACTTATGCTTCGTCAAAAATGCTAATAGGGCTCTTTGGGATAACACCGAAACTAGTCTTGGGAGCGATCACTATCTCGTTGTTATTACTATCCCTTCCAAGGGGCATAAAAGGAAAATGAAGCTAACTGCACATACCAAATGGGATGTATTCCGATAGGTAAGAAACCGCAAACAGCTCACCGATATGGCAGACCTCACTGCGTGGACGAATGAGCTTACCCAGGATGTGGACGATGCCACAACCATGGCACAGATAAAAGAGGAAGGCCCCGTGCCAGATTCAAAACTCCTAGGTCTGTGGGAAAAGCATTAAGACCTTCAGCAGAGATGGCTAAAGAATAAGATCAACCACGCGCTGCGTCACGAACTCGCCACCCTAGAGGAAGAGATCCAGGACTACTCTAGCGAGCTCAGCACTATGCAATGGAACCAATTATGCGAAAGCATGAATGGCCAGTTGAGCAAAAAGAACCCGTGGACCCTGCTTAAACACATGCTAGATTCACAACACTCTAAAGGTGTTGCTCATAAAATGATTCAAAAAAATCGTACACAGTTTCCCGGGAACAGACTCTGATCTCGTAAACCTCTTGTTCGGGCAATATCTTAATACAGAACGGGAGCCGGGTGCATATATAGAGTACAAAGGAGACGAAAACACAACATTAGACGAAGACATGACCGAGGCCGAAGTACGCGCCGCTCTCAACTGCCTACGCGCGACATCATCAGCCGGTAAAGATAAGATCACCAACAAGATGCTCAGTAATCTATATGACCACACCACAACAATGATCACCAAGCTTTTTAATCAGCACTGGTAAAACGGTACACTCATGCAAGAGTGGAAGCACTTTAGCGTGGTCTTCATTCCTAAACCGGGCAAGCCACTCAGTCTAGAGAACCTCAGACCCGTATCCCTTACCTCTTGTCTTGGTAAGGCTATGAAACATGTGGTTCTCAATAGGCTGGTTGACTATGCCGAAACGAACAACCTCTTCCCAGAGACAATGATCGGCTTTCGACCCAAACTGTGCACCCAAGACATACTATGGCAAGTACAAAATGATATCCTTAACCCAGCGCCTATACGCGCAACTGGAACAGTGTTGGCATTAGACATACACAAAGCGTTTGACAATGTATCCCATCGAGCCATTCTAGAAAACGTATCCAGCATGAACGTGGGCAAGAGAACATATGCCTATATTACTACATTACTCAGGGGACGTACTGCCACCGTAAGCATAGGCGGTATTGAAAGCAAAACCGTAGAGCTCGGCACTAGAGGTACACCACAAGGAAGAGTACTTTCTCCTTTCCTCTTTTATACCACCATGAGTGGCTTATCCCGACAGCTTAAAGAGATTCCTCATATCAGGCATGCCATCTACGCCGATGACGTAACGATCTGGACGTGCACTAGGTCGGATGGATAAATTTCAGAATCACTGCCTGACGCAGTGCAGAAACACGCTCGCAACAATGGCCTTAGCTGTTCTCCGAAAAAATCAGAACTGCTTATAGTCCAGAACAAAAATCCCGCAAATCAGGCTGCCGATATGCCCGCACACATTCAGGTGCAGGTAGCTGGACAACCGGTCCCACCCAATCCTAAAATCAGAGTGTTAGGATTGTGGATCCAGCAAAACACGCACAACCAAGAAGCCGTAGCATGACTCCAAACTACAGTCGGGCAATTACAGAACCTTCTCAGGAGGGTCTCCAACCGACGGCACGGAGTTAAGGAGAAAGAGGCCTGCAGGCTAATCCAGGCTTTTTTTCTGAGCGGCGTATGTCTGCCCTTACCTGCATCTCAGGAAGAGGGACTTGGAACGGAATAACGGTCTAATCCGAACGTTATTCAAACAGGCCCTTGGGCTACCAAAATGCACTAATACGGAGGCACTCTTGAGTCTAGTGGTGCATAATAACGTTGAGCAAATCATAGAGGCCCGCAAATGGGCTCAAACAGTTCGATTATCCGGCACACACGTGAGACAGCGGATCCTCGACACCTTAGGGTATCGCCCAGCCGTAGACATCCCGCAACGACAGCGGATACCTAACACTATCCGGACCAAGCTTATTATCCCCCCGCTTCCGAAAAACATGAGCACTGAAAACAGCGGTAGAAGCAAAGCTAGGGCGGCGACACTCTGGCAATGCTACGAAAACGAACCCGCCATATCCGTGGATAATAATAATAATATTTGGGGTTCTGCGTGCCGAAACCACTTTCTGATTATGAGGCACGTCGTAGTGGAGGAATCCGGAAATTTTGACCACCTGGGGTTCTTTAACGTGCACCTATATCTACGCACACGGGTATTTGCGCATTTCGCCCCCACCGAAATGCGGCCGCCGTGGCCGGGATTCGATCCGGTGCATATATATATATATATATATATATATATATATATATATATATATATATATATATATATATATATATATATATATATATATATATATACACGTGGATGCTGCTTGCACCAGTGATGGTCGACACACCAAAGCCGTCACTACTGGTGACGGACACACCATCAGCTGTGCGACGGTAAACACATCTTCCATTGTAGAGGCGGAAGAGGGCGCCATCGCCATGGGCACCTCCATTGCGGGAACCAAGATTGTTATATCCGACTCGAAAACAGCGATTCGTAACTTCACCTGAAGTTTCATTTCACCTCGAGCATTCAGAATCATCGACAAAAACCTCAATCAATTGAAGTTGGTGTGGGTACCCGCTCATGCGGGCAACCCTGGCAATGAGGCTGCCCACCTAGCCGCCCGAACAGCTAGTAACCGGGAGGTGGGCTTGCCCGACGGTGTTGACCGGCATGAAGGTATACACACCTTTAACGAAATGACGGTTTATTACCGCGAATCCAGGCGAGATCCCGCACGAGACACTGACAAGAATACAGGCCACTAACCTCAGGAGAGTACAGACTAGACCTGTACTTAGTCCAAAAAGGCTAGCTGCAATGACCAGTGGTGAATATCCACCAGACTGCAAACATTGTAACTGCCCGCTGGCGGACCAAGATCACATGTTGTGGGGATGCCAAAAGAACCCTCCCCCGAGAGAACTCTTTAGGCGAGCTCCTTCACACGAAGAGTGGGAGATCAAGACGAAAACATCCAATGTGCAAGACCAGACACGGTTGGCGGAATGGGCTGATAGCGTCGCGGCGAAGCAGACGCCCCCCATGCTAGCCCACACCGCTAGGAAAAAAGTCCACTCAACCTTGAAAATCAAAGTTTTTTTCTCTCTCTCTCTCTCGTTTACCAGCCGTTGTCAGGAAACGATAACGCAACATACCTCAGACATGTATCCAGAAACATCTATAACGCCTTTTTAGGTTATAAAAAATATAAAACTGTTCGCCTGACAGCGTAGAGAAGGCATAGTTATCACGTATATAAATCCTTGGCGGCGCTTTTTCTAATCATCACCTTGCAATTAACCCTTAGTGCGGTGTCAGTGGCTCTGATTTGCTCTTAGGGTAAGCTTATTACATCGGTATATTGCAAAACAATTGAGCTCGTCCTTGTTTTTAGAAAAGAAAAGACAAATAATACAGAACAACATACAAAGAAATCAATTAGGGCGTTGCACCGTCCCAACGGCCAGCTATGACTGAGTGCGTTTGTGACGGCCACGTTGCCAAATCTACATGTCCTTCGGGAACTTGTGTTTGAGATGTAGGTAACAATGGTCGGAGATAGTTTTTGTGACTTAGTAAGATACAAATAAATAATAAATGTATTCCCTTTAGTTCAGTATAGCGCACGCTGTATATCAGTCCTTAGCACTGTTAGATTTGGAGTCGGGCTTGTAGGACGTTCGGAGGAACTTGGGGCGACAGGACTAGGCGAGCAGGATTTTTTTACATTATTTAAATTTGAACATGGGATATTTTACAGTCTAACGTGACTCACAAATGGAGCCCGCAAGACGACGCATACAGCAAACGAGCACACAGCTCACGAGTACATTGACGAGCACAGAGCACGACGACGAGCACACTCTAGCAGCCGACAACCACTGCTTATATGCACTCCGTTCGACGTCATCGCAGACTACACGCCTTTTTGGAGGAGGAGGGCTCACACACACGTGCCGCACAGGTTTCAGTGCTCTCTCGAGGGCAGACGACCTTTGCAGCGTAGTCATCATGGTATTCATTGTCCTGTGTCCCCGTAGTCAGGTGGTCACGCCCTACCCCAGCTGGCGCCGCTAAATTCCAGAGCTGCCTTTTTGCTGTAGTCGCCGCGTGTGTCAGCAGAATGTGACGAATCCTGGGGCCCCCGTACTGCAAAGCACCCTTTTGCCAGGGAGGATCCCGCAGCCGCAGAGAGACCATGACGACCCGACAAATTAACCAACAATGCACTGGGCGCCAAAGGTGGCAAGCCCTGCTGTAGTCAACGATCCTCTAAAAGCGGCGCATGGTCGGTTAGCGTTGTCGTCCTCGCTCGTTCTCTGAAGGGCGCCGCCACCGCGGGTCGGTCGAAGCACGTGCAGCTGGCTGAAATAGCCGGCACGTTGCCAACCCGGCCGGTCATTCCTAACAGCAAGCGCTGCAATATTTCAGCACTGCCTAATAAACTTGTACGGTCAGGTATAGGTTAGTAGCACCGCGCCTGCCGCACAGCACGGTCGTCTCTATGAGCCTAATGTATCTACTGAACGTAACAATTGCACTGATTTACGCTGCAGCTACTCGCAAAACATCTTGATCGAAATGAATGGGCATGCGTCGAGGAGGTAGTAAGGTGGTGAAATGAATTGTGTCGCAGAAACTCACACAATGAACTCATTGTATTGCCCATTCGCTCCCACCTATGGCCGATGAATATGTATATTTTAGAGAATGAACGTGCACACATACTTGTGCAATCATATATAGAGCGTACATGAAGAATTCTGGCAACAGGAACGCCAGAGTTGGGAAACCTACTGCAGAAATTCCTATTCGTTGTGTTAGCTACCGCACGAGCACAAACAAAAACGTTTGCTACATCAGTCAGTATACAAATTTTAAACATCATCATCATCATTATCATAATCATCATCAGAAAATTTTGTGTCCACTGCAGGACGAAGGCCTCTCCCTGCGATCTCCAATTACCCCTGTCCTGCGCCAACCGATTCCATTTAGCACCTGCGAATTTCGTAATTTCATCACCTCACCTAGTTTTCTGCCGTCCTCGACTTCACTTCCTCCCTCTTGGCACCAATTTTGTTACATTAATGTTCCACCGGTTATCTAACCTACACATTACATTACCTGCTCAGCTCCATTTCTTTCTCCTAATGTCAGCTAGAATATCGGTAATCCCTGCTTGCTCTCTAATCCTACCACCCTCTTGGTGTCTCTTAACGTTGCGCCTAACCATCTTGTTAGGCTTTACAGCTTCTCGCCATCAACACCATTGAACGCTATATGAGACGAGAAGGCAAGAGGTGCGCTCCAGCCAAATCGGAGTACATTCATATTAGACCTAGACATACCCAAGCAACCAGGGCTCCGGATCTGCAGCTCACCTTGGAGGGAGAGCCCATCAAAAGGACATCCCACCTGAGCGTACTGGGAATGCGCATTCAAGAAACGGGCAGCGTTAGCACAACGCTCTCCAATCTCAGACGCAATGTTCGGAGCGTAACCGGGCTCATTAGCAGAGTTGAACGCAGCAGAGAAGGCATGACAGAAGCAGACACCATGCAACTAGTAAACGCCTTCGTCATTAGTCGTCTAACGTACGCCCTGCCTTTCCAAATCACGCGGCGTAACGACATCGAACATGAGGATAAGCTCACAAGAATCGCCTGTAAAGCAGCACTCGGCCTGCCTAAAAGCAGAAACATGATCCGACTGAAGGAATTGGGAGTCATGAGCACTTTCGAGGAATATGCAGTAGCCACACTAATGGCGCAGCGTGAACGGCTGAACACGACACCTCGGGGACGCTCGGTTTTACAAAGACTTCACTATCCACTGACACCACAATATTGCGGCGACGAAACTATACTACTGCCATCTGAAATCCTAGAGCGGATCTACGTCGCGCCAATCCCCCGATACATGCGCCCAGTCCATCATGCGGCTCGGAGACGCGCGCGGGCAGCCAGCTTACTAATGCAGCGAAACGCTCCGGATACTTACTTTACAGACGCGAGTTCGTATCAGAGGAATACAGGCAGCCTCAGTACATTTGCCGCAGTCGTGACTAGCCAAGGACGTACAGCCGTAGCAGCATCCATACACACGAAATCGGTTGCAACGGCCGAAGCTGTGGCCATAGCCCCGGCCATACGCGCCGCGGAAGCTGAGGGCCAATCGCCCTACGTGCTGACAGACTCACAGGACGCCTGCCG
The DNA here is from genome assembly GCF_050947875.1 of Dermacentor variabilis. NCBI lineage: Eukaryota > Metazoa > Arthropoda > Arachnida > Ixodida > Ixodidae > Dermacentor > Dermacentor variabilis. Next base: position 210,928,551 of record NC_134570.1, on the reverse strand, counting down.
CCTCTTCCTTGGGGGGGGGGGGGGGGGGGCTTCACCGGGCTGCGTCTTCCGCATCCTAGGAATCGAACTCACCCTGGGTCATTGCGTTACCTGGTGCCCGGCGCACACAGAGATAGCGGGGAATGAATGGGCGGACCGCTTGGCTCGAGGCATGGCAGGCCGAGCCACGGGCCACACCGCCCGAGAGAACACCTCGACACTCCGTGCGCCAAGGGAAATCCTCGAATTACAACGGCTAAGTAGGCGAACCAAAGCCCTTCCTCACCCATACCTAGACAGGAGGCAAGCACGGGACTGGCTCCGCCTGCAAACAAACACTTCCCCACATTTATACAGGCTACACAAAATGTACCAAGACAAAAATACAGCAACGAATGCCCGTGGTGCGAAGGAACACCGACATTGGAACACACAACATTCCAGTACGCGTTATGTCCGGCGGCAGCCACCTCGCCGCTGCGAGACAACACTCTCCATAACTGGTCGTGGGAGGCGCGACTCGCGGAAGGGGAATTGGGAAGCCAACTGGCGACCCTTGACCAGGTCTGGCGAGCCGCTGTAACCAATGGGGCCCCGGAGGAGGGGCTCCACCCACCATAACCAAATAACCTATACTACAATAAACGTTTACTCTCCCTCTCTCTCTTGTCAGGCTTCAAGTTTTCCCCCTTATGTTAGCAACGGTGAAAGGCACTGATTGTACATCTTTCTGTTCAACGATAATGGTAAGCTTCCAGTCAGTATTTGTCAATGTCTGCCGAATGCGCTCCAACCAATTTTTATTGCTCTGAAAATTTCTTTCTCATGATCAGGGTGCCCTGTGAGTAATATACCTTGGTAAACGTACTTCTTCACAGACTCTAGAGGCTGACTGGCAATCGTGAACTCTTGTTCACTTGCCCGGCTATTGAACATTATCTTTGCCTACTCCATATTAATCTTCAACCTCACTCTTACACTCTCTGTGTTAAGCTCCTCGACAATTGGTTGTTACTCGTCTGACATGTTGATGATTAGAACAATGTCATCTGCAAACAGAAGGTTGCTCAGATGTTCGCCGTCGATCCTTAGTCCTAAGCATTCCCTGTTTAATAGCTTGAATACTTCTTCCAAGCACGCAATGAATAGCGTAGGAGAGATTGTGTCTGCTTGTCTCATGCCTTTCTTGATAGGTATCTTCCTACTTGTGGAGAAATTAGGTAGCTACGGGATCTCTCTAGAGATTTTCCAAGATATTGTCACGCGGTAGTGCCATGTAAAGAACACAATAGAATACAGGGGAAGACGAAACTAACTTTTATTGGGCGAACGTGTGCCCACAAAAACACGCTACACATAAAGAACGGAGACAGTGGCGAACACAGTCGGCGATCGTCAAAATCTGATCAGCGGGTCAAGAGCGTAGGCATTTATGCATCAGTCGTCGAATGCTCCAGAGTAATCGCTAATCCCGCGTGCCTTCTACAAAGTTCTACACTATCGTGTCGCGCAAACAGGCATTCATATTACACAAGGCTCGGTGATAGACAGTGGATGGAACCGTCGATAACATTCCAGAAACATCCGATACATGCAGGCGCGTGCTGCACTGTGGGATAACATTCGTTAGGCGGTGAAACGCAGTCGCCTGATAAAGTTAAACAAGTACACGTGTCAATACCCCCCTCCCTCTGAAAAAGTATCGACTCGATGCGGCAAACAAACGAAAAGAATAAACACAGATGCACGGCGTGGACCACTTCCGATCATGCGCGGCGCCGCTGTGAATGCGAAATGCCGTTTGGCATGACCTCATATTCTAGTCATAGCCATGTGTAGTCTAGTCATAGACCTCATAGTCATAGTTCGCCAATACCTCGGATGATCTTGTGGGGTCCGAAGTAGCGTCGCAATAGTTTCTCACTGAGTCCTCGTCGGCGTATCAGGGTCCAATCACAAACGTAGCCTCATCGGAGATTGTAGTGTCGGCTGAGGGTACGGTGCTGCTTCTTGATCCGTAGGCGGGCGAGCTGTCTGGCTTCCTCAGCGCGCTGGAGATAGGTAACGACGTCAAGATTCTCCTCGTCAGTGACGTGCAGCTGCATGGCGTCGAGCGTAGTCGCCGGGTTCCTGCCGTAAACCCGATTTAACGGTGTGATCTCTGTTGTATCTCGCACAGCCATGTTGTAAGCGAAGGTCAAGTATGGCAGGACGGCATCCGAGGTCCTGTGTTCGACGTCGACGCACATTGCTAGCATGTCCGCGAGGGACTTATTTAGACGCTCCGTAAAACCATTCGTCTGTGGGTAGTAGGCAGTTGTCCACGTGAGCCTTGTCTGACGTTACTGCAGAATGCCGTTCCTCTGTCGATGATGAGGACCCCAGGGGCGCCATGTAGGAGCAAGATTTTGTCGAAGAATTTCGCCACTTCGGCTGCGCTACCTTTCGGCAGTGCCTTCGTTCCAGCAAACCGGTATGGAGGTCCGTCGCCGCGGCTATCCACTTACTCCCGGATGTTGACGTAGGAAAGGGTTCCAACCAATTCATCCCTATCTGCTGAAATGGTCGGCAAGGAAGCTCGGTCGGCTGTAGTAATCCCGCTGGCCTTGTCGGTGATGTCGTGCGTCGCTTACAGTATGGGCATGTATTGACGTAACGGACAACGTCGGCAATCAGGCGCGGACAATAATACCTTTCCTGTGTCATTGATAGCGCCCGGGAGAATCCGAGGTACCCAGCAGTCCATCGTCATGTACGGCATGCATTACTTTCTGACGCAGCGCTGAGGGAACAAGAAGGTAGTAGGGGCGGACTGGTCAAAAGTTCTTGTTTACTAGTAGGCTGTTTTGCTGTGTGAACGGACAATCCTCGCTTAAAAGCCCTAGCAAAAACGTCGGTGTGCCCTTCCAATTACTGGACACGGCTAAATTTTTAGTTCTGGGTCTGCTCGTTACTGCTAAGCGACATCTTCGCGCCTATTCACAGGAAGGCGTCGTCGTCCTCGTCATCTTGCGGCGGCGGGTAAATGGGGCGCGCGATAGGCACTCGGCATCAGTGTCTTTTCGTCCGGACTTATAGGTTACAGTGGCATCATGTTCTTACAGGCTAAGGCTCCAGAGGGCGGGCCGTCCTCAAGGTACGTTCGATAGCCAACACAACGCATGATGGTCGCTGACGACTTTGAATGGCCTGATATATAGGTAAGGGCAGAATTTCGCTGTAGCCCAAATGATGGCGAGGCATTATTTTTCGGTCGTAGAATAATTGCCTTCTGCTTTTGACAGCGACCAGCTAGCGTAAACTATCTCCCGTTCAAATCCGTTTTTCCTCTTCACTAGAAGGACACAGAGGCCTAGGCTACTGGCGGCAGTTGTGATTTCTGTATCGGCGTACTCGTCGACGGGCGCAAGTACAGGTGGCGACTGCATGCCACGTTTGAGTTCCTCAAATGCGTAGGCCTTCGCCGTTTCGCCCTTCAACTCGACGTCACATTTAGTTAAATGGATCAGCAGCTCCGCGATGCGTGGAAAGTCCTTGACAAAGCATCTGTGGTAGGCACACATGCCAAGGAATCTACGCACTGCCTTCTTGTCGATGGGCTGCTGGAACTTTCCGATGGCGACTGTATTCCGTGGGTTGGGGAGGACTCCATATTCGCTCATGTCGTGGCCCAGGAACGGAAGCTCATCGTAGGCGAACTGGCACATTTCCGGCTTCAGAGGGATCCCTGATGAGTTGAAGCCCTCTAGTACTGTCGCAAGCCGCCTAAGGTGATCATCAAAATTTCCGGCGAAGACGTCGTCGTCAAAGTAAACATGAGAGGTCGGCCACTTCAATCCTGCTAACACCATCTCCATGACGCACTGGAACGTTGCAGGCGCCGCGCACACTCCGAATAGCATCACCTTCAACTCGTAGAGGCCGTCTGGCGTGATGAAAGCGGGCTTCTCACAATCTCTCTCGTCGACTTCTGTTTGCCAGTAGCGAGAGTTGAGGTCCAGGGACGAAAAGTATTTAGCGTTGCAGAGCCGATCCAATGCGTCGTCAATCCGTGTAAGGGGGTATACGTCCTTCTTCGTGATCTTCTTCAGTCGGCGATAATCGACACAGAAACGTAGGGTTCCATTCTTTTTCTTCAGCAGGACTACAGGAGATGCCCACGGGCTTTTCGACGGCTGGATGATGTCATCGCGGTGCATTTTGTCAAATTGTTATTTAACAGCTTCCCGTTCTCGCGTCGAAACTCGCTAAAGGCTCCGGCGGAGTGGCTGAGCGCACTCTTCGGTTATTATGCGATGCTTTGCAACTGGTGTTTGTCGAATCCTCGATGACGTCCAAAAGCAGTCCTTGTATCGTCGGAGAACACTTCTGAGTTGTTGCTTCTTGCTCATGAAGAGACTTTGATTTACGTCGAAGTCTGGTTCGCGGACTATGGTCGGCGGGGTAGGTGTGGCAGAATCTGAGAGGACAAAGGCATTGCTCGTTTCCACAATTTCCTCGATGTACGCGATTGTCGTGCTCGTGCTGATGTGCTTTAACTCTTGGCTGAAGTTGGTTAGCATCACTTCCGCTTTCCCTCCGTGGAGCCGAGCGATCCCTCTTGCGACGCAAATTTAACGGTCGAGCAGTAGACGTTGGTCGCCCTCGGTGAAGCCCTCTACGTCAGCGGATGTTTAGCTGCCGATGGAAATAACAATTCTGGAGTGCGGCTGGATGCCCACTTGATCTTCGAGCACACTCAAGCTGTGGTGACTACGAGAGCTCTCCGGCGGTATCACTTGATCTTCCGACAGCGTTATCTATTTCGACTTCAGGTCGATGATCGTGTCGTGATGGTTCAGGAACTCCATGCCGAAAATGACGTACCCTGAACCCTGTTGCAAAATAACGAAGGTGGCAGGGTCATGAACGGTAATTCTTGCCGTGCAGATTTCAGTCAGCATAATGAGTTTACTCTCCAGCGGTCTTAATTTGGCGGCCTTCCCATGCAGTCTTAACTTCTTCAACTGGACTGCTGTGTCCACTCATGACGGAGTAATCGGCCCTATGTCCGCTAAGGAGGTGACTGCGCCGCCGTTGAGAAGCACGTCGAGGTCGCTGGTTCTTTGTCTTGCCGTACAGTTAGGTCTTGGTGTCGGATCACGGCTGAGTCGCGTTGACCTGTGGCTAGAACGTCGCGTCGTCAGGTCGTCTTTTGTCGGCGTATTTTTTCTTCTTGACTTCGTCGGGACTGCGGCATGTCGTTGTTATGCCGTCGAGGTAGTTTCTTCGGCGTCTTCGTCGGCGGCGGAGGATCTTAGTTTGTTCGACGAATAGCAACGGCACCACCATCGGTTGCTTCTTTTAGTTTTCCGGATATGGACTCGCACAGCGGCCCCGTCCTGGGCCAGTGTATGGACGGCGCTGCGGCGACAGGTAGCGGCCGGGTGATGGCGAACGGGACGGCTGTCGAGAGCTCCCCTGAGTAGCGGCGAGGTAGTCGGTGATATCGCAAGGGCGCTCACCTTGCTTTGGGCGCGGAGCGTTGAATGCGAACCCTAGTAGGCCCATTTCGCGGTGTGGACATCGATGGTAGATATGTCCTGCTTCCCCACAGTGACAGCAGAGTGGACGGTGGTCGGGGCGTTTTAAATGTCCATCTTCCTCGCGTGGGCACGCTGGGCGACGGGTGGGCGGACTGGCGGTGGCGGTGGTGGACGACGGAATCGCGGCGTTACAGGGCCCTGGCGCAGTCGCGGAGGGGGACCTTGACGACGGGTGAAGGTGGCGTACGTCATCACTTCCGGCACGGGAAGCGACGATTCAGGCTGCACTTCGGTAACGCCCAGTGAGTGTCGAAGTTCGTCCTTAACGATGTGAGTGACTGAGGACACCTGAGGTTGCGACAAAAGAAACGTCTTGCGCATTTCTTTGTGCACAATGGTCCTGATGGCATCTTGGAGGTCACCGAATCCCAGGGCTTGGATGGCGAAATGCGGCGGGAGCACTTGGCGGTTATATTCCCTAGTGCGCATTCCTAGAGTTTCTCAATCGTCGTTGCCTCTGTCAAGAAATCAGCTACGATTTTCGGTGGGTTTCGGATCAGTCCGGTAAAAAGTTCTTTCTTTACGCCTCCCATCAAGAAACGCACTTTTTTCTCTTTGGATATTTCCGGGTCAGCGTGCCGGAAAAGACGGGTCATATATTCTCTGAAGATGGCAATGGTCTCATTGGGTAGTTGGCCTAGGGTTTCCAGCAAAACTGCGGCCCTTTCTTTTCGGAAAATGCTCGTGACCGTCCTCAAGATGTTACTGCGGAACAGGTCACATGTTGTAAGAGTGCACTCGCGGGTCTAGAACCAAGTCTTCGCGGCACCTTCCAAGGCGAAGTATACATGTCGTAGCTTAATCTCAGAGGTCCAGTTGTTGAAGGTTGTAATCCTTTCGAAGGTTTGGAGCCAGGTTTCTGGTCCTCCGAGGTAGCTCCACGGTAGGCATGGGTTCTCTGGGTTGTTGTAACACGAAGGGTGATACTGGGGCTGCCATTGTGGTTGTCTTGGTCACAATCTTCTTGGTCTTCTCAAATAGAAGTCCCTGCTGTGGTGGTAGCTGTTGCAGCCGGCGGCCTGCTCGATGGTCTGGGACTACTCTGGTGTTCTCTTTGCTGTCCGGGCTTGGATCACGGCTTGTCGGGAGCGTCCGGTACATGAACGAAAAGCACCTCCACCAGATGTCACGTTGTTGTGACGTTTCAAAAACACAGTAGCGATACTGTGGAAGACGAAACTAAGTTTTATTGGGCGTACCTTTGCCCACAAATACACGATACACTCAAAGAACAGCGACAGCGCGAACACAGTCGGCGATCGTCAAAATCTCATCAGCGGGTCAAGCCTGTCGCCTTCTACACATCAGTCGTCGCATATTCCAGGGTAATCACTGGGACCGGCGTGTATTCCACAAAGTTCTACACTATTCGCGTCACGCATACATGCAATCAGATTACACAAGGTTTGTTGATGGACAGCGGATGGAACCATTGATAACATTCCGTAAGCTTCCGATACAAGCAGGCGCGTCCTGCGCTGTGCATAAATTGTTAGGTGGTGAAACGCGGTCGCCCGATCAAGATAAACAAGTACACGTGTCAATATTTTCGCGAGCGCTCCGTACTCCTTGATTACGTCGTTCCTCTATCACTGCTAGTATCCCTACTGAATCAAATTCCTTTTCGTAATTTATGAAAGCCATATAGAGAGAATTGAACTCGGCGGATTTCTCGATTACCTGATTAATGACATGACTATGATTCATTGTGGAGTATCTCTTCCAGAAGCCAGCCTGTTCCCTTGGTTGACTAAAGTCCTGTGTTGCCCTTATTCTATTGCAAATTGTCTTAGTGAATATCTTATGTAATACTAGGAGTAAGCTAATGGGACTATAATTTTTCAATTCTTTAATGTCTCCTTTTTTTGTGGATTAGTATAATGTTGATATTCTTCTATTTCCCTGGGTCCCTTGAAGTCGATAGACAGTTCGTATAAAATGCCGCCAGTTGTTTAAGAATTATGTCTGCCCCTCTTGCAATAATTGGACTTTTTTCCATCTTCTTCTGCTCCTTTTCTCTGCTTCATGTCTTGAAAGGCCCGTGTAACTTCATCGCTAGTTATGGAAGGAGGCTCTGTAAACTGCTCATTACTACTTCGAAGCGATGTATCGTGGCTGCTTGTGGTACTGTTAAGCTTTGGTTAGACTTTATTGAAGCACCATTATATGAAATACTCCCATAAACCACCACCACGCTCCAGCTTTAACACACGCGGTGGAATCGAAATAGAAACCAAATGTGAAATGGCGAATGCGATGTGTCGCCTGACAACACTGGTAATATTGCTGCGCTGGCCAGTGTGACATGTTCGGCCTGCTCTTGGGTCTAATTTTCTTTCGCGCATCCGTGTGACGGTATGTTTTCCGTGACATGTGTTTTATTCGTGAAAACAATCGGAACGAGACCTCATCTACTTTAATCCAAACGTAAGTAACGAGAAGTAGCGGTCGCCTTCACCGACGCTGCCCTCGGCGTCCTCTATTTTATGTTGAGCAGGACGTGTCGCGCGCGCACTTCAACTTCTGATTTCCGTGGTTGCGCATTATCGTAGTGGAGTAATGATTATATGCCAGTGCTCATCGTGAAACTCCACAAATTGCATCACTGATGGAGCTGCCATGTACACGGCGGCGTCCGAGAATACTTTTTCTGAAGAGAATGCGCGCCTGGCGATTGTCAACCGCAGTCATAACTTTCAGGAAACGCACGTACGATTTCTTCCTCTTATTCTGTGGCATTTTCGTGATTTTGAAGCATTGTGTGTTCCGATACCTCGTGTGGAAAACAAGCTGATGAAACCGGTCCTATTACCTCACCCCCCCTGTTATGTATGCCTTCTAGTTTGCTCAGTGGCTATGGTCTTAGGTTGCTGAGCACAAGGTCGCGGGATCGAATCCCGGTCATGGCGGCCGCATTTCGGTGGGGCCGAAATGCGACAACACCCGTGTACTTAGATTTAGGTGCATGTTAAAGAACCCCAGGTGGTCGAAATTTCCGGAGCCCTCCATTACGGCGTGCCTCATGATCAGGAAGATGTTCTGGCACGTAAAACCCATAATTAAACTTTTTTGCCTTCTAGTTCGCGGCGTATGTACATTGAAGCCTGTCAACTCAATGCCTAGTATCAGTGATTGACTTGCACAGAGATTCACTCTGAAATTACTTTTATTTGAGTGCCGCGTTAATCGATCGATCGTCCTTGTCTCGAGTCGCGCAATGCTACTCGCTATGAAATATCTTGTAATATTTTGTTTTAATTCAGCGATGTCATTTTGCAGCTAGATGTACCCATATCATTTTCATTTCACTGTGGTGTGCGCGGCTCCTTGCTCTTTTCTTTGCAGAGGCAAAGTGTACCTGGCCGGCTGTTAGGCGTTTGGCTTAACCTATTTCTACACAACTCGTTTATAATTGGGGGCTTTGTCATGCTGATAGACCTCCAAATCGTCCTGGTGACATACTAAATGTACTTATTGGTTATCAACTTTCCTTATTACGATTTGTGCTGCTGTTACTGATGTCGCCATTTTTACTTTCCTAGCTAGAGAGCTGTCCAGCACAGCTTGCTGGTCAGTATTTTTAGGTGGCCTCAACTGTGTGGTACTTTCATATGAAAGGATATAAAATGTTTACGCCGCATAGTTGTGGCTGCTTGCATCAACAGTTTTTTCTTCTCTAGTAGATTAAACGGCTTTATATATCATTTGCCAACAGACATTCTTAGCAGTGAGGGAAATCTTAATCAGTTGCTTGCATTGAACTGGAAAACTAATGCAGCATGCCACAAATGGGAGGGATTGTCCCTAATGAAGTGCTAATTGTTTTCATGTGATGTCGGCTGTATAGATGTCTAACAGTTAACTGCCCTAGGCGAAGGCTGTAACGGCAACGAAAAAGTTCAAATGCAGTACCTTTTGTCATTAAGCTATGAAAATAGGTTGTGCCAAAACCAGCGAGGTGGAGGAAATTTCAGTTATGGGAATGTTGCTTTCCACTTGGACACAGCCATGAAACTACAAAATAAACTTGTTGGGGCTTCTCGGAAATAAATAGGTTACGTTGACGTTAACGAGCTGTTATTCCTTCCTAGCGCTTAGCTGCCGACATAGGCGTATCTGCCGTGGGGTGCAAGGGGAGCACTTGTCCCGCTACTGTCAAAAGTAGGTGCGCGAATTATACCATGTGCCCTTTGACGATTGCATTTTCAAGCTGTTTTGAAATAAAAGCTACAGTATTAATTGATTCCCGGCAGGAGGAAAAAAACAGATTTGTCGCATTTTGAAAACAATGACGAGTACTTTTTGGTGACGTGTACCGAAAATTTGCACCGTGCAAATTGCTTATGTGCTCTGAAAACAATTACTCAATATTAGCTTTCTCTGAGTTTTCGTGCATTATACACGGCATTTAGTTGTTTTCGCCAAGTATCCTAGATAAAATATGCTGGGCACGGTGTTCATATTTATTCGAAATACGAAACCATGTTCCAGGTGACGAGCGATATATGTGCATCCTGTGTAGGTTCATTAGAGCCTTTGTAAAAGGTTACTCATTGAAGGGTGATGGGGCGTCCTACTGCCGCTAATATATATGTGCCCGAGACTCTTAAAACTACACCACGAGATACGGACGTGAAATTGCGTGAAGATATGACTATTTTTATGAGCAATGGATCATGAAACGTTCAATTTCTTGATTAAAATGTATAAGTCGCAGGTAATTGCTAAATACTTGTTTTTTCATGTATTTTTGAGCATATTACGAGACTAAAATTTGTTTCTCCGGTGTCCTCGGTTAGCTAAACAAGACATCTTGTTTCTATCTACGGAATACTTGGGGATTAGTAGGCCAATGTGTAAAATGGGTGGGTTAGATGCGTATTTTCCTGTAGATTGTGTATGCAAGCGGTCCGAAGCGTTATTGGTCTGTTTTACGAGCGGTGCAAGATATAGACAGCTGAGCTGGCATAATTACAACAAATGAGGTCGAATTTTGCGAACATAAGGAGAAGAACACGCCAAATTTATGTGCAGTGGTAAATGCGTGTTGATGAAATACAGCGTGAAAAATTATAAGCAATTGTTAGAAATTGTCACGCTACTGCTATTTGCTAGGTTTCGAGCGCCCCAAGAGGACTCTGCGTTTCAGTCATTTTATACTTTGAAAGAAGAAGAAGCATTTTAAGTGCAATGTTTTTCGTAGGTTTAACGTTTCTGGCTTAATAAAAGGGGTCACTAATTATTATTGAGCCCTCATCTATTTTCTTGTTCTTTTCAAGCGTGGTATAACAATATCACCTGGTATCCTCAATGAACTAAAGTAGGCAGCTTCGTTATGTTTAGTGGCTGTAAGGACAAGCTAACTGGTGATGTGTAGGTGAAGTTGAAGATACATGAGTAATGGAGGCTTTCGCAATAAATTACGCATGCAAGCACTCTAGAGTGTTTGAGCGGGTGTAAGGAGCAGGTAAGATTTGATCGCGCTGCCCTGGCTGCAAAGGCCACCGAGACCAAATTTACCGAAAATTGGTGATACTTATGAAAATTTCCTGTGCGAAGCGCCATGCGGCTGGATCAAGCATAGCTTTCGTAAAACGAATTCGTATTCAAATGCTAGAGTGGCTACTATACGCTATGCTTCTCTGTGTCACGACATAGCTCTGTATAGTCCACAACAGGCTTATATTTTGTGAACAGGGGAGGACATACATGATAACTGCTATACGCCACAAAAATCTTACGTTCCTTGTCCGGTTGCTAATAATTCTTGCTAATACTAAGTGTTGCTAATATTAAGGCAACCATTTCTTGTATCTCCCTATTTTCAGGTGCCATAACACGTTGCAACTTGGTTTAAGCGATGTCCTCGGTAAACTATACAATAACTTTTGTTTATATTTGGCGAAAATAAAGGGCGCGTTATGGGCAATAACCTAAGTCAACGACAAAGACAGGGGGCTAATTATGAGATATGCAGTAAATTACGCAAGCAAGAAATCCCGATCTTTATGCATGTGTTTTGCGAAAAATAATTTATCCCGTTGCCCTGGGGGAAATGTCAACTCAACAGATATGAGATCGAGCGGCAATTGAGTTGGGGTGGTCGAAAGGGGGCAGGGGCGCTATAACGTAAAACTATTCCAAACTTTTATATTCCAATTCTGCTATCGGCCCTCCGCGATTCGTCAAAAACTTTTTTGGACCACCCCAAATCCACCCGTCTGTCACGCGACGTCACGAAAACCGTGATACCCCCCCATCTGATATGATGTGTACACTCTGATTATGCATGATTTGACCAAAAAAAGAAAAAAAACAGTTATTTCTGGTTCGACGCATTTTCATCATTAGCCTTCGGCTATTGGTCAAAAGTTTTCGGGGTGTACCCACTTCACCTGCCTGTCGCGCGACGCCACAAAACAGCGAAATATCACCGTGTCAAAGTGACCTGTACGCTTTAAAGATGCATTAATATGCCGAACAAAACTGAATTTTCTTCTGAATAGCCGCAGGCTGCCCCGTTCCGAACGGAATAAAAGGTGGCTGCCGCCGATCGCTCAGGCGCTGGCTACTCGCACCTGGCGGAGAGCATTGGTTTAGGTATAATAAAACTTCTTTCGTGGCCGTGTAGCGTTTTCGAGCACCTTCGGCACATTTACGACCTCAGTCTGCCAACTCTTCTTTGCTGAGGATCCGTTTTAGCGTCCTTCTTAAGCTCCCGTTGCATACCGCCACGATTTTCGACCAGCCACCGCAAGCTAAGTAAGGGAAAACGGACCAATCGCAGACGCCGGCACCACCCTCATCATCCGGTTCTTGGTTTTCACTGCACTGGCTCTGCCCCATCGAATCCCCTCTCCACTTGAGCGTTCTCCTCGCCTCTTGTCAGCCAATTAGATGCGACAAGCCACTCAGTGTAGGCAATGTTATTCGTTTTTCAAGCAAACAAAAGTGACCGCCTATGAACGAGGAGAGCGTTTCATTGGTCTGTTCAGACAACCCTGGGGCTGACCGCCCGGTGCTATGTCGGTGGATACGCAAATTTGACGTCAGGGGATTGGAATAAAAACATATTGGAATAGTTTTACGTTATAGGGCCCCTGGATGCCATCGTAAATGCTATGGTGAAGTAGCATGTGCGTTGATCAATTACTGTTTTTAAGGCGAAAGCATTACGGGCCCCGCGTGGCAGAAAATCCGGCGTTGGCGTCGCGCATCCAGTGTCCAGCGTTGGACGTTGTTTCAACAAAAACTACTTTGAAACACGTATGCCCAATCACGTAGGCCATCCATGTGCCGCAAAGAAGTTACTGAACTAATTTACTTCTGACGTTAAAATACGTAGAAAAATCGTAAAATACGACTTACACGCAACCTACAAAGGTGATAGCGTGGGATTGTAATTTGAATATACAAGAGAGCATAATTCTGTTACACAAAAACATAAAAAATCTGGCAGAGCGACGTCGGCGATATGGTCGCTTGCAGCAGCTCTCACTCATATACCAAGCATAGCGTTCCCCACCAGCGTTTCCCGGTAAATATTACAGTTACATAGACTGCACTTGCCCGGAAGTGTGAGAAGCCGTTAGGCATCTTTGAATGCTATCGCGTTCTGCTGTTAAAGGCGAAGCTTAAGCATCCTCGAATTTTTTTCTTTTTAATTCCTAACAAGGAATGCTCCAATTCATTACATGCGGGCAAGTTTTCAAACGGATTAGTCATACATATATACGGGCATCCTTTTCGTGTATGCGAGATAATTACAAAAAAAATCGAAACCTTTATTGCAACTATTCGAAAGAAACAGCTTCGCTGGAAATCAGGCTGTAGTTCTACAAGGTCGCACGCGTCTGAAGTCATTTTTACAGCGAGACTGTCAGCCTATATTTGGTCGACATTTTTTTGTGTCGTCATCCGTGGGCGGAAAGGTGGCCCGATCCTGGAGGTAGTAAAATACGGGACCGACCCACGGAGTAGGTCAAGGAAGCTTCAAACACACGACAAAGTGAAGCGAAAAGTGCATGCATTCTTTGGAATACCGCTTACAACATACAGAAGAGCATTCGTTTCAATAAAGAAAAAACACAAAACAAGCATCCGAACCACATAATTGATGAGGCACTCCTGATAGCAATGCGAAGTACGTGTGCTCTCCCCGCATACGTTTCACGGTAAAGGTTACTCTATCGCAGGAGGCCCCGGCAGCCGCCGCTTTTGACGTGACGAGTGGCGTCACTAGCCTATGCTATATAAAAGAACCAGCCTAGCAACTGGTTTCATAGTTCTTGCAGCACTTCTATGGGTAGGCAACGCATGGTGAGGACTCCAGAGAAGCAATGTCAATACGCGGAGCGGCAGAAGGAAAAACAAACTGAACTACGACCAACGGCAGCGTGCTGTCAAAATTACCATTACGCCCATTACTATCATTACTATAGGAAAAGGAAAGGCAAGGAGGTTAACGAAACATCAGTCTCCGACCATTACTCTAAAGCAATAAAGCATTGCATGCCCCCCTTAGCAGCGGTAGTAGTGGTTTTCAACAGCTTTCTGGGGATCCACTTTTGCAGAGCTAAGGTAGCAAGTCCTTGCGAATATTGCAACTTATTTACTTTGAAACTAATTGTTGTTGCAAACGCATCGCTACGCTAGTGATACGTTACGCTGTGGAATTAACCACCAAATATATTCATTTGTTTATTTATTAAAATTGCGCAAATCAGCAATATTTCTGTGCATTGTACTGCTGCGACTAGGCAGGATTATACATCTGCGGGGAACTCGCTGCCCTTTGTGCCTGCATCATCTTGAGAGTTTATATCGTTGCGAGAAAAAATTGCAATTTCAAATAATTTTTTGGGGCCCCATGGTTCGCCATTACAAGTATGATTGATAAATTGAACTATATCGGTTCGATACTAACATAACTAACACGAATTTCAAGGCTATTTCAAGCATTAGAATAGTAATATATATATATATATATATATATATATATATATATATATATATATATATATATATATATGAGAGACAGAGAGAGGGCTGATCGTTTGCGGTTTCCAGCCCCAGTTGAGAAATATTGGTTCCGCCACTTGCTGCCGAGAAAGATGGAGCAGTCAAGTGCGAGAACTCAGATCGATATGTTCTCTCTCGATGTATAGCATTTGGACTGTAGATTGATCTGCAAAATGTCTGAGTCCATTCGATTGGCTGCCCCCGGACTGCCACGCCCCCCCCCCCCCCTCACTTGCCCAAGAAGCATGTGTACCACTGCTTATCAGTAGAACACAGCACCTTGGTCATTGTGGGATAATTCATTGAAAGAACCTTATGTTTCACATGGATTTGCTTTTAGTATCGTTGTAATTATAGCTGCGTGATTTGCTATATGAAGTGCAACTCCGGCAATTTGTTGACGATGTCAAGGTAATACAATATTTAGGTTCCCCGCCTGTCACGCGTCTGATAGTAAAATTGTTGCGCATATTAGAACATAATTTTAAATGAGCAAAAGAAAGCGCACAAATGAAACCGAAATCTGACCAAGCAGCAACCTCTTCGTGTGACGTCAATGGTGTATCCATCGGGGAAGGCGCGCAAGGCACGCCGGTCTCGCCCGCTGGCAGTGAAGAGCAGGCGCTCGCCTCAATCGTGACCGCGCCGGATCTTCGGGTGACCATGACACTTGCGCCAGCTCTTCGGATCTGTCAAGTATTGACAGGTATTATTCTCACGAATTCGACAGCCACGAATCGCCGTTGGCAGTCGACACACCATCACGAGAGCCAGCGCCCATACGCTACACATCGTGCTGCAACATGAGGACCAAGGGCAGCACAAACCACTGATTTCAAGCGGGCTGCTTGCTATTTTAGGTGTTATACGCCTTCTCAAGGAAACGCTTCGCATGCTCACTGTAAGATGCGGAGCACGGCTTTCCGCTTTTGTATCTTGCAAGAATGCCGCTGGCAGTCCAAAGCACCGAACCGTGCATTTCTTTACATCGGTCGGCACGTGCGGCGACCACTCGTTTGAGACTGCTCGCTTGAGATATAATACTAGCCGCTCATCGTTGACATCAAATAATGTCACATCATATGAAAACAGCAGATTTTGCGCATGTAAACACAGCCGCATCACTATGAATCGCGCTGATATGAGCGACCAGGCACCTTCAAAAACTATAGTACGGGGGCATTATGCTGCCTACTTACCGTTCTTCGCATTCTCTTCATGCACACAATATCTTCCATATATTGGGCATAGATCAGGACGTTGGCATGTGATTGTTCAATTAGAGTACATTTAGTTTTCTCACGGAAACGCCGATACCCGTATAAACATGGCTGGCAGCTGAACGAGGCGGTTGATTACGCTGCTGTATCGAAGGGGCCTACGCTCACTGTTCATTTGAGATACGAGGCAAGCAGTGCACCTCGGAAGCAGAATAATGAATCGGCATGACAATACGTAAAAATACGCCCATCTGCGAAGTCACATTTAATTTAGGGCAGTGCCGTTGAGTGCGGCGGGCAGCTTTTTGTGTGTGCATTATACGAAATGAGGAATGTTTTAATTTAAATCCGTATGGGCAAAAATGAAACACGGAAGTAGTTTTCTTCCTCCTGACGGCTTAATTAGCTTCACGTCAGTCGCCCAGATCCGCCAGCAGCAGACGCATGAACTAGGCGACTGTGACATGTAGGCTTAACCTCGGCTAAACGCGATTGGCGTCGGCTTAAAATGTGTGCGGATGGCGAGGGCTGATGCTCATGCAGCCAACAACGCAGCACCACTTGCTACCCCCCATCACTTGCCCGTCCATACGGAACGCAAATTCTCGTAACAGCAACTTCTGACGCGAAGCACTAGCTCACGATCGTCGACTCCTCCGCGCTCTCATCGTTGTCGTCTGCATGATCCCGGCATGCTCTGAGTGGCACCCCCTTGACGTCACACACAATGTTGACTGTAACTGAGGAGCAGGTAAGGTACGGTGTTCGAGACAATTTACTAAATTCATGTGTAAAATATCTGCAATTATGAAACCTGATGTTTTCAGGACATGACTGGAGTGTACAGAGTCACGTACCCAGCGAATTTCATCGACATCCGTTGACATAGAGAAATTGCCGGAATTGCCCTTTAGCTGACAAGTGCTCTTATCATAGACATGCTGGCAGGCATCTGGTGATGGCCAAGCGTGTCTTCAAAGCGTCTAGGCTCTCTGATAACGATGCCAGTCCGAAGCCACAATATACCGGCATTCCCATGCATTCCACAGTGCAGTAGCGCTAGATTTCTCTCTATGTAATATAGTGAGAACGTTTCTGGTTCCTAGGGACTGTGAGGGCGATGCGGTCGTGCTTTACGCCAAGTGAGCGGCGCTGCTATGCTGACAACTGCAACTGGTTGCGGGTGTTTGCGTTTCTTCTTGTGCTGTAGCCGATTTTATTTTCTCACTGTGTGTACATTGTCACTGTCCTCGACCACGTGGCCGGCGGTCGAGGCCTTCTATGTCCGCTCCAAGTTCCGCCCTCCCGGAAACGGGAATACCTGCGATGTGTGGGTTACCGAGTACTCGTATCCCATGTGCACTTTGGTTTATAGGCCCACTGTTTATTTGGTATTCTGAGATAAACCTTACTCCTGGGGTGCTATGCAGGATGCGTCGAGTTTGGCGAAACTCGGGATCTTCACGAGCTCTGGCGACACCCGAAGATTAAAGCACAAATGGTACCGAGAGACAGTTTATCTTTCGACAAGCCTCCAGTTTCATTGGTTTATCTAGATTCACGCTGGGTGGCTATCATTATTGGGCGGTCCCTTCTGGGCTGTCGACAAACTGGGGCCCACGTGACCATACCGTCGGTGCATGGTCCTGCCTTCTTTCACTTGTTTGTCGTTCCACCGAGTGCATTACATGCACAAGCAAGTTATAAGACAAGTGGATTTATTACAATAGTATTAGTTACTTTAACCTGGTTTAGAAGCATTTTAAAGCTTACAAAATGTACACTGAATGTGTATTAGACTAATTCGTAATTTAGTAAGCTTCGCATTATGCCACCAGGAAACGCTGTGGTGGCGTCATCACATCCATTCACCGGGCGAGCATGGCGGCTTAACATCGAAGAGGCCCAGTGTAAACAAACTCTTACAACGAGCTTGCAGTGCGCGACGTAGTGATCAGGCTCGACGATGACCACTATATCTTGGATAGTTCTGTTCCTCCATGAGCAATCTTTGCGTGCACCCCGTAAGACTGCCAATAGCTTCGGCGATATTAGAGATCGCAACGCGCACCTACTGTTCACGGCGCAATGCTGAACAAACTTGTCCGGTGCTGCTTCTGCGAGTGCGCTGAGTTCCTCCACTCTGCGTGACTGTGATCGTCACGAATGTTACATAGTGTGTGCAAAAGGAAAACAGCATATATAGCTACGATACGACAAGGAGCTAGTGCCGACGATGGATCTCGCTACCAACACAGTGAAGGAGACATCGGCAAACTGTAGATAAGTATATTTCTACGGTTTCATATTTAGCATCATAATAGTGCACGGATTAAGTCGCTTTCGTAGTAACGAACTGAATGTCCAGCAGTTTAAAAAAGGCATTGAGAACCAATGAGTGTTCGTGCTTTTACGTGCACGTGGGGCGGCGGAAATATGGAAAAGATGAAGGTAACCTTCACTAATTTCGTGAGATAACAGAAATTTATTAGTGACATTAGGCGCGCAGAATCTATGAAAGAATATCTTTATCCAGGTGAAATATCAATAGCAGGTACTGACATAAAGGAGGAAACTTATACAAAATTTCATGTGTTGAACAGCGCATGGAAGGCACTACTGAATCGTGATCGCCATGTTACCGATAACCTTGAAAAAATTTGAAATATTGCATTCTACCGGTTATGCAATAGGGGACATAAACCTGGAGGTTAACAAAGAAACTTGAGAAGGCGAGGACTGTGTAGAAAGCGAAGTAACAAAAGTTGTTAGAGATACCAATAAGTCAGGAAGATAGTGGCGTAGTAAACCGTAGCAACTGATCTGCTAGTTGAGATTAAGAAAAAAATGGAATCGGTAGGCAGGCCATGCACGTCTTCAATCACTTGTTGCCAATTCATAACAGGTGATTACGTGAGCGTGACAAAGCGCATGTCAAGGAGAGAGAGCTGCAGCCGAGGATGGTAGAAAATTGCGTAATGGGACGAAGATATGATGTTTGCAGGCATAGGATGCAATCAGCTCGCATTAGACGCGATTGTAGGGAGAGGCATTTGATTTGCAGTGAACCAAAATAGGTTTGTGGTGCTGACCGTAGAGACTCGTGAAGGTGCGTGGACACCTCAGCTGCTGGCACACTAATCAACACGACACTTGGCTCTGAGAAAGACAACCCCAGCTAGGAAAAATAAAGCAACGTTGTCCCAACACATTATTTTATTATGCATACTACACTAAAGGCTTCCACAGTTAAGGGCAATTAGTACGAATAGTGCAACGAGCATTTTTCATTGTAAATGATGGTTTACTTGCGGTTGATTCATTCCACTAATCCACTTTTTTTGAAGCAAAACATTCCGTTGCTGCAGGCACTCAACCGCCTGGTGGCAGTAGTCGAGTGCCAGGCACGTGCTCTTGAGAGTGTGACAGAGTTCCAGAGGGCTGCTCTGCAACAGTAGTATCGGTTGCCTCACTGCTCTCCAGTCAAGCCCCCAGAAGACACCTTATAAAGGAGCTTTTAGTTTATTATTTTGTTTATTATTCAAGAACTTTAATAAAATTATTGCAGTAAACATTGTGCTGTGCATATTAGGACACTTGCAACATGCACTTGGTGTCTCTTCAAAATGGGCAAGTACGTATGACAACCTGTGCCGCTCTTGGACCATGTAAATGAAAAATACACTGATGCACCATACACGTTATTGTGCTATTGGTTCTTTCTATGTGCAAGAATGAAATGCGTGTTGATAAGCCACAAAATGAATGGTGTGTGTAATTCACAATGAAAAGGCGGGAAACAGCAGGAGCTTAATAATGCTGCCACCTATAGACTGTGCATATGACTGCAACATTCCCCGATTCAAACGTGCCATTCGATACCACATGTTCGATACCACATATTCTATAGCAATGTCATATACTTGCACGTACTAATTTTCCCACAGCTTAAGCCCTTGCATAGTTCACTTCCCATGTATCATTTCATAGGCCAAATAATTGTAGACTTTGTTCATTTGGGTTGTATAAAAAGCGGCATTCTCTACAGTCGGATACAACTTCAGAATACAGGAGAGGCCCCACCCAGATGACCAAAGCGCAGCAGCCGATTGCCTCCACGTCTAAAGAAATAGTCCCTCACCAACGAGCGGGTACTAGTGTGTGCGGCGGCACGACGTCTGTCTAGAGTGCGTGCCCATCGGTGCAGGCTTGTGTTCACCTGTCTTTAAAGTGCAGATTCCGCAGCCTCCTGAAGTTGTATTCGACTATAGAATCACGTAATGCGTTGCACCAGTTGCATAGACTGTAGCAACTTGATAGCACACAAGGATCAGGAACAGAAATCTATAAAGGCATCGAAGCAAAGCTGGCTGGCCACACTTCCATTATGAGGGGCTGTAAAGAGGTCTCGCAAAATATTCCCATGACGTCCTTAAAAAAGAGGTGGCGTTTGGCACTTCTTTAGAATCAAAAACAGATTATAGTGAATGTTGTCTACCACGTCAAAACAATCTAAGCTTGATACCTGCACAGTATGTAATAGAAGCTTGTGCATCACATCGGAAACAGACTGCTCTGTCCACTACAATATTGAGGCTGGTATGGCACCTATTATGCCAACAGTGTCAATATACAAATTACACTTTTCACAGCATTCATTTCACCAATATTTTCGTATGATGGTTCTTTCAATTAATGCTTGTATTACATGAGCAGGTGGATTTGAAAGGAAAGCTTTTTTTTTGCAAACCTTCAGATATTTATAATTGCGTGGCAAGGCACTGACATGTTGTCGAATAGCTCCCACTTCCTCGGACCTGCACCAAAGAAGCCCAGTGCTCTCTTTGAAGTTGGATCGCAGAACAATTCGACGGCACACAAAGAAGAGTAACACACACAGCACACACCAGAGCGTTCTGCTGTGTGTATTTCTCCTCATTGTGTCCAGTCGAATTGTTGTGCAATTCAACTTCAAGCTTCTATACCAATACACCGAGTCTTAAACTTTACCAATGCTCTAGTTATTAGGCCACAATGGCGCACATCTTTGAAATGTTCCAACACAAATTAGCTCTCCAAAAAATGAGAAGTGTTAAATTTTGCAGCACAGGTGTATGTATGCACGTGCCATATTCTTTACCACTAAACTCACAGGAAGCAAAGAGGCAAGCATTCACCTGCCTTACTACTGCCGTTACCATCATCATCATGACACCATTGGAAAGACATTGCCACATTTCAGTACATGGAGTGCCGGAGGGAAAGGCGTGACAGCGGGGCTTACAATAAAAATAGCAGTTACAAGACATGTTCAATGCCAGAATACGCTGGATTTCTATCATCCTGCTTTGCCATTGCGGCAAGCTTCTACCCATTTGAGCATATCACGTTTTGTGTAGTCATTGCTCTAAAGCTGCACAAAAGATCCACTCGCTCTGCAATTTTTATTTCTATAATGATGGGTTAAGGACCCACTTTTCATTGGTCTCTGTACCATACTTCTCCCGAAATGTAATTTCGCCTTGGTGGTTCACGACATATTCACGCACACCGAGTTCTGCAGAGCATTGGGTGTGCATTGTTCTACGGCTTAAGAAATAGGGCCCCATTATGAGACGAAAATATATTTGTCCATTAACAATTATGCTGCCCCCCCTCAATAAATACACTCAGCCTCTGGTACATGCAACAACAGCGAACAGAGCAAACACTCTGAAGTAATTTCTTCATGCAAGCCAGCACACTAAGATTCTCAATGCATTTTAATTTCGCCACAAATGCATAAGCACAACCGGCTTGACGCAACTTCCACATCTCGCGCTGCAACAAATTGTGCAATGCTTTGCTGTTTCATAGTGAGGCCGAGAGATGACGCATGACCGAAATTCAGCATTATGCATACTAAGAACTTCACAAAGGAAGAACCCCAAGTTCTTTATGAGATTAGCATTCATAGGCTACTTCAAACAATTTGTGATATCCATTTATCTATTTATACTTGACCTTTCCCAAGAAAGTGAGCCATTTAGGAAGCACCCTGACAGACAAGTACAACAATCGGCAAAAAGTCAGCAACCAGCTAAAAAGTCAGTGTCAGAGGCAGCCGCATGTGAGATATCGATAACACAAAATTTAAGTCGGCTACACAGAAGTGACAAATTTGGCAATATAGCGTGTCTAGACATTGCTTCAATGCTAATCACAGTAACGCTGACATTGAAGGCGCCTTAACTCCTACGTACTTTCCGTCGACACACCCGACTACGTTCGTAATGTTCCCGCGAAGTAGGAAGCATTCCTTTGAATATGCCCGCTCAGCCGATGTCTTCGGGAAAGCTAGCCACCGACGACACACTGCCGCATCGATAAGCGCGTCACACACATATCTGACACTGGGGCTGACAGTAGTTGATGACGTACAATGTAACGCTCGGCGCCGACGCTTCCCTGAAAACTCCCAGTCCCGTAGATACGGAGGGCGCAGAGGACTTTCTCTACGACGGTGAGTGAATGAAGCCCGCCACGCTGTCTACGCAGACGAGAGTCTTCGCCGAGCTCGTCACACAGCCAGCGCACTGATGTCCTCGACAGGCAAAAATGACGTGAAACCCCACGTCGGTCATGTAGGTGAACGGGTCCAGACGGTCATACTGACGCTTGCTGCGGCTGCATGCAATGACACAGGCTGCTGCTGCCACCGCCATGTTCCTGAGTTGAACTCGGAGGGGGTTTCGCGATGCACGAGTTTTGCACGAGTTCGCCTGTCGATCAAAACCAGAGCTCACGCCCCGCGCGAGGCATGTAACTTTTGTTCCCGCACCCACCACAGTTGGGCCACGCCCAACTTATCTTTCGGCAACAGCGACGTGGTGTCGAGCTGAGAGGCATCAACAATCTTGACCGCCTACATAAAATACCCACAACGCACTGTCATCGGTGATGTACTGAGCACCACCATCAAAAACAAAGCGTTGACTGTCGCTGGCTTATGCATACATCTCGGGCTGCGATGGCCCCACAACACGGTTTCATTGCCTGCATTGTGGCGACGCAGCGCACATTAAATAATTGCGGCACGTCACTGTAGCTCCTTGCAAGGCGTCGATGCGCCGAGGGTGACGACGATGCTGAGGAGTGCGTATCGCAGCAGTCGTTTGAGATGGCTGCTCTGTCATCGGTGATGTATCGGAGCCACAGCGTTGTAAACACGATTAGCGTCCGAAAATCGCTCGCTCTTCTAGACGCAGTGCAATGGCATTTCTCCATCACAAGCACTGCGCACTCAACAGTTCCAACACCTGTCTCCGTTCGAAGTCTCATTTCGCAACTGACACAAGAGCCCTCACCTGCCAAAATGCGATTACTGTGGTGTGGTAACGATATCTATCTGCGATCGCTGCTGGCTCCAGCATAGGTAATCCGCAAGCACCTCGGACTGCACAACACACTCAAGTACTGCGTACATGCGCTCAGAGGCACCTTCACTGCACAAGTGATGACAAGCGATGAATTGTGTCGCTTGGAAGCACGCACTTCTTCGCAATGTATCGCAGAGGCTTCGTGCACAAAGATAAACTGGTACATTTTCACTGAAGTGCGGCACTACGGGCCCTAAAATAACTTAGCGCCATTTTGCAGTGACAGCCGTTGCTCCCGTATCTATGACTAATGTGTCGTTTTTAGTTGGTGAGCGGGGGCTTTAGTAGCCTAGTGAAACGCCTGCGATGAACAGCCGTACCGCGGCGCTGCGTTTCTATTCCCCTAATAGAGAAAGATTGATCATGACCCTCCCTGGGTCATGAGTGACTTCCTTGAGAATAGCACTGCAGCGCCCCTAGGTGATTTCTCACCGTATGAACTCTCTCGTGCGTGCGACCCTCTTCAGCGAATCCGCTTCTAAGCTTCCGCCTCACTGTCGCCACTCGCGGCAAGAAGTACAAAATTTAATAATTTGCTCGATCTCCGTTTGTCATCAGAAATTTCTAACACTGAAAACGAAAAATAGATACCTAAAGAAATAAAAATGTTCGTTACCTTATTTGTTGTATTTTAACATATTCGTTTGAGTGAATGTGTAGGTGCAAGAATGCGCCGCATGTACCTTGTTCGCATTCGATGGAGGCTAGAAAGATAGTGCCCGAAAAAGGATACACGCCCTTGACGCGCCCGGGAAAGGCGTTGCAAGCGGCTCAGGGCAAGTGTGCAGACAGACAGCGGGACAATCACGGTATTGCGAAGTTACGATAATCCGTCGACAACAACACGCGGCGTTGGCGCGTTTCGTTGTGCACCCTTCTGCGCTTGAAACGTGGAAGCAGCGCGCCGTGCAGGGTGCGCTCATGTTGTTATACGCGGACTTTTGTCTACATATTTTCTGCCTGTAGCGTTTGCGCGTTCCGCGCTATCTCCGTTCACTGACTGCCGTCGAGCAAACTCGGGTAAAACGCGGGTGAACGAGAAACTCGGCGCATCCTGCATAGCCCCCCTGGTGCCATATTTAATGTCATGTTAGGGAACCCCACGAGAACATGCCGACGTGTTTCATGTCTGTTTCCACTAAAAGGTGCAGTAAGGCTCCTGCAAGCGGCACATAATTCCTCTCGCCGTTAGATCCGTGTTGTTAATATAGAATTAGCTGAATGCCAATTCCTCCGAGAAGAATGGTTTGGTGGAAATCTTGCCAGGTATCTGATGCACACTTTCCAGTTGGTAACATGCTCAATTCGCATGTTAGGCGTCGCATGCCTTTAGCGGCGAGGCCTTCAAAAGTAAGCGCGGTGCATTGAAACGCAGAAAGTGCACAGTTCCATACTTGCTTCCAAACGTTCGAGTCTGCTTTTGCTCCCACCGAAAACACCGAAGGCCGGCAAGGCAAAGGGAACTTGCGCATGAGTGAGTAATGGAATCACGTTTTGGCCTGTAGAGGAAATATCCGCAAGAGTCATCTCTTTCTTCGGACGTGCGCCTTGAGCTACGGTGTCTATAGAGTACTATACTTCAGCTTAAGCAACATGAGAAAGAAATAACTGCTGCCTTATTCAGCAAGCACCATTTAAATACCGAGCCCCGTGACACACAACTATAACAGTGCCAGGCTCTAGCAGATGACGCTCGTATGCTTGGCGCCAAGGTCCACGGCTGCGCTGCGGTGACAGGAACGGTAGCTGGCGGCTCGGTGCGCATAGGCGCAGGCAGGAGTTAGGGAACTGAAAAAGCGCCTATAAAGGTTGTTGCGTCGGCTCGGGCGGCCGGTGTGACAGTGATGGTTTGATCGTATTGCTACGGAACAGTATTTGCGATGACGAAGAGGCGAACAGTGTGAAGACGACGACGACGATTTGAGGTTAGCGCGGGCTGTTGCCTCCTGGCCAAGGGCGGTGCATTTCTTTGTAAGTATACTTGTATATAGGTTTTCGTCTGCGCCTTCCTTTGTAACATAAGTGGAGGTGGACGTTCCCCGCACCTCGTCACGGAGCTTCCCAATGGACGGCACGTCGAGCCTTCCTTCTTGGCTCCCGGTGATGACAACTCGACTCAGCCGCCTCCGACACTTGCTGCCACATCGACGACATACATCGCTCTCCCCGCTCCCCGTGATCATGGCGTATTCTCGGGCAAAGATGGGGAAGACGTCGAGGACTGGATCAACCTGTACGAACATGTCAGCTGCAATAACCTGTGAGGCCCTACTATCATGCTCGCCAGCGTAGTCTTTTACCTCGGTGGCACACCTCGAGTTTGGCTTCGGACGCACGAAGGTGAGCTTACCAGTTGAGATCCGCTTAGCAAAAGCTCCAATACTTGGGCGGCAACCCCTACAGTCACCAACTTGCCTCGCAGAAGGCGTTATCCGGCCGCGTGCAGACGTCAACAGAGCCCTACGTCACGTACATTCAGGATGGCTAGGCCCTATGCTGCAAAGTTGACGCACACATGACTGAGTTAGACCCACATCCTCAAAGGCATTGCCGACGACGCCTTAAACTTGCTCGTTTTCAACAACGTGACGACAGTGGATGTAGTTATAAAGAGTGCCGCCGCCTAGAACTCGCTAAAGGCCGACGTATCGACCAGCAGTTTACCCGTCTGCTCAACACCCCAGCGACATCTTCCTGTGCCGACGCTCCTCGTCCCAACGACACTGGCGATGTTAGCAGGATCATCCGGCGTAAGATCGAGGTCGCCTATCCGGCTGCCTTCGACTTCAGCTCCTTCAATGCACCTGCAGTCACGGTTTCCCTGATCCAGGCAGTTGTCCGCCAGTAGTTCGCAAACATGGGTCTTCTCAACATCTGCTCGGCCCATCGCCCTGATACCCACGCGGCTTCCTTGATTGCGCCCCGTCCCGCATCTTATTACCCACTACGTTTCCGCGACCCATCTGAATGGCGCACTGCTAACGACAAGACATTTGTTTTCCCTGCCATCGAATCGGGCCCATTTCTCAGCACTGTCGCAGTCGCTGGAGTTCCCCGACCCGCTCTACTTATACTGCCTACTCTCGGCCCCCAGGTGGCTCTTCTCGTCCCTATGCCGCACACTTCGATAATGCTGCGACTGATTCTCCTGCGCCGAAGCGCCCCTATTTTCGTTCGCCCTCGTCCCAACGACGAGAATCTCGTTCTCCCCAGCCCCGTCGCTCCTGTTCGCCGATTCCTTTCGGACGCCGCTCCAAGAAGGAGAACTAAACGACGCAGCGCCTCGAGGTGACGCTGCATTGCTCCCTACGCCAGCAAATCCTCTACTAACGTTGCCCACTCACCTGAAGCTTCTTGACGTGCAAGTCGACGGTCTTTGTTTGTCTGCTCTAATAGACACTGGGGCGCATTTGTCGGAAATGAGCACTGATCTTCGTAACCGCCTGAAGAAAGTAATCACGCCCGCCACGACGCTTGTCCGTGTCGCCGATGGCGGAACAGTCCCCGTAATTCGTATGTGTGCCGCCCGCGTCTCCTTCGCCAATCGCTCCAGTATCGTGCTATTCACAGTCATCGCCCACTGTCCCTACGACATCACCCTCGGCTTAGACTTCCCCTCCGCACATTCTGATCTCATCGATTGTTCTGCCAGTACTCTCCGCCTTGGCCTGCCCGTTCTGGATCCCGCTGAGCCACACCCCAGTCGCCTCAGCTCCGTCGACTTCGTTCGCTTGCCACCTTCGGCACTGACTTACGTTGACTTAGTGTCATCCCCACCGGTGCCCGACGGTCACTACATCGCGGCTCCTATTCAACACGTCCTCCTTACACACGTGATCACAATACTTCATACAGTTTTATCTATTACGGCGAATGGCGTCTGCCTGCCAGTGGTCAATTATGGCTTGACGATACAAGTGCTGCCACGCGGGATCTCTGGCCCAGCTTTGCTCATTCGAGAATCACTCAGTAGCATATACTGCAGTAGACAACAATTCAGCCGATTCTCCTCTACCGTCGCAGTCGGCAGCTTGTACCATCGCCGAGAGAAAACGTGCTCCTTTTTTGCGTGCATTAACGATCACTGAGCCCCTGGGCCTGTGCCTCGCTATTAGCTCGCTGTATGTTTCGTGCGGTGCACGGTTGTTGAACATTGTAGTTCGGTCCATTCGTGCTTTCTTTGTTCCTGGCTCATGAGAACCTCTCGTACTCTGGCTGCTCCCACATCAGATCGCAGTGCACGGAAGAATGCGTTGAAAGTTGTTCTATCGCGTGCCGTAGTTCATCCGCAATTCAACAGTGTTTACGCCGGAAAGACCGTTGATGCAGTCGATGCGGCGTGAACTGGCACGGAGGAACATTTGCCGAGTGCGCCTAAAAATGTAAGTCCAGGGCTTGGCGCATTCTTGTGGTTCGTCTAGTGTGCCTCGTCATGCGGAGCAGAAGATGGTTAGTACAGCTACAAAAACAATAAAACTGATTTCTTAATGTTCGTTCTTCATACCGTAGTGCACTTTTAGCGAAATGTTTCATGAAAATTGTCCTCAGACGTAGTAATGTCGCTAAGAGCTTCTTCTATTGTTTATTTGCTTTCTGTTATGAAGTGTGCTAGCACCGGTTATCGCTTGGTCTGAGGGGGCACAAAAAAATCAAGCAGAGAATGTCACTGCTTCTGTACGTAATTTCTCAGCAAGAAATCGCATCGACATTTTTAGAAGTACGTAGATATTGTCACGTGGTAGTGACGTTAAAGAGCACAGTAGCCATACTGTGAAAGACAAAACTAGCTTTGATTGGGCGAACCTGTGCCCACAAAGACAGGCTACACTTAAAGCACAACGATATCGGTGAACACAGTCGGCGATGGTCAAAAATCTGATCAGCAGGTGAAGCGCGTGGGCTTTTATAGAGCAGTTGTCGAATGTTCTAGAGTAACCGCTGGGACCCACGTGTCTTCCACAAAGTTCTACACTATGCGCGTCGCGCATACATGCAATCAGACTACACAAATTTCGGGGAAAGACAGCGAATGGAATCATCGATAACATTCCAGAAACATCTTTTACATGCAAGCGCGTCCGGCGCTCTGGGAGAACACTTGTTAGGTAGTGAGAAGCAATCGCTCGATAAAGATAAATAAGTACACGTGTCATTACCCCCCTCTTAAAAAGCATTGTCCCGATGCTACAAATATACGAGAGCGAAACACAAAGCGCACTTATTAAACAAAAGCGACAAAGCAACGAAAACAAACAAAGTCCAAAGGTCAGTTACGCGAAGTCCCAAAGTTCAGTAACGCTGGTAGTACGGCTTGAGTCGCACAACGTGGACTATTTCAGGTCGTGAGCGGCGCCGCTCTGATAGCGAAATGCCGTCTGGCACGACCTCATAGTCCAGTGCGCCAATACATCGGATGATCTTGTACGGTCCAAAATAGCGACGCAAAAGCTCCTTGCTCAGTTCTCGTCGGCGTATAGGAGTCCAAACCAAAACACGGTCACGGGGCGAAGCGTCGGCGAAGCTCGGCGAAGCGTCGTCGGGGGCTGTAGTGTCGACTGTCGGTACGCTGATGGTTCTTCATCCATATGCGGGCGAGCTCTCTGACTTGTTCGTCGCGTTGGAGATAGGTCGCCACATCAAGAGTCTCTTCGTCGCTCACGTGCGGCAGCATGGCGCCGAGCGTCGTCGTCGGGTTCCTGCCGTAAACCAGCTTAAACGGCGTGATTTGTATTGTTTCTTGCACCACCGTGTTGTAATCAAAGGTTACGTACGGCAGGACCGCATCCCACGTCTTGTGCTCGACGTCGACGTACATTGCTAGCATGTCGGCGAGAGTCTTGTTCTGGCGCTCCGTGAGACCATTCGTCAGCGAGTGGTAGGCAGTTGTCCTCCTATGGCTGGCATGGCTGTACTGCAGAATGGCTTGGGTAAGATCTGCTGTAAACGCTGTTCCTCTGTCGGTGATGAGGACTTCTCGGGCACCATGTCGCAGCAGAATGTTCACGAGGAAAAATTGCGCCTCGTCGGCTGCGCTGCCTTTCGGTAGAGCTTTAGTTTCAGAAAAGCGGGTGAGATAGTCTGTCGCCACGACGATCCACTTATTTCCGGATGTTGACACCGGAAACGGTCCCAACAAATCCATCCCGATCTCCTGAAATGTCGGTAAGGAGGTTAGATCGGCTGCAGCATCCTGCTAGCCTTGTCGGTGGTCTCTTGCGTCGCTGACAGTCTCGGCATGTCTTCACGTAACGGGCGACGTCGGCGGTCAGACGCGGCCAGTAATACCTTTCCTGTATCCTCGACAGTGTTCGGTAGAATCCGAGGTGCCCAGCGGTTGGATCGTCATGCAGCGCGTACAGTACTTCTGGAAGCAGCGCTGACGGAACAACAAGAAGGTAGCTGGCGCGGACTGGTGAGAAGTTCTTCTTTACGAGCAAGTTGTTTTGTGATGTGAACTAAGACAATCCGCGCTTAAATGCCCTAGGTACTACGTAGGTGTTCCCTTCCAAATATCGGACGAGGCCTTTTAGTTCCAGGTCTGCTCGTTGCTGTTTAGTGAAGTCTTCTGCGCTTATTATTCCGAGGAAGGCGTCGTCATCATCGTTGTCTTCCAGCAAGGGATCGATGGGGGCGCGTGATCGGCAGTCGGCATCTGAACATTTTCGTCCGGACTTGTATATCACGGTGACGTCATATTCCTGCAGTCTGAGGCTCCACCTCGCCAGCCGTCCTGAAGGGTCCTTTAAAGGGCAGCTGAAGAGTCTGTCGAATTCAATAAGACGCTCATATACGAATGCGGGAACGTTATAAACCATGTAGGCAAAATTTAGGGTTTTTTTTTTCAATTAGGAGCGACGTAATCGTCGGTTAAAATTGCGCTGTAGCTCCGCCCCCCGGCGAATGCTGCACGCTGCTGCTGACGCTGACGATGTGAGCGAAGACCGGAAACCGC
Organism: Dermacentor variabilis; assembly: GCF_050947875.1. Classification (NCBI taxonomy): domain Eukaryota; kingdom Metazoa; phylum Arthropoda; class Arachnida; order Ixodida; family Ixodidae; genus Dermacentor; species Dermacentor variabilis. The sequence goes on along the minus strand of NC_134570.1, from coordinate 210,898,376 downwards.
GGTGTTGTGACGTCAACACTAGCGTTCCGTTCCTTCGCAGCCTCCGCGACCGTGCCTGACCGTGCTTTTTTCTGCGTGCGTGTCATCGTAATCTGCTTCGATCGACCCTGCATTCCTCTGTTGGTGCGTCTGCGGGTATGTAGAGTGGTAGTCAACGTGCGCAGCATCAACTGAAGTGGTGGGCCGATAATGCCGGCTTTCTGTGCAGCCTACGGTTGCACGAACACCAGCGGCCGCGATGATGTTGTCTTCCATTCCCACAAGACAAGAAGCTTTTAACGAAGTGGGAGGCTGCTGTGAAGCGAAAGAATTTCAAGCCCTCCAGAACAACAGTGCTGTGCTCCAACCACTATAGCATGTATAAGGCCAGCCCTGCAATTCGGCCTGCGCAGTTGCTGTATATGGCCACAGAATAAGAAAGGACTACTTACCACTAGCAGGATTTCTAAACACAGCGCGAAAAGATCGGAGCAACGAAAACAAAGACGGCACGAGTGCAGACTGACTGATGATAACTGGTGTTGGAAGGCCTTATGAATACACTAACTCGCCCAAACCTGGATTTTGATTTACTGTGAGCTCTTTCGTGTTAGCACGCTGAACGGAAGGTGCATGTTTATCTCCCGCCCTTGACGCAGGTTTCGTCGCAAAGCGCCGCGAATTTTCTATTTGCACGTGTGTTGTAAGACAGCCTGCATGCAGCTACCATAATGCAGTGCAAATGTAGAGTTTGCATGTGCTGGAAAGCCGGCGCACGCCAGGACGCTACGCTCCCCCCTTCTCTCGCGCACAGCGAGAAACCGACCGTCTCACGTAGCCGACGGAATTCGCCGCCTTTACGACTTCGGTTGCGAGTAGTGTGCGGATGGCGCACAGATGAAGGCCACTACACGTACTGCATGAACCGGGAAGCTTTTCACGCGTTTAAACCTTCTTTGTAGATTGCCGACAGCTTTGGACAGCGCACAAATGCCGACGATCGCATCCCTGCCTACGTTCCACGAGGAGGCATGCAGGAACACAACACTACATTTGTTTGACCGGAAACGAGCTCACTAGACCGGCGAACGATCGGCGAGATCACTAGGTCGCTTTGCAAAAAACATACTCACCAAAGAGCATTTCCAACACGAGGAGATCCCAAGACTTCGCTTTCGTTCGCGTCGAAAGCACTGCTGGCACCAGCATCGTTTGCTTCTTCGAGAGGCCGGCTCTTCGCAATCGGCTCGTACATGTAAGGAGTAACGACAAACTCTTCAGAAAAACGCAGTCTTTCTAAATTTTCTATTACCGTCTCAGAAAAACAGCACCAGACTACCTGGCACCGCACCTCATGTGCAGCGGCAGCCGTCGGTTCGGACGAACACTAGTGTTGACGTCACGAGGCGCCCGACCAATCACAGGCGGAAACGAGACGCGCGAGCTGGGCGTGTCCGCTGCTACACTTTTCGTCGAAATAAAATATATTTGCGCGTTCTTTCGCTCAATTTCGATACGATATTCGAATTCGGAGGATTGAAAACCATTATGTACAGATGTTCAATCATTTTTTCTGGAAAATGTTTCAGCTTCCCTTTAAGTTAGCTAGCCAACACAACGCGTGATAGTCGCTGACGACTTTGAATGGCCTGCCATATAGGTAAGGGCGGAATTTTTTTGTAGCCCAAATCATGGCGAGGCATTCCTTTTCAGTCGCAGAATAATTGCCTTCCGCTTTTGGCAGGGACTGGCTAGCGTAGGATATCACCCTTTCATGTCCGTCTTTCTTCTGTACTAGGACGGCACCGAGGCCTAGGCTGCTGGCGTCATTGTGGATTTCGGTATCGGCGTCTTCGTCGAAATGTGCAAGTGCCGGCGGTGACTGCATGCGTCATTTTAATTCTTGAAATCCGTCGGCCTGCGGCGTTTGCCACTTGAACTCGACATCAAATTTGGTTAGATGCGTTAGCGGATCAGCGATGCGTGAAAAGTCTTTGACAAAGCCCCTGTACTAGGCACACATGCCAAGGAACCTCCGCACTGCCTTCTTGTCGATGGGCTGCGGGTACTATGCGATGGCAGGTGCTTTGTGCGGGTCGGGGCGTACTCCGGATTTGCTGATGACGTGGCCTAGGAACAGAAGCTCATCGTAAGCGAAGCGGCACTTTTCTGGCGTCAGAGCGAGCCCTGATGATTTGATGGCCTCTAGCGTTGTCGCAACTCGGCTAAGGTGATCGTCGAAATTTCCGGCGAAGACGATGACGTCATCCAAGTAAACAAGACAGGTCTGCCACTTAAATCCTGCTAACACCGTGTCCAGGACGCGCTGGAGCTTGGCAGGCGCCCAGCCTAGTCCAAATGGCATGACCTTGAACTCGTAGAAACCATCTGGCGTGATGAAGGCAGTCTTTTCTCGATCTCTCTCGTCGACTTCTATTTGCCAGTAGCCAGACTTGAGGTCCATCGACGAGGAGTATTTAGCGTTGCAGAGCCGATCCAATGCGTCGTCTATCCGTGGAAAGTGGTATACGTCTTTCTTTGTGGTCTTGTTCAGTCGACGATAATCGACGCAGAAACGTAGGGTTCGGTCCTTTTCTTCAGCAGCACAACAGGAGATGCCCACGGGCTTTTGGACGGCTGGATGATGTCGCCGCGGAGCATTTCGTCGACTTGTTACCTAATAGCGTCACGTTCTCGCGTCGATACTCGGTAAGGGCTCTGGCGGAGTGGTTGGGCGCTCTCTACGGTTATTATGCGATGCTTTGCAACTGGTGTTTGTCGAATCCTCGATGACGTCGGAAAGCAGTCCTTGTATCGTCGGAGAAGACTTGCTTCCTGTTGCTGCTTGCCGATGGGGAGACTTAGATTTACGTCGAAGTCTGGTTCGGGAATTATGGTCGTTGGAGTAGATGCGGTACAACCGGAGAGAACAAACGCATTACTGGTTTCCAGAATTTCATCGATGTACGCGATCGTAGTGCCCTTGTTGATTTGTTTGAACTCCTGGCTGCAATTTGTCAGCAACACTTACGTTTTTCCTTCGTGCAGTCGAGCGATCCCTCTTGCGACGCAAATTTCACGGTCTAGCAGTAGACGTTGGTCTCCCTCGATGACGCCTTCTACGTCAGCGGGTGTTTCAGAGCCGACGGAAATAATAATGCTGGAGCGCGGCGGGATGCTCACTTGATCTTCGAGCGCACCCAAGGCGTGGTGTCTACGCGAGGTCTCCGGCGGTATCGCTTGATCTTTCCACAGGGTTATTGATTTTGACTTCAGGTCGGTGATTGCGCCATGTTGGTTCAGCAAGTCTATGCGAGAATGAAGTCTCGTGAACACTGTTGGAGGATAACGACGGTTGCAGGGTAAGTCCGGTCATCAACGGTAATTCTTGCCGTGCAGATTCCAGTCGGCGTAATGGGGCGTCCTCCAGTGGTCCGAATTTGAGGGCCGTTCCATGCACTCTTAACCTTCTTCAACTGGGCGGCGATGTGTCCACTCATGACGGAGTAATCGGCCCCTGTGTCGATTAAGGCAGTGGCTGCGTGGCCGTCCAGAAGCACGTCGAGGTCGGTGGTGTTTTGTTTTGCGTTACAGTGAGGTCTTGGCGTCGGATCACGGCTGTGCCGCGTTGACCTGTGGCTGGTATGG